>NC_061508.1:59563721-59692664 GCF_022539505.1 Lolium rigidum
AAAAAACAATGCCGCAGAGGCTGCCATCTCGGGCCCTACATCCCTCGGCGGTGCGGATTTGCGTTGACTCGGCCGGCGAACCCGAGAATTCGCGATGCACCACGTCCCGGGCCACCATACGCGACGTTTTGGCCGCTTTCGTCGGGCTAGGTGGCCTCAAAAACGAGAAAAAAAAGTTTTGACATGCACCACGGAGGGACCAAAATCGTCGGCCATGGTACACCAGCAACCACGGCGCGACTTCAACTTCGTCGGCCATGGCAACTTTTCTTGTAGTGAGTGTGGTAAAGTGAATGGCGGGAAGTGACATTACTGTATTGGCGCTTTGACACATGAATGAGGGGGATAAGAGGGAATGTGTGGCTTGCAGAAGACTAGCTGATGTGGTTATTTAGAGATGTGATGAACGATAGCTTTGTGAGCGCATCTTATTACGGAGCTCTCCCACACACAATATGGTTAAAAGAATATTTTGTATTTGATTAACATGAATGCTAGTGCTAGATGTGGATCCAATAATCCCTGAGAACACTTTGTCTTATTAAGTTTCAACCAATTTTCTATAACGTTTTTACTGCTTTATTTACTTTATATTCAAGCTTTTACAACGCCCCCTTTTTACATTTTGAGATTAGAAAAAAAGTTATAAGTAATCTTTAGTAGAAAGTAGCAAGGGGCATTAAGACCCTAACCAGTAGCTCCTCGTGGTTCGATACTCTTATTTTGAAACTAGCTAGAATTGATCTGTGTTCTTGCAGTTATCACCCGCTCTACCCGATGGGTATGTAAATGGGAAAATATCATGAAGGTATTAACCCATTAACAGTACGAGTACGTGGGTCATGCATACCCATTTCCATATTTTATGAAAAAGACACATATCTAATATACATAGAACAAAAGAATGACCATTCCACCACTACGTCATCCTCCTCCTCCTCCTCGACCCTCCCCTCTCATTCCTTCGATCCACTTCACAAGGTATCTAAAATCTTGAGAGAATGACGAAGAGGACGTATTTCTGTTGAAATCTAAATATTGTAGAAGACTGCCCACAAAAGAAAAACTATGGTAAAGCCCCCCTTCGTGTTACATCCAGTTGTCCAATGCAGATGTCCAATACAACCTTTTTTTTGCAACTTCTATACTTAAAATAATATATAGAAGACCAAACTAAATATAGTTTGATGTATAATGGTATGCAATATATAAAGCGAACAAAGCATCTGGAACTAAATTAAACTAGATTAGAAACTATGAAATTTCAACATGCATCAAATGTCAAGACAGTAACGTCACTCTGTCATTTAAATGCGATCTTCTGCTGCTGAAATTCATGCTTTCTCATTGCAATGCAAGTAAAAAGTAGTGAAGGCTTTAAGAATGTATCTTAAAAATACATGCATTTATATTGGTTTTCAAAATCGCTTTCATTTGCAATGTCCATACAACAATAATAAGTAGGAGAAGAACTATGGAGTCTCCATACACACTAGTTGAGTAATGTTGTCCTCACAAAATAATGTATTTTTTGCAGACAAAGGTCTATGAAAAAGGTAACTAAGACTGAAAATTGTTGTGCATGGTGGGGAACGAGACTGATGGATCTTGCAGGAAGCCTGTGTTGTGGTTATCAACAGTGTTCAGGATGGAATCTTTCCAGGAACTTGATCTAGTTTCCATTGTACACTGGTTGTCATTGTCGAGCTCTAAATCATTGATGCTATAGCGCTGCCTTCTCGAACCTTTGCCTTCTAGCCTCTTGAAGTACTTTTGTGCATGGCTTGAAATCTGTGCTGGAGTTCTAGTAGTGACGAAGTACTTAGATATGCTCTTCCATTTTCCACGGCCACATATACTCAACCCTCGAAGAAAAAACCTAGAATAACCAAAGTTTGAGATAACTAGACATTTTAATTGTGATTCAAAAAACTATGAGTGGTTATTTTATAGTTTAGGGAGACTAATATCCGGGAGACTTGGATTCTAATTTTATATGGAAGCATATAAAGTATGTTACCCCGAGTAATTTCACCAACATATACCTTCGATCTTAACCTTATTTTCTACCATGAAATTTTTGCATGGTATCCATGTAAACTATTACGACAAGTGATAGTGTTATTAACTTTTCAAGTTACATTCAACATTTTCTAGGGCTATATAGTGGAATATCATACTATCATGTCAACTTAGCACATTTACAATGAAATGTCAGAAGACACAAACAAGAACGAACTTGACCTTTAGGATTGTTGTTTCCTGTAAGTGTGAACTGATTTAAATCCATATATTAGAAACACAATAAGATTAAATACTAAATTAACCGTTCTGATTCATGAAAAACACTCTCCCAAATAATGATTAACAAATATACAACTTCAAATACGCCTAATGTGTCCAAAAGGAAAGTGCTAACCAACTATCAATCATAAATATGAGGATAATTTAGAAATGATAAAAAATTAATTACCTATGTTCATCCTCGGTCCAAAACATTCTTGCGCGTGGTGCAACCACCGGTTCATGGATGGACATCTTGTTGTCCAACATCTTCACTTTGTTATCCCCCAACACTTTCAACCTCTCATCACCATCCCTAGCGTGCGTATTGATCTGCAATGGATAACCAATCACAAAATAATTACCATATCCAAAAGTTCTTATTCACAAGGCCATATATAGTACATTTTCTTTCATGTCTTATGTGGGCATTGCCGAATCCCTATGACACTGCTTAGTAGGAATCTAGAATAGGAGATCAATGCATAAGTGTACTACCTGATTCATGTTCTTATAAGGGAACCATGAGTGGGGATCAAGCATGCTGATGTGCTCCTTGTTCCCATCGCGATTGGCAATATTATTGTTGTAGTTGTTTCTATTGAGCCCATCGATGATTGAACTTGTCTCGCCTACCCTAGAGGAGGTCATTTCCTTGTTGACCCCCAGATTCATGACAACCTAGAAAGAGTTGGATCCTACCAGCTAGAAGAAGTGTGCAGTTTGATGTACAAAGAGCATTAGGGGAAAGTGTATTTGTAGCACAAACATGTATCATGCCATCTATCTTCATAAACTTTATTAAATCCTCCTTTATTTTTCACGGTGTAGTATCGATCTACATAAATGAATTCATACAATAAAGACTTGAAAGCATATATCCAATGGATAGAATAAAGATCTTATGTGTCATTAATTCATTGTTAGAAATATATATTTTTTAAAGGTTCCAAGTAATAATAGTGCATTAGTGGCATTGGTAAGCTAGTGTGGTATTTTGACGGCCATCCTTAGAAATGTTAATACCTTCTACATTCATGTTATATCCGTGCCATATGGATTTAAGCATAATGAAATTTGCATATATGAAGTAATCAACATATAATAATATATACACAATGATGATTTCAAAAAATGTAAACAAATGTTCATGTTGATTCTCATAATTATTTGGTAACACCACCCACAACCAATTTGTTTATAGATATAGCACACATACCAATTTCTTCACCATCCTCCCTAATTAGCGCATACATAATTATCAACCATAGGCGGGTTTGGTTGGAACCAACCATGCATCAATGCATGTTTGTATGAATGATATCTCTTGCTAAAATGTATACCTATCTAGTATAAATGATCAATTAATTGTTATCATCCCGAAGCATATCTTAGTTTTGTCATCAGGTTGAACACGTTAATCATCGATGCCGAGTCATAGTCTTGTTTCCACTTTCTATCTTCTAGATGATGTTTTAAAGAACAATCCATAAATGTTAGAAGGTACATTTATATTTGTCATTCAATATTTTATTTGCGTATCGACTAATAAATAGATATGTTTATCTTGCAAAAAGGTAACCTTACTCCTTGGCACAATCATTGCGGACGTGTTTGGTAGCTCGGCCCTTCGGGCTAGGATGGGTGGTGCAGAATTTCGCCTGATAGGTTGCCTCGTAGGCCTCCGCATTGTGTCCACCGCGGTTCAAAATGCCCATCTAGGCCTAGCCCTGTAGCTACTGCTGAATCGGACGCTCCCCTCCTCACCTCTCGATTGCACACGTGAGGAAGGAGAGGGCGATGTCGCGTTTCTTTAGGAACTCGCGCCATAAACGCCTGACCGCCCATTCTACCTCCTCTCACCCTAACCACACTCATGTCACATCATGACGATGGTTGCACTAGTGATGATGAATCCACTATGTCGCCGCGAAGAGGAAGAGCGGGACGGGATCGAAGCGCAAGGTGACATCTACTGCAGCCAAGGAAGAGAGATGGTTTTTCGACTAGCACCTTGACTTTAACCATAGCCGAACTTAATTATCCAATGACGGTAAACACAACTACTATCTTCCCTAAACAAACACACATAGTCCTAGAGATTCTGATGACATGAAGACTAGATATGTCAGGTAACCGACTGGGTAGGGTTAGATTTGCAGATTTCTTTCGTGGCGTCAAGATTTTGGACTATGAGGTTACAGTTTGGTAATCCGATAATGTGGTACTAAGATCTAGTAGTTGCTACTCACATGCACGGAGATTCACTGCAAATCGTAGATTATCGATGAACTGGATTACGGTAGACGCACTACTAGGGAAAGGCCTATAGCCGCAAGAGTTACTGCCGACGCACAAAAAAATGTGCATGCCGGTGCTATTTTCCGCCGGCGCGCTAACCACCTTCGAAATGAAAAACTGATACACCGGTGGTATTTGGTGTACTGGTTCTGTTTTCTTGTCTACGTAAAGTGGCCTTACCGCTCGCGAACAAAAACCTAGTTCGCCGATGAGAATACGCTAGCCCCCAGCTCACACATATTTTGGGTTAGAGCATCTCCAACAGGCGGTCCAAAATGCGCGCGCGAAAAAACCCGTCGAAATACAACACGTGAGCAGACGCGCGATGCTCCGGCAGGCGCGCGGTAATTTTTTGCCGTGCGCGGGCTTCTGCGCCATCCTATGCATGAAAACTGGAGCACTGCTTCCAGCGCGCGCTATTAAACGAGGCGCGCACGCGTACCCAACCGCTTGGAAGTTTCAGTCCGCGCGTCGCTCCGTCACCGCTCCACCACGCCCCGCGCGTCACTCTGCCTACGCTCCACCTCACCATGCACACCGCTCCGCCTCCGCCATGATGCCTCCCCACCGCCGCTCGAGCTCCGGCTACCGCGGTGTGCGCGCGAATCTGAACAGGAAGTTCTACGCCGAGATCCGGAGCGGTGAGGAGCGCATCGGGCTCGACACGTTCGAGACGGCGCACGAGGCGGCGCACGCGTATGGCGCGGTCGTCTGGCGCCTCGGCCATTCTCGGCGGCCGATGAACTTCTCAGACGTTTGGATGCGGCAGCAGGCGGAAGACCTCGCGCCACCGCCGCAGGCCATCACATAGGAGGCGAGGCAGTGGCAGCATGAGCTCGAATGGCACCTCCTCGTCACTGAGCGGGACAAGCGCATGCACCTCGAATGGGCGCGGTGCTTCCCGGAGGATGTGGCCGCAGAGGTTGCCTTCTATGCCGAGAAGGAAGAGCAGAAGGCGGCGAAGAAGCGAGATCGGGAGGCGAGGAGGGCCAAGAAGGAGGCCAAGAAGAAGGAGAAGGAGGAGAAGGCCGCAAGGAAGAATGAGGAGAAGAAGAAGAAGGGCGTCGGTCCATCGACTCTTCCTCCTCGGAGTTCAAGTGGTCGTCGACTCCGGTGTTGTCCACAACACCGAACTCCTCCGACTTCGACTGGGAGTCCGATTAGTTTTAGTGTAGTCTAGTTTTAAATTGGGTCGTAGAAAATGTAGGTTGAACTATGCAATATATTTATATTTTCAGTCTATTTTTAGATTTTGGTTGATCTATTAGATGTGCAATTGTGTGAAAATGTTATTTTTGGGCCTGCATTTTGCTTGTTCACGGAGAGGTTTCTTGCTTTGTCGCTTTCTACCGTATGCTGTCTCGGAGGCTGCGCCCCTGGCCCTTGTGGTGGCCGTTTGTCATGTAGACCGTTGTTAGCCAGAGCCCAGTTGGGGCAGCTAGAATGACTCACGAGAGTTTGCCCCGGAGTCCTCCAGCCGCATACTCAGGAGAAGCATAAGTGCGCAATCATCGTGCCCTGGAATCAGCGAAGGTTTGAGGCGGGAGGACACTTAACCTCCATGGGGTGAGGCCCCAGCCCGCGGCTTCATCGCAAAGCTTTACAGAGGAGAAGTCCAGACCGCTTGCGAAGCTAAATATTTGAGGGTGTGGCTTTAGGCGTCCACTTATGCCGATGGTGGTTGCACTGGGGCAGCACACCAGGGGTACCTAGTTGAGGTATGATAATGTCCCTGCCCTACTGGGTGATCCCCCGGTGCTCTTGGCCAACACTGCTGTCCATGAGGCATGCTGTGACTGCTGCACTGGGCCTACCCATCCTCGCAAGTCCCTCGGGGAGGCAACCGTGAGATTCTTCGGGTGGCCCTTAGAGGAAAATGCCCTGGATGCCCGTCCTTTCCGGCTCCTCAGAGGGGTAACCGTAAGAAAAACCTAGTATGATGTTGAGTGATGATTGTGATGATGATAGATCATCATGTGTGAGCCACTATGGCTAGATAGTCTCCTTAAGTATTGTTTGGTGATTGTTACCTCGTATCCGTTTATAGACGCTAGTACCGAAGGCTACGAGGAGGAGGAGGTCTTCTACGAAGAAGAGGAGGAACAGTTTGATCACTGTACCAACCAAGGCAAGCTATTACCAATGCAAGCTTTACTAATGATTTGGTCTAGAGATAGAATACTACAAGAGCTTCAAACTTAGCCTAGAGAGCTGAAATTTAGTTAGCACCCCTCATGATTAGTTGCTAGTGGTAAAACTAAAATTGACTACTCTAGATGGGAACTTGTGAACCAAATGACTTTGAAAACCTTAGAATGATGAGTCATTCTACTGAAAGTTTTGAAGGTGAATATGACTTTTGAATGACAAGGTGATTTTGACAAAAACTGATGGTTGGGTTCGGATGCGATACCATTCCAACTTTAGAGTACCCCCACAATACCTGATAATGGGTAGGGCTTAACTTGAATTTTATGTATTTTAGTATGGGTTCCCTCTGAACAAGCGTCATAGGGGTTATGCTGAGGCTGCCTCCGTGAAAAGTAAAATGACGTGAAATAGAGGTGAATGTCCTACCCAAGCCCTGTGCAGTTCCCAGGATGACAGTTTGCCATCACTAGGAGGCCAAGCTCATAGGGGAGGTGCCTATACTAGGATATGTAAGTGAAAGGTTAATGGTTGATGATTCGCATACTGAGTATGACTATTCAGGGCTATCCATGACGGATGTAATCAAAAGTTGTGGCACAAGAGTACGACCTCTGCAGAGTGTTAAACTATTCGAATAGCCGCATCCGCGGTCATGGACGGTTGGATGGCCATACTGTTCCATTGTCAGATGTTTTCAAAATGACTGGTGACTTGAAAAGTGAACTGGACTTGACTACCACCAAGTTGTGGGAATGACACTAATGTTCCCACTTGAGTAATTTTTGACAAATAAAGAGTCTTTGACTATTAAAGTGTCTATGAAATAAAACTAGCTTTGTGCAAATAAACCTAGAGCTTAAGACCCTTATTAGAGCTACTAGTACTTCTATTAGTATTAGTTTGCGAGTACTTTATAAAGTACTCATGGCTTTGTCCCTGGCTATTCAAATGGCCAGACTATGAAGAGGAGCACCAGTACCAGGAAGATGGATAGCAGGACGTCTATGATAACTAGGATCACCTCCTGACGTCAAGCGTTGCCTGTGGAACAGATGGTCCGCTACTACGTTTCTTCCGCTATGTGTTTTGTAATTGATCTGTAGATCAACTGTTGTGTAAGACTGGATCATGAGATCCTTTGTTGTAAGACGATTATGGTTTGTAATGAATAATGTTCTGTGATATCAACTATTATGTCTCGCAAAAACAATATTCCTGGGATTGCGATGTATGGCATAATAGGCATCTGGAATTAAAAATCTGGGTGTTGACAAGTTGGTATCAGAGCCATTGTTTGACCTTAGGAGGCCCTAGTTAGAATGGACGTCCGAAAAACTTAGTTTCAAAACAAATGAAGTGAATATTTATTGAAACTTATTCTCACTCTTATCCTTGAGATCTTTTCAAAAAGAGAAATCCATGCTCTACTTTTCCTTGTAATTCTACCTAAAGTTTTGCACACTTGATCACTTCACTAACTTACTCATCCAAATTGTTCATAGATGGAGTACAACTATGAGTTCTATCAGCTTGGCCACGGAGGAGACCTAATGTTCGAGAAAGATTTGGAGCAACTAGTTGAATATTTAGGACGCCCGTATCCCGAGTTCTTTGTAGTGCCACTCAATATCAGTCGTTAAGACAACCTCAGTGGGAAGTTACTGCAGATCTGAGAGGAAGCTGGGATCCCCAATTTGGGAAACCGTATGGTTTTCTATAAGGGGGAACACTTGGATGGATGGAATAGCCAAAGCCATGCAAGAAGCACTTGCCCGTCTGTGTGGACATGTCATCGTGGTGAACAGACAGATGCCATAGGATGGCTTAAGTTGGGGCCGAATGGGCGCTAGAGGATTCGGGGGAGGGTTTTCGATTAGATAGGATGAACTTCCGGATGCTTTCCTCAAGAACTTAGCCAAAGCCAGAGGTAGAAGAAGAAAGACACAAGGAAGAACTCTCCTCTAGATCATTATCTTCATTGATCTCAACAGGATACAGGTTTGTGCATACAAGGTT
The DNA here is from genome assembly GCF_022539505.1 of Lolium rigidum. Classification (NCBI taxonomy): domain Eukaryota; kingdom Viridiplantae; phylum Streptophyta; class Magnoliopsida; order Poales; family Poaceae; genus Lolium; species Lolium rigidum. The sequence continues at coordinate 59,572,473 of NC_061508.1, forward strand.
TTTCCTTAGCTAGCCTGTTCGTCCCGCGTACGGGTGTGCCCCCTCTCCTTATATAGGGGAGAGGGTGGCTTACAGAGGAAGAAACCCTAATGGCATCTTTGACTAGACAAACTACTTTACAAAGTTACTTTAATCATAAATGACGCCGGGGTCTTCTTTAATCAGGGAGGCTGACGTCCTCCGGCTTCTTTCAGCGTCATCCTCTTCTTTATCGTCACGGCTTCGTTTAAAGCTACTTTGCTTAGCTCATCTTTGTCCTCTAGCTCTGGAGAGAATCATTGACCAGTCTTGCCGACGGGCTACAGTGCACTTCTTACCGGTAGCCCGGTGTCTTCTTTATCCGGTTCCGGTATACCCCTCTTGGGGATACCGGCTTAGCTTTACTTAGCCAAACACTTAACTTCGTGCTCCGGTATAAACATTAAACCGGTATCTTGATGGCTTAAACCATCCGGTTTGGCATGCCTTTGGCATACCGGGGGTTATCCCCCCAACATTAGTCCCCGAAGCTGGTATAGTCCGGTGGATTCTATCCAACAGACCATGCCAGGTTCCCATATCTTAAGGTACCGGTTTAAACTTTCCGGTGGTCAGTTTAGTTCTCCCGGCATCTTTGCCGGACTCCCATCCTTCTCTCTTTGCAAGGTATTTTCCGGTATCTTATCTTCCGGTATCTTTGACATTAAATCCCTCCTCGGCGAAGTCGAAAATTTCTCGGGTACAGTGCCTGTCAGTGACATGCGCACTGTACCTGACGCGCCAGTGTCAGGGGTCACTTCCCTTCGGCTTCTACGCCAGCACCGAGTCTCGCCAAGCTTCGTTGCGCGGTGATTCACCGCAGTGCGCCTGCTGCCACCGCACTGTTCTTTCTCCGGCGACCTCTTCTCTCCTTCGTCGTCGCCGGCCTTCCTCAACGACTACGAGCTCGCCGCGCCACCGGCGACCTTCTCCCTCAGCATCTCCGCCGCCTCAAGTTAGGCCCGATGCGCATTTACCTCTCTCTTCTTTGCTTTTCAGATCTTGGGCCGGTAGGATATTTACTTCCTCTTTTCTTTTGCTTTTCCTCTTACTCGTAGATCTTCGCGCAAGGGTAGATCTTGGGAAATCAGTTTTTGGGTAGAATCCGGCGTCTCACAGATTCGTATGTCTAGCGAAGAGTTTCTTTCCGAGTCATCCTCCCGTAGCCACCAGAGTGAAACTTCCGACGGGCTATCAGCTGATCTTGCCCGGATGGAAGACGACACCGGTAAAGGTCAAGATGCCGGCAGCTCTAGCCATGCTCCCGGAGTAGATCTATCCGGTATCACTCGCGGAGCCTGGAAAGGCTCCGATGTCACGCAGCACGAGATCGACTGGCTCTACCGGTCTAGAAGGATACCGGAAGGAGTATCCTGCCGGCTTCCCCGCGACGAGCTCGAACCGGTACTCGAACCCGGTGAGTTCGTAGTCTTCCTTGCTCACTTCGAGCGTGGCTTCGGCCTTCCTGCCTCTGACTTCTTTCGCCAGATTTTGGATTATTACCAACTCCAGCCTCACCACCTTCCCGGCAATGCCGTTTTTTATCTTTCTTGCTATGCTACTTTCATGGAGGGCTACATCGGCCTCCGTCCCACTCGCGAGACTTTTGCTCGCTTCTTCTCTCTCCGGATCAACTCCGTCCAGGGCAAGGAAATTCCTAAGCCCAAACCCCCGTTCAATGCGGGTCTTGCATTATCGGCTCCCGCCAAGGGAGCCCCTTCTTTAAATTCACCGGTCTCGAGTCATGCCGGTTATGGCAAGGGACCTTCTTCTACGTGAAGAACAACGGCGCCCCAGATCTCATCAATATGCCGGCTTTTAATCCGGCGCCGCCCACGAAGGTCAACTGGGGCTACTTTCCTGGGACGAATCACATTGAGACGAACCGGGTCGTACGCTTCATGGAGAAGATGAGGAAAGAGACAAACATCTGCTCTGACGACATCATCCGCACCTTCATCTCACGCCGGGTGCTTCCTCTTAAGCGCCGGGCTCATAAAATAAGCGAGATGTACGGCCCTGGCGATCCTACCAAGATCACCGGCCTCCCTCTAAGCAAGGAGGACATAGTCCTCAAGGCTAAGCAGATCTGCCAGACTGCCATGCCGGATGACTGGGAGTGGGGCTTCCTGCCTCTCAGCTCCACCAACCCTCCAACTGATGAAGTAAGATATTGTGCAACCCGGGTTGTTGTACCGGTAACTTCTACGTTGTGGCTAACTGACTTTTCATTCGTTTTCAGGCCAAAGAGCGCTTCCCTCGCATCAAAGAGGAGCAGCGAGGCCCTTGCCGGAAGCGTCCTCTGGACAAGGTTGACCCGGATCCTTACATCCATTGGATCGACCTCAAGATGGGCCGCACCCACACCTCGCGCCCCGGTAACTTCTCGTCTGAGGCTCCTGGTTCCAGTGATGATCTCACTATGCTTGAGGTAGATTTCTCTTCCGGTCTCTCATGCTTTATTGTTATTTCTCCTCTGTAGATGCTCCCTCAGCTAGCACCCAACCGCAGGTTCATGAGCATGCGGCTCCTTTGCAGGCTGAGGTCGGCCGCGAGTTCCTGGAGAAGCTCATCCCCCAGGGCAAGAAGAACAAGGCCCCGGCACCTGATGCCGGCTCAAGCCAAGCGCCTCCCGCCAAATGCTTCCGGACGGAAGTCCTTGGGGGGGAAGAAGCAGGGAAGAGGCGCTACAAAGGGAAAACGATGCCGGTCTCTTCTGGGTAAGCTTTTGTTTCTCTGTTTGCTTTGTTTTTCAAACTCTTCCTTTTGGTTGCTTTTTCCGATCTTTTCTCTTTTTCTTGTTCAGCCCTGCACTCAAGCTCTCCAAGAGCACCAGCGGCATGAAGCCGGAGAGCTCTGAGGGACCCGCAAGGACCTCACCTCCTCCTCAGTCATGCCCGGTACCATCTGGTACCGGCAACCCTTCTGCCTCCCCTCTGGGAGGCACCTCAAGTGCGGGGCGCGCGGCCCCTACACCTCCAGAACACCGCGCGGAGGAGGACCTCGTCCCCCCTCCAGAAAAACAAGACACCGGCGCCAGCAACATCGGCGCCGATGCGAGAGCTGCTGGGCGGGCAGAACCTCTGGTTCCTCCCGTCCTGAAAAGAAAGAAGAAGAAGAGCTCGAACTCTTCCCCCTCCAAGCCCGTGCCGGACTCTTCCGCGCCGGCAAGCTCTACCTTGGGGCAGGACGCACCTTCGCCGCCCAAGACTTCGCCCGAAGCTCCAAACGTCGAGCTAAGCGGGGCCACGCCAACGCCGCCGCCAGAAATCCTCAAGTTCCTCAAGCCGGAACCTTTCAAGGGGAAGGCCACGGCTTCCGGCACTTCATCCGCCGGCCCGCAGTCCTTGGTGCTGCACGTCGGCCCCGCCGCCGCCGCGGCTGGAGAAAAGCCTTCCGGCATCCTGGGCCGGATCACTGAGCTGAAGCGCGAAGGCTGCGAGCTGGGGCACCTGCTTGAATACGCTGAGAAGTGGAATCAAGCGGATGTGTCCGTAGCCACGCGCGGCCTGGGGAAGGACCGACTTCCGGCGCTAGACCCCGCTGGGCCCCGGTGCACGGAGGAGCACTTCATGCGGCTGCGGCGCGCGGTGAAGGAGCTGGACAACGCGTGGCACGATGCCACCAACAACGTGGTGGTAAGTTTCACCAAACCCTTTGCAATTTTTCAATTCATGCCGGTTTCATTCTTTCCGGATCATGTATATCTTCCCAGTCCCCGAGTTTCGTGTTGAGAGCATAGCTTTTAGCGCGAAACTTAGGTAGAAACTCAAAAAACCGGCATAGCCAGTCCCCGAGTTTCGGGTTAAGAGCGCAGCTCTTAGCGCGAAGCTTAGGTAGAAACTTCAAAAAACCGGCATAGTCAGTCCCCGAGTTTCGGGTTAAGAACATAGCTCTTAGCGCGAAACTTAGGTAGAAACTTCAAAAAACCGGCATAGCCAGTCCCCGAGTTTCGGGTTAAGAACATAGCTCTTAGCGCGAAACTTAGGTAGAAACTTCAAAAAACCGGCATAGCCAGTCCCCGAGTTTCGGGGTAAGAACATAACTCTTAGCGCGAAACTTAGGTAGAAACTTCAAAAAACCGGCATAGCCAGTCCCCGAGTTTCGGGTTAAGAACATAACTCTTAGCGCGAAACTTAGGTAAGAACATAGAGACACCGGCTTCTTTCTTCTAACACTTTTTCTTGAACAGAGCACGGCCGACGCCCGGAGGCACCTCTTTGAGGAGCTGCTGTGGGAGCACCGGGATCTTGCTGAAGCGCACAGCAAGTGCCAAGGTGAGCTTCTGTGCCTCCGGCATCTTCTTACCGGAAGGTTTTCCCTCTAGCACTTACAAACCTTTTTGCATAACAGCTATCCCGGAAGCTTCCATCGAAGCCCTCAAGACTCAGCTCGCTACCCTCCAAGGTACTTTTTCTTTTTCGGTTAACTTGCCTCTCTTCGCTTTACCAGTTGTAGTTCTGTTAACGTTTTCTTTCCGTGCTCTAGGTGAAAAAGAGCAGCTCATCCGGGAGCATCGCGAGGCTCTGGATGCCCAGGAACTCGTGTACAGGGGATTGAAGGACCAGCTCATCAAACTTGAGCTCCAGCACAATGAGGCGATGAAGGCCGCCAAAGCTGCGTCCGAGGCCAGGCTGAACGAGGCCCTGGAGGATGCCAACAACTCCACCGTGGTGCTGCGGGCGGAGCTCGAGGAGGGAGCCAAGGCGCGGAAAGCAGCCGAGGATCGGGCCGCGCTCCTAGAGGGAGAGCAGAAGGAGTATGACCAACTGGTCATGCAAACCGACGCGCTTGCCCTCAGTAAGTTTTTCTTCTTTCCTCTCCGGTTTCTGCTTATAAGCTTATATTTCCGGTAGCATGTCCTTATCTTTTCTTTGCCTCGCAGGGCTCTTCCTGGACTCGCAGCTCTATGCGCAGAAGAAGGTGACCGAGCGCAGGGTTCAGCAAGAGTTCAAGAACCCGAACGCGCCGTGGGATCCTTATGACCATCTGGTCGCCCTCTCTGCGCGGGTCGCCCACATGCGCGCGGTGGACCGGAACCTCGCCGATCTGCCCGACGTGGCGATCCATCTCTTCAAGGTGCTGTGGCCTGAGCAGGAGGTGCCGGCAAACTTAACGCTTACCTCTGAATGCCTGAAGGGTGCCAGCCGGCGAATCCGCGAGTGGCAGTGCTCAGCGGCTCGTGCCGGAGCGGATGCGGCGCTACGCGTCGCCTGCTCCTAGTATGAAGACCTGGACTTGGACGCCCTCCTTGGCGTGCGCGAGAATGCTCCCACTGACATGGATCCGGTCCTCACCGCGAAGCGGCAGGATCGAGCCTACCGGATCACAGAGTACGCCCCGGTCCGCACCTTCATCCCCCCTCCTCCCGACGTCAAGGATGACCTCAGCGACGAAGAAGAAGGAGAGGACGAGGAAGATGAAGATGCCGGAGCGGGCGACGTTCTGCCGGGAGCTGGTGATGCGCCTCCGGAAGCACCAGAGGCTGGTGCTGTTCCTCCCGAAGCTCCTGCTGCTTAAGTACTTCCTGTGACATGTTTGCCTGCCCTGCTTACTTCAAAACAATGCTCATCAAATTCTACCCCGGTATGCCGGGGTTTATGATGTAATATAAAACTTAGCTGCTCTTTTGGTTGTGCTACAACAGTTTATGCCGGTATGTTATACCGGTAGCTTATTACTTATGTTTGTCTGTTGACTTAGCATTTTGCTCATTGTTTTGCTTTTATCTTGCACTACAAATATTCCGGAATTATTTCCGCATCCAATCCGATACACACTTGGCTCTTTTGCTTTGGCTCTGCCTACCTTCTGTGGGGACCCCGGACTAACTATCCGAAATACCCTGTTATGTATACAGTTCACGATCCCATGATCAGTGCGCCGTGAACACATAACCGAACTAATATCAAATTACACCATCCATTACAAAGCGGAATAAGAAAATTACAATAACGTCACATGACCATTACTTACATAATAGCCTCGAAGGGCCTAACTAAACATCAGAGTAGCATCATCACTTCAACAGCGCGGAGCCCAAATCATCTGCCATAAACCCTACAGGCAACTGACTGGGAAGACGTTCCTAGCTCGCATAGACATCGCCAACTCCTTCTTCATCTGTCGAATTCCTCCAAGTCTGGCCAAGTAAATAGCCAGGGACAAAGCCGTGAGTACATTGGAATTGTACTCGCAAACCATCAAGAAAGGTGCTAACAATGCTAACTAAAAGAGACAAGAGAGGAAGAATAGTTTCTCTTGTGGATATAGCATGTGAAAGAGAACCAGTTTCTCTTGTGGATATAGCATGCCGGCATCTCAAGTGATGCGGATACTATGGTGTACTCATGATATCTCTATATCTCCGTTGAAGAAGATACTTCAAAAGATACACTACGACATCTTTATATCTTTAAAGAAGAGGTAGCGTTCCGGCATCTCAATTGATGCGGACGCGATGGAAGTCCTATGACATCTCTATATCTTTATTGAAGAAGATTCTTCAAAAGATAAACTATGACATCTCTACATCTTTATTGAAGAAGAGTTCCTCTACATGAAAACACTAGGAAGGGTCACCCCATTTTGTTTCATTTTCCTCAACCATCTCCACATGGTCGGCACAACATCTTTCCCGTACCCTTCCGGTACTTCCAACACACGCATTTCCTTTGGAAATCATTTTCAAAACCAAAACTCGACACAGCTCGGTAACGGCCATCCCAACCGTCCATGACCGCGGACGCGGCTATTCGAATAGTTTTAACTCTGCAGAGTGTGCGCACTTTCCCCACAAGAACCGATAAATCCGCCGGGATCATCCCCGGTTCGACATACAAAAGTATGCGAGGCTCGGATAATCAGTCATAGTCCTTCGCCTGTCTCCCTTGACAAGAGTCCTTCCCTGCGGGCTTACCCCTTCCCGGCACCCCGGCAGCATACCTCCTTTTGAGCGTATCTCCGGCGCCATGACAGAAGACCCTCAGTAATCGTCCGGCTGCAAGTCAATGCAGTGTATTGCCTCCTTCAGAGCGCAACCCGGTGTCAGAGATCATCGTGACCCTCCTAGAGAGTTGTGAAGGTGTCTCAAGTCAATTTCAACAAACTACAGACTAAGCCCGTACCCACTTTGGATAATGTGGTTGCGCTGTGTAATTGTTTCGGGCGAATACAAAGAACCATGTGTCGTTTTTCTCAAAAACCCAAGTCACACCCACACTTTCCTCTTTCCAACCATCTTTGTCAAGATCCTTTTCTTTCATAAACCATACGCTTGGGTAAGGTTGCCTCACCCAAGGTTTTCATAAACATTTACAACAAGGTAAACCTTGAGGGGTTCCCAACCTATAGTTTCATGAGTTGAACTAGTATTGCACTACGGCCGAGATGAGAGTCATCCCGCCATAGATGAGGTATAAAGGGGTAGTGGAGTGGATCATACTTGCTTAAGGTAAGCATGTATTATGACAACACAAGGAGGAATATACTCTCAGATTTGTGGTGCTAACTACACAACTTAGATAGTGGAGTGTCACTATCCAACATATTCTCCAAGATGGTACACGGCATACTCCTCTCAAGTTGAGAATACACCAAGATCATGACATTGATACCTCTATACTACAAAGGGGGTGGGTGTGGTGTAAGTTACTATCTTGAGATGGAACATGCTCAAGTTGAGCATACAAGATAACCAAGTGGGATAGCACGGCCATGTTACCATGCATCCCATAACACAAGGACAAATAGTGGAGCATCACCACTAGGGAGTACCCCAGTTGCAATCACACATAGATGACATAAATAGAGATAATAACACACATAGAATGAAGGTGCTTTGAACATCAACAAATGACATCCAACTAGACACCGGATCAGTGATCAAAAGATGGCTTGCCTTGGCTTATTTGTCCCTGTACTTCTTCAACTCTATCAATATAAGAATCCCAACAATATAAATAAAAATCCTTGTCCAATTCCACTTCTTCTTCTTCTTCGGAATTGCTCGCGTCTATCGCCGGAAAATATAAAAGGAACACAATCAATCACATTGCACCAACAAAACAAACATACAACAACCATAATTTAACCATTCAATAAAGAGCTACCATACAAAGGACTTATAGATACCACAAACAACTTAAAGAAAACCCATGTTATTTACCTAGTAAAGGTATGAGAGTATCACAACTTAGCAATTGCCTCTCTCGGTTATCACCATGGTATAAAACCAAACATCCCCTGGTAGATAACATCATAAAGAGGACAAGAGCATTAGTTTTGACATCAAATACATTCACAAAACATTTTCAAGCATTTTTGGAAAAGTAGAAAACAGTTTTCCTAACTTAGTTTGCTCACCTAACACCACACAAGAATAGGAAGCAAATGGTATGCCCTACCATTTGAAAACTTAAGCAAAACAAAAGAGCTAATGTTAAATTGCAGAGGTTTTGTTTTGCAAGCATAAAACAAAGGTTGCCCATTTCTAATAAAAAGAGTTGGTCAAGGGTTTTAAATAAACCGAAAAGTTTGGCTTCAACTATGCATGTCACACATATACATTACTAACAGTAACAAATATGCATGAACAGAGACTAATACTATTTTTCCTAGATAGCCAGTACTAAAACAAGACTAACCCAATTGGAATCACCCCAAAATATTAAACCTACAATTTTAGGAATTTCTTTGAATCTGACTGTACAGAAAACAAGATCTGTAAGACATAAATCGTAGAAAAATCCTAAAAATATGAGACCACTAGCATTTGAAAGATATTTAAGCAGAGATGCACACACAATTGGATTTGGGTTCAAATTGTTTCTGAAACTCTCACAAATGGATTGACAAGATTACTGCATGTCTATACCATTTGCTTTACCTCTGGAGTTACAGAACAAATGAGGGTTTGAAACTTGTTGGAGATGATTAAGAAAACATCCAGTAGTACTACCAAATTGGAATCACTCAATTTGGATCACAGATGGATTTTTGGTGATTTAAAAGCTAACAGCCATGTCTGCAGAACACACATAACAAGTTTAATTCACCCAAAATCGTACATAACTCATAAAAATATGAGGTCAGCTGCATCTGAGAGGTATTGAAAAGCTGGTTCTTACCCAATTGGTTTCATTCAAAAATTCATTCCTAAGGGCCTGGTTTAATTCGACAAAGGCAGGTCTGACCAGATCTTGATCTGTGAACCATTTCAGTTTCAGGAGGTCAATCGAAGTGAAACCACCGCCAAAATGAAGGTATTGAGGAGGGGTTTCACGTACAGTTGAGTTTGTTCAAAAAGGTTTTGTAAATCGGAACAAATCTGACAAACAGTGAATCTGCATGTTTACAGAACTTTATTTACCACGGACAATCCGTAAAGAATTTGAGGATGAGACCAACGCCAAGTTGTAGATCTTTTCCGTATCTATCTGCGGAACTTTGAATCACTCGATTTGGATCTGCACACGAGTTTTGGCGGATTTTACAAATTCGTACCAGAATCTGAAACAGCAAGATTACAGAAATTACTGCAAGGTTTTGGACGAACTTAGCTCAAGAACTTCAGATCTGAGGATTGCTCAACCTTCTCCATGCTTGGACCAACATGCACCTGCATCAAGATCCAATCTTAGCAATGGAGGAAGAAGAAGAGGAGATTAAACCATCAAAGGTTGGGGAGAAGATGGAGAGGGAGGCTCTCATGGTGAGGGGGAGCTTGAGGGAGGGGGAGAGCTTCATCTTGGGGGCTTCCCATGGCCATGGCCGGCCATGGAGCTAAGGAGGAGCAGCAATTTCGTGGGGGAGAGTAGGAGAAGAGTGTGAGGGAGTAGATAAGGTGGATAAGTGAGTGGAGAGAGCAAAAATGAGAGCAAAGGGGGAGGTGGCCGGCCAAGGAGGGGTTTTTATAGAGGGAGGGAGTGATGGCAGCCCCTTATTTGATTGGCCAAGGTGGGTGGCTGCCCATTTATTTGTTGGGGTAGTTGGGAGGCAAGGCTTGCAAGAGAAGAAAATGAGGAGGAGGGGCTGGCCGAATTTCAAGTCATGGCCGGCTCCTTTCTTGTCATGAGCAAGTGAGAAATGTGAGAGAGATGCACAACATCAATGTGTATAGTCCAAGGCATGATGTTGAGGATATAATGTCCATGAGTGATTTGGATGATGATAAGTATAGGAGTAGATACATATAGATAAAAAAGGAGTATGAAGGTGACATGTGCCATGAGAATAATTTCCACCACTTTGGTTGAGACCAACTTATGAAGAAGATAATTCCCGAGGTAGAGTTGATGAATAGAAGTTTTCATTTGAATAAATATCTTGGGAAGATTTAATAAAACTAGAAGTAGTTTTGTGATCAAAGCTAAAGAAGGAAAAACAATAGGGTGTTTGAGAAAGAAAGCTAATTTTAGGGAGGAGTGTTCCCAAGGGTAGATGGTGGCTACAAAATGTACCCATCATTCCCACTCTTGGTTTTGTGAAGATTAAACTTGAATAGAACAAGAGGTAAAAGAGAAGGAAGTGATCCAAAGTTGAAACAAAGGGTAGAGTGCAAGGTCAAGTGAATTAAGAGAGTTGCAAGGGTAGACTGAGACATGCAAGAGTTGGAGGTTGAAGAGAATGTTGCATAGATGAGATCCATGCATTGAAGCCAACAATAACAGTTGTGGGTGCTTAGAGATCAATTGCCAAAGTCTGGACATTTTAAGCCTTTCAACACAGATGGTCGACATGGCCTCAAAACCAACAAGGATGAGTGGGTAGAAGAGAAGGGTGCAAGTTTGGAATCAAGGATGATTTGAGCTAGCTTAAACACAAAGAGGAATTTTAAGTAGGCACACTCATGTTGCCATGAGTAGAAAAGTTTGATGTGGAAAAAAAAGGAAAACAACTTTTCCTGAGTCACATAGGTGTTTTATTAGGTGAGTTGCTTGCTTGACCACTAGAGGTGCTGATCTATGAGGCAGCTCAAGACAAAACTCAACAAGAAAATCAAGACAATTCATCTACCAACAGATCAAGGCAATTCATCACCACAAACAGATCAAGGCAATACATCTAAATTAGTCTATAGAAAAAGTTTTTGTTCCCCCTGATTTTTGAAATAAGGACAACTAATCAAGGTTGAAAAAGTTGGGGTGTTACGGATCTTCCACCCTTAAAATAATCTCGTCCCGAGATTACCGAGTGTAGAACTAGAGGGGTTATAAAGTTTAACCAAAGTCGGACTCCATTCTTCTGTAGACGTGCCGTTGTAGAGAAAGTCGTTTGCTTCATCTTCTGGGAGACATGATGGATTTCGGCCGATGGCGAGCTTCATGAAGAGGTTGACTACTCCATGCAGGTGTTGGATCTGTAGCTTCTTCACGATCCTGGCGCAGGTTCAAGACTGTGGGAGGGTTAGTGCACCCAACGGTGCTTGAGCAGGGCTGAAAACCTTTTTAGAGTTAGCTTGATTTTAGTGGAAGACGAAGTCTTCCACCCTTAAGATTTTTCATCGGGTTCTCGGAAAAACTCGGAGCTTCGCCTTGTAGTTCTGTCCGGGGCTTCGGAAGAAGTCATCGGTCTTCCTTGTTCAGCTGAAGAATCTTCGGGGCGACGTGCGGACCACCACTTCAAGAGGCACTCACGGTGTTAACCGAACCATATGGGACGCGCGGCGAGTTAGAAAGTTGAAGAAACGCCTGGTTGGTACCCATATGAAGCAAGCAACAGGGGTCGTCGAAGACAATCTTCAGCTTGAGGGTCGGTGCTGACTTCAATAACAACTAAGAAGTTAGCGGGTAAACTACGCCTAAAGTCTTGAGTCTTGGAGTATCTTCAGGAGCTTCATTTGATGAGGACCAGATGAACCATGTGATGTAGCTCGGCTTTGACGCTATTGTTCTCTCAACTTGTTAGACGGTGTGTTCGAGGGTAGTTTCAAAAATATATCCTCGCGGTTAGCGCGAGTATACTCCAAGGTTAGACCAAGTTAGCATGTCTTCTCGCAGAGGTGCAGTCACTCTTGAAGGTAGGGCTTCTTCTTTCTTGGCGTAGTGGAGATGCTCCAGCTGATCTTGAAGGAAGTCGGCGTAGATAGGGGTCGGGTTAGTTTTCTTGACGGTTGAAAAACAATTTCCAACGGGTTTAGAGTTAGAGTCTTTCGTTAATCTACCCAATTTAACTAATAGTTAGCAATACATCGGCGAGGCAAACTTTAATCCTATCATTGCATGTGACAACCATACAACCATAACCAGAGACACAATACCACTAACAGAGGCTACTAGTATTTTTCCTAGATGCACAGTAACAAAACAAGATCAACACAATTGGAATCATTCAAAAATATTTATTTTTCAATTTTTGAGACTCAAAAATACTAACCAGAAACAGTGATCAAGTTTTATTTATTACAAATCGCACAAAAATCCTAAAAATACAAGGTCAGTGGCGTCTGAAAGATAATTTCATACTGATTCTGGTGCAATTGGAATCACATGAATCGGAGCTACCAAACTTTTTTTTATTAGCAAAACAGTACGCTGGCAGATTTCCATTTTTAATTTCTGTTTCACAAATTTCAAACAATTAAAAAGGGCGGAAACGTCTAAATAGCAAGACATACATGCACACAGCAAACAGATACAAACATTCAAGGCAGCACACGAGGGAACTACAAGCAATCAGCACACCAAACATGATACTCTAAGTACCCGAAACTCCTAATGCGCGGGGTAGCTCAATCAAAACGATTGAGTTTGTCCTATCCATCCTATTGGTTTGGGGCTGGTCACATATGTCGATGTCTTCATATTGCTGGCATCGACTTCAATAGGGATCCTTGTAACAGTTGGTGGTGACGCAGGCCTGATGTCGACTCGTCGATGTTGAGGTGGAGGCGAAAACTGCGTAGATCTTCTAGTCTCAACATCCCGGGGACATGAGGTCTTCAGAGGGGTAGCTGTTGAGGAACTCCCAAAGTCGACAACTTCTGGTGGCTGGCCTAAAAATTACTAGTCAAAAACTGAGGACTTGATCCCAGATGACTGCAAAAAGGTGCAAGTCCATGGAGGAACAAGGTCAGCTCCTTGACAAAATTGGTGACAACCAAAGACATGCTCTTCCTGTCCCTTTATGTGTACTGCTAAGTCGACATCCAATCTTCAATAGCTGCAACGGGAGGTACTTGCCTCTTCATGAGGGATTGATTGATTTTTGAGTTCGAGTCTCCGGTCTGAGTTGGGGACATCGTCCAATATGTAGGTTTGAAGTGGATGAGACAATAGAGCAAGAATTTTCAAACCTTTTTATAAAGCGGAGAGATAAGAATTTAGAAGCTTTGAGTAAATAAGAGGAGTAGAAGCTATACTTCCGATTAAAGAAACAATTTGTTTCATAAATAGTTTTCTCCAAGTATTTGTTTCCTAACTAACGTCCATGCTAACTAAGGTCTCCTACGATCGGGATAGCTCGATACCAGCTCGTGGGGACCCCGGACTAACTATCCGAAATACCCCGTTATGTATACGAGTTCACGATCCCATGATCGGTGCGCCGTGAACACATAACCGAACTGATATCAAATTACACCATCCATTACAAAGCGGAATAAGAAAATTACAATAACGTCACATGACCATTACTTACATAATAGCCTCGAAGGGCCTAACTAAACATCAGAGTAGCATCATCACTTCAACAGCGCGGAGCCCAAATCATCTGCCATAAACCCTACAGGCAACTGACTGGGAAGACGTTCCTAGCTCGCATAGACATCGCCAACTCCTTCTTCATCTGTCGAATTCCTCCAAGTCTGGCCAAGTAAATAGCCAGGGACAAAGCCGTGAGTACATTGGAATTGTACTCGCAAACCATCAAGAAAGGTGCTAACAATGCTAACTAAAAGAGACAAGAGAGGAAGAATAGTTTCTCTTGTGGATATAGCATGTGAAAGAGAATCAGTTTCTCTTGTGGATATAGCATGCCGGCATCTCAAGTGATGCGGATACTATGGTGTACTCATGATATCTCTATATCTCCGTTGAAGAAGATACTTCAAAAGATAGACTACGACATCTTTATATCTTTAAAGAAGAGGTAGCGTTCCGGCATCTCAATTGATGCGGACGCGATGGAAGTCCTATGACATCTCTATATCTTTATTGAAGAAGATTCTTCAAAAGATAAACTATGACATCTCTACATCTTTATTGAAGAAGAGTTCCTCTACATGAAAACACTAGGAAGGGTCACCCCATTTTGTTTCATTTTCCTCAACCATCTCCACATGGTCGGCACAACATCTTTCCCGTACCCTTCCGGTACTTCCAACACACGCATTTCCTTTGGAAATCATTTTCAAAACCAAAACTCGACACAGCTCGGTAACGGCCATCCCAACCGTCCATGACCGCGGACGCGGCTATTCGAATAGTTTTAACTCTGCAGAGTGTGCGCACTTTCCCCACAAGAACCGATAAATCCGCCGGGATCATCCCCGGTTCGACATACAAAAGTATGCGAGGCTCGGATAATCAGTCATAGTCCTTCGCCTGTCTCCCTTGACAAGAGTCCTTCCCTGCGGGCTTACCCCTTCCCGGCACCCCGGCAAGCATACCTCCTTTTGAGCGTATCTCCGGCGCCATGACGGAAGACCCTCGTAATCGTCCGGCTGCAAGTCAATGCGGTGTATTGCCTCCTTCAGAGCGCAACCCGGTGTCAGAGATCATCGTGACCCTCCTAGAGAGTTGTGAAGGTGTCTCAAGTCAATTTCAACAAACTACAGACTAAGCCCGTACCCACTTTGGATAATGTGGTTGCGCTGTGTAATTGTTTCGGGCGAATACAAAGAACCATGTGTCGTTTTTCTCAAAAACCCAAGTCACACCCACACTTTCCTCTTTCCAACCATCTTTGTCAAGATCCTTTTCTTTCATAAACCATACGCTTGGGTAAGGTTGCCTCACCCAAGGTTTTCATAAACATTTACAACAAGGTAAACCTTGAGGGGTTCCCAACCTATAGTTTCATGAGTTGAACTAGTATTGCACTACGGCCGAGATGAGAGTCATCCCGCCATAGATGAGGTATAAAGGGGTAGTGGAGTGGATCATACTTGCTTAAGGTAAGCATGTATTATGACAACACAAGGAGGAATATACTCTCAGATTTGTGGTGCTAACTACACAACTTAGATAGTGGAGTGTCACTATCCAACATATTCTCCAAGATGGTACACGGCATACTCCTCTCAAGTTGAGAATACACCAAGATCATGACATTGATACCTCTATACTACAAAGGGGGTGGGTGTGGTGTAAGTTACTATCTTGAGATGGAACATGCTCAAGTTGAGCATACAAGATAACCAAGTGGGATAGCACGGCCATGTTACCATGCATCCCATAACACAAGGACAAATAGTGGAGCATCACCACTAGGGAGTACCCCGAGTTGCAATCACACATAGATGACATAAATAGAGATAATAACACACATAGAATGAAGGTGCTTTGAACATCAACAAATGACATCCAACTAGACACCGGATCAGAGATCAAAAGATGGCTTGCCTTGGCTTATTTGTCCCTGTACTTCTTCAACTCTATCAATATAAGAATCCCAACAATATAAATAAAAATCCTTGTCCAATTCCACTTCTTCTTCTTCTCCGGAATTGCTCGCGTCTATCGCCGGAAAATATAAAAGGAACACAATCAATCACATTGCACCAACAAAACAAACATACAACAACCATAATTTAACCATTCAATAAAGAGCTACCATACAAAGGACTTATAGATACCACAAACAACTTAAAGAAAACCCATGTTATTTACCTAGTAAAGGTATGAGAGTATCACAACTTAGCAATTGCCTCTCTCGGTTATCACCATGGTATAAAACCAAACATCCCCTGGTAGATAACATCATAAAGAGGACAAGAGCATTAGTTTTGACATCAAATACATTCACAAAACATTTTCAAGCATTTTTGGAAAAGTAGAAAACAGTTTTCCTAACTTAGTTTGCTCACCTAACACCACACAAGAATAGGAAGCAAATGGTATGCCCTACCATTTGAAAACTTAAGCAAAACAAAAGAGCTAATGTTAAATTGCAGAGGTTTTGTTTTGCAAGCATAAAACAAAGGTTGCCCATTTCTAATAAAAAGAGTTGGTCAAGGGTTTTAAATAAACCGAAAAGTTTGGCTTCAACTATGCATGTCACACATATACATTACTAACAGTAACAAATATGCATGAACAGAGACTAATACTATTTTTCCTAGATAGCCAGTACTAAAACAAGACTAACCCAATTGGAATCACCCCAAAATATTAAACCTACAATTTTAGGAATTTCTTTGAATCTGACTGTACATAAAACAAGATCTGTAAGCCATAAATCGTAGAAAAATCCTAAAAATATGAGACCACTGGCATTTGAAAGATATTTAAACAGAGATGCATGCACAACTGGATTTGGGTTCAAATTGTTTCTGAAACTCTCACAAATGGATTGACAAGATTACTGCATGTCTATACCATTTGCTTTACCTCTGGAGTTACAGAACAGATAAGGGTTTGAAACTTGTTGGAGATGATTAAGAAAACATCCAGTAGTACTACCAAATTGGAATCACTCAATTTGGATCACAGATGGATTTTTGGTGATTTAAAAGCTAACAGCCATGTCTGCAGAACACACATAACAAGTTTAATTCACCCAAAATCGTACATAACTCATAAAAAGATGAGGTCAGCTACATCTGAGAGGTATTGAAAAGCTGGTTCTTACCCAATTGGTTTCATTCAAAAATTCATTCCCAAGGGCCTGGTTTAATTCGACAAAGTCAGGTCTGACCAGATCTTGATCTGTGAACCATTTCAGTTTCAGGAGGTCAATCGAAGTGAAACCACCGCCAAAATGAAGGTATTGAGGAGCGGTTTCACATACAGTTGAGTTTGTTCAAAAAGGTTTTGTAAATCGGAACAAATCTAACAAACAGTTAATCTGCATGTTTACAGAACTTTATTTACCACGGACAATCCGTAACGAATTTGAGGATGATACCAACGCCAAGTTGTAGATATTTTCCGTAACTATCTGCGGAACTTTGAATCACTCGATTTGGATCTGCACACGAGTTTTGGCGGATTTTACAAGTTCGTACCATAATCTGAAACAGCAAGATTACAGAAATTACTGCAAGGTTTTGGACGAACTTAGCTCAAGAACTTCAGATCTGAGGATTGCTCAACCTTCTCCATGCTTGGACCAACATGCACCTGCATCAAGATCCAATCTTAGCAATGGAGGAAGAAGAAGAGGAGATTAAACCATCAAAGGTTGGGGAGAAGATGGAGAGGGAGGCTCTCATGGTGAGGGGGAGCTTGAGGGAGGGGGAGAGCTTCATCTTGGGGGCTTCCCATGGCCATGGCCGGCCATGGAGCTAAGGAGGAGCAGCAATTTCGTGGGGGAAAGTAGGAGAAGAGTGTAAGGGAGTAGATAAGGTGGATAAGTGAGTGGAGAGAGCAAAAATGAGAGCAAAGGGGGAGGTGGCCGGCCAAGGAGGGGTTTTTATAGAGGGAGGGAGTGATGGCAGCCCCTTATTTGATTGGCCAAGGTGGGTGGCTGCCCATTTATTTGTTGGGGTAGTTGGGAGGCAAGGCTTGCAAGAGAAGAAAATGAGGAGGAGGGGCTGGCCGAATTTCAAGTCATGGCCGGCTCCTTTCTTGTCATGAGCAAGTGAGAAATGTGAGAGAGATGCACAGCATCAATGTGTATAGTCCAAGGCATGATGTTGAGGATATAATGTCCATGAGTGATTTGGATGATGATAAGTATAGGAGTAGATACATATAGATAAAAAAGGAGTATGAAGGTGACATGTGCCATAAGAATAATTTCCACCACTTTGGTTGAGACCAACTTATGAAGAAGATAATTCCCGAGGTAGAGTTGATGAATAGAAGTTTTCATTTGAATAAATATCTTGGGAAGATTTAATAAAACTAGAAGTAGTTTTGTGATCAAAGCTAAAGAAGGAAAAACAATAGGGTGTTTGAGAAAGAAAGCTAATTTTAGGGAGGAGTGTTCCCAAGGGTAGATGGTGGCTACAAAATGTACCCATCATTCCCACTCTTGGTTTTGTGAAGATTAAACTTGAATAGAACAAGAGGTAAAAGAGAAGGAAGTGATCCAAAGTTGAAACAAAGGGTAGAGTGCAAGGTCAAGTGAATTAAGAGAGTTGCAAGGGTAGACTGAGACATGCAAGACTTGGAGGTTGAAGAGAATGTTGCATAGATGAGATCCATGCATTGAAGCCAACAATAACAGTTGTGGGTGCTTAGAGATCAATTGCCAAAGTCTGGACATTTTAAGCCTGTCAACACAGATGGTCGACATGGCCTCAAAACCAACAAGGATGAGTGGGTAGAAGAGAAGGGTGCAAGTTTGGAATCAAGGATGATTTGAGCTAGCTTAAACACAAAGAGGAATTTTAAGTAGGTACACTCATGTTGCCATGAGTAGAAAAGTTTGATGTGGAAAAAAAAGGAAAACAACTTTTCCTGAGTCACATAGGTGTTTTATTAGGTGAGTTGCTTGCTTGACCACTAGAGGTGCTGATCTATGAGGCAGCTCAAGACAAAACTCAACAAGAAAATCAAGACAATTCATCTACCAACAGATCAAGGCAATTCATCACCACAAACAGATCAAGGCAATACATCTAAATTAGTCTATAGAAAAAGTTTTTGTTCCCCCTGATTTTTGAAATAAGGACAACTAATCAAGGTTGAAAAAGTTGGGGTGTTACACCTTCCCTGGGCGTTTTGGCGTATGAGGCACAAAGTTCTTTTACCAAGCAAGCACTTTCTTGAACTTAGAAATAACTCGAAATTTTCACAAAAAACCGGTACAACCGGGGTTAGTTAAATTTTTCCGGATTGTTCGTTCCCACTCTCTCTTTTCGCAGTTCACGTGCTTAATTCCTACCGGTTTATCTTGCTTGCCATGAAGCCGGGTTGCGGACAGCAGCAGAGTCGAAGACTCCGGTAGGTTTAGCACGTTACTAAACCGGAAAGAAAAAATGTTCAACAAGCAACCGGTAAACTGAAAAAATAAACATATTGCATGCAATTTCGGTAGGGGTAGTCCCCGAGATTCATTCGAGGTCCCGACATCTTTTATTCATAGCAAATAAGGTACAAAAAGGAACTTCTTACACCACAACTTCAAGAGTAGAAAGGACGCAACAGAGCTACGTTCCACGGACGCTTGGTCTCCTCTCCGGATCTGTCCGCCTTTCCTTTTTTCCATTCCTGCGCATCGATCAGGTAATAGGCATCATTGTGGAGAGCTTTGCTCACAATGAAAGGTCCCTCCCACGGGGGTGAAAGCTTATGCCAGCCTTCAGTGCGCTGCACTAGGTGCAACACCAGATCTCCTTCCCGGAATACCCTCGGGTTAACCTTCCGGCTATGATAGCGTCTGAGGTTTGCTGGTAAATGGCTGTTCTTGCCAATGCCAATTCTCTTGCTTCTTCTAGCAAGTCCACATCGTTTTCTCTAGCCTCTTTTACCTCTTGTTCGGTATAGAGCTGCACCCTTGGTGAGTCATGGAGAATATCGGTTGGTATGACCGCTTCTGCTCCATAAACCATAAAGAATGGAGTGTATCCGGTAGACCGGTTTGGAGTCGTTCTTATGCTCCACAGCACTGATGGTAGCTCATCGAGCCAACACCCCGGTGACTTTTCCACCGCCTCGATGAGTCTTGGCTTGATACCGGAAAGTACCAAAGCATTTGTTCTTTCCACCTGGCCATTGCCTTGTGGGTGTGCCACTGAGCACAAATCCAACCGGATATTGCTGTCCTCACAAAATCTTTTGAACTCACCTTGAGCAAAGTTTGTTCCATTGTCAGTGATAATGCTATGCGGGTAGCCATACCTTAAGATAACATCTTTTAAGAACTTCACCGCTGTGCGCCCATCACATTTTGCAATAGGTTTCACTTCTAGCCACTTGGTGAATTTGTCCACCATAACCAAGATGTGGGTCATATTTCCCCTTGCAGTTTTGAAAGGGCCAACCATGTCAAGGAACCAAACAGCAAACGGCCAAGTTAGCGGTATGGTTTTTAAACCGGATGCTGGGGTATGATTTTGCTTGGCGTACCTCTGGCACCCGTTGCACTTTCTTACCAAATCCTCAGCATTTTCCAAAGCAGTGGGCCAATAGAACCCATGCCGGAAAACTTTTGCCACTAGCGCCCTTGACGAAGCGTGGTGCCCACATTCCCCTAGGTGAATCTCCTCAAGCATTTCTTTTCCCTCTTCCGGTTCCACACATCTTTGAAGGACACCGGTAACACTTCTCTTGTACACCTCGCCATTGATGATGGTGTACGCTTTGGACCTCCTCTGGATCCTTCTGGACTCATTTTCGTCAACCGGCAAGGTGCCGTTGATCAGGAATTCCTTAATAGGTTTAACCCAAGATGGTGCCTCTCGAACCAGGAACACCGGTACGTCTATCTCCATGCTATCCACCAGCATTGTTTCCTCCGGTATGGACGCAGCAGTCCCCGAGTTTACCGGAACAGTCCCTGGGTTTCCTTCATCGATATCCATTGGTACAACATGTGATTCCGACACAAAAATGGACTCCGATTCCGGACTCGGTTTGATTGATGGTACTCTTAAGTGTGCCAAGGCTATTCCGGGAGGAATTTCTTGCCTAGACGAGCCTAGCTTGGACAAAGCATCCGCGGCTTCATTTTTCGCTCGTGGCACATGGTGAAACTCACAGCCTTCAAAGAAGCCGGCAATCTTTTGCACGTGAAACCGGTATGAAGCCATGTTGGCATCTTTTGCGTCCCAATCTCCGGAACATTGTTGCACCACAAGATCTGAATCTCCGTAGCAAATGATCCGGTGTGCACCAATTTCTTTTGCGACCTTAAGTCCATGAATCAAAGCCTCGTACTCTGCGACATTGTTTGATGCCCTGGAATGTACTTGCAAAACATACCGGAGATGATCTCCCTTAGGTGAGGTAAGCACCACACCGGCACCTAGACCCTCTTTGAGTTTGGATCCGTCAAAGTGCATCTTCCAGTATTCTATTCTTTGGTCTGGTGGCTTGTATTGCATTTCCGCCCAATCAACCAGGAAATCAGCCAAGGCTTGCGATTTTATGGCATCTCTTCTTTCATACACCGGTACGTATGGTGATATCTGGATTGCCCACTTTGCAATCCTACCGCTAGCATCTTTGTTGCACATGATATCGGAAATGGGTGCCTCACTCACCACTTTCATGGGGTGCTCCTCAAAGTAATGCTTAAGCTTTGTGGCGGCCATGAACACGCCATAAGTCATTTTCTGGAAATGTGGGTAGTTTTGCTTTGAGAGGGAGAGCACTTCGCTCAGGTAGTATACCGGCCTCTGGACGGTTTTTCCTTCCTCATCTCTTTCCACTACCACTACAACACTTACAACCCGGTTAGTTGCTGCTATGTACAACAACATGGGTTCCCTTTCCAAAGGTGAAGCCAGTATTGGTGCAGTGGCTAGCATTGTTTTTAGCTCTTTAAACGCTGCGTCTGCCTGAGGGGTCCAGACGAACGTACCGGATTTTTTCATGAGAGCATAGAGTGGCAGAGCCTTTTCTCCCAACCTGCTTATGAACCGGCTTAGCGATGCCAAGCTTCCGGTAAATTTTTGCACGTCCTTGAGATCTCGCGGTATAGTCATTCTTTCGATTGCCCGGATTTTTACCGGATTAACCTCAATGCCCCGGCTTGATACGAGAAAACCAAGCAGTTTGCCGGCGGGAACACCGAAGGTACATTTTGCCGGATTGAGTTTCATCCGGAATCTTCTTAAGTTATCAAATGTTTGCCGGAGATCGTCAATTAAGGTTTCTTTTGCCTTAGTTTTTACCACGACATCGTCCACATAGACTTGCACATTTTTTCCGATTTGATCAAACAAACATTTTTGCATACAGCGCTGGTACGTTGCACCAGCGTTGCGCAAACCGAAAGGCATAGTGACATAGCAATAAGCCCCGTGCGGGGTAATGAACACAGTTTTTATTTGATCTTCCTTTTTCAGGGGAATTTGGTGGAAGCCTGAATAAGCATCCAGGAAAGACAACAACTCACACCCAGCAGTAGAATCAATCACCTGATCGATTCGGGGTAAGGGAAAAGGATCTTTCGGGCAAGCTTTGTTCAGGTTGGTGTAGTCGATGCACATGCGCCACACCTTTGGAGCTTTTGCTTCGAGGTTCTCATCTTTCTTCTTTTCGACCAGCACCGGATTGGCCAACCACTCAGTATGTAGCACTTCCACGATGAAACCGGCAACCAACAACTTTGTCACTTCTTATCCAATGATTTTCCTCCTATCCTCAGCAAACCGGCGTAAAGGCTGTCGCACCGGCTTCGCATCCTTCCGGACATTCAAAGAGTTGATGACCCACAAGTATAGGGGATCGCAACAGTCTTCGAGGGAAGTAAAACCCAATTTATTGATTCGACACAAGGGGAGACAAAGAATACTTGAAAGCCTTAACAGCGGAGTTGTCAATTCAGCTCGCACTGGAAACAGACTTGCTCGCAAGAGTTTATCGAGTAGTAACAGTTTTATAGCAATGGCGGTAGTGAAATAATAGCAGCAGAGTAACAAAGACATCGGTAGTGATTATAGTAAACAACAGGATTAAAATACGTAGGCACAGGGGATGGATGAACGGGCGTTGCATGGATGAGAGAAACTCATGTAACAATCAAAGCATGGCATTTGCGAGATAATAATAAAACGGTATCCAAGTACTAATCAATCAATAGGCATGTGTTCCATATATAGTCGTACGTGCTCGCAATGAGAAACTTGCACAACATCTTTTGTCCTACCAGCCGGAGGCAGCCGGGCCTCTAGTGGAATCTACTGGAAATTAAGGCACTCCTTTTAATAGAGCACCGGAGCAAAGCATTAACACTCCGTGAACACATGTGATCCTCATATCACCGCCATCCCCTTCGGTTATCCCAATTTCTGTCACTTTGGGGCCTCCGGTTCCAGACAGCAATACGTGTATACAACTTGCTGGTAAGATCATAAAGCAATGAATATCATAATGAATTGATAACATGTTCAGATCTGAGATCATGGCACTCGGGCCCTACTGACAAGCATTAAGCATAACAAGTTGCAACAATATCATAAAAGTACCAATTACGGACACTAGGCACTATGCCCTAACAATCTTATGCTATTACATGACCAATCTCATCCAATCCCTACCATCCCCTTCAGCCTACAGCGGGGGAATTACTCACACATGGATGGGGGAAACATGGCTGGTTGATGGAGAGGCGTCGGTGATGATGATGGCGATGATCCCCTCCAATTCCCCGTCCCGGCGGAGTGCCAGAACGGAGTTTCTGGTCCCGAGACGGAGTTTCGCGACGGTGGCGGCGTACTGGATGGTTTCTGGCGATTTCGACTTCTCCCCGTGCGTTTTTAGGTCGAAGGCAATAAGTAGTCCGAAGGAGGGCGTCGGGGCCAGCCGAGGCCGCCACACACTAGGGCCGCGCGGGCCCCTCCTGGGCCGCGCCGGCCTAGTGTGTGGGGCCCTCGGGCCCCCACCTGGCTCGCCCATCTGGCTCCGCCAATATTCTGGGAAAATAGGACCTTCCGCATAAATTCCGAGGATTTTCCTGAAAGTTGGATTTCTGCACAAAAACGAGACACCAGAGCAGTTCTGCTGAAAACAGCGTTAGTCCGTGTTAGTTGCATCCAAAATACACAAATTAGAGGCAAAACAATAGCAAAAGTGTTCGGGAAAGTAGATACGTTTTGGACGTATCAACTCCCCCAAGCTTAGCTTATTGCTTGTCCTCAAGCAATTCAGATTGACAACCGAGTGCGATAAAAGAACTTTCACGAACACATTTGTTCATATGATGTAAATATTCTCATGATATGGCAAGTACTTAAGCAGTTCATAATAAGATACATGCAAATAAAATCATCTAATAGCTATGTCAATCATGGAAAAGGTACCAACAAATTAATAATGAGCATCATGAATCATGTCTATCAGCAGGATTGCAATGTTCATAGAATGATATGATAAAGTGGTATCTCGCTTGCCCGTAATTGTACAGCAAAACATAAATGATTGGGCACCTTTGAAGTTCATGAGAAGACTGGAAATAGAGACTATCAAAGATAAAAGCATCAAAGTTATACCACAATTAATCACATTTTGGGACAAGCATATTATACTAAGAATGACATTTGTGCTCTCAAGAAAGTGCTCAAAGAAAGGATGGAGACTCAATGTAAAAGTAAAAGATTGACCCTTCGCAGAGGAAGCAGGGATTAACATGTGCTAGAGCTTTTCATTTGTAAAACAGGAGTAAAATTATTTTGAGAGGTGTTTGTTGTTGTCAACGAATGATAGTGGGTACTCTAACTACCTCGTCAACCAGACTTTCAAGAGCGGCTCCCATGAAGGACGTTATCTCTACCAGCAAGGTAAATCATCCCTCTTCTCTTTTGTTTACACATGTATTTTAGTTTCATTATGGATGACACTCCCCCCAACCTTTGCTTACACAAGCCATGGCTAACCGAATCCTTGGGTGCCTTCCATCAATCACATACCATGGAGGAGTGTCTATTTGCAATTTAAGTTGCTTACTGATAAATCGGGGCAAAACATGTGAAGAGAATTATTAATGAAAGTTGATTAATTGGGGCTGGGAACCCCGTTGCCAGCTCTTTTTGCAAAATTATTGGATAAGCGGATGTGCCACTAGTCCATTATGAAAGTCTGTCAAGAGTAAATGACAAGATTGAAAGATAAACACCACATACTTCCTCATGAGCTATGAAACATTAACACAAATTGAGAAGCATTTTGAAGGTTTAAAGGTAGCACATGAGAATTTACTTGGAATGGTTTGAAATGCCATGCATAGGTATTTATGGTGGACACTCTGGAATAACTTGGTTTTCATGTGTTTGGAAGCACGAGTAGCGTTCCCGCTCAGTACAAGTGAAGGCTAGCAATAGACTGGGAAGCGACAATCAAGAGAGCAATAACTGTCATTGATGTCTACGGGTGCTTCTATTCTTGTAGACAGTGTTGGGCCTCCAAGAGCAGAGGTTTGTAGAACAGCAGCAAGTTTCCCTTAAGTGGATCACCCAAGGTTTATCGAACTCAGGGAGGAAGAGGTCAAAGATATCCCTCTCATGCAACCCCGCAACCACAAAGCAAGAAGTCTCTTGTGTCCCCAACACACCTAATAGGTGCACTAGTTCGGCGAAGAGATAGTGAAATACAGGTGGTATGAATAAGTATGAGCAGTAGTAACGGTGCCGGAAAAGTGCTTGTCTGGCGTGCGGTTGATGGTAGTAAAATTGCAGGAAGTAAAGATGCGGTAAAATAGTAAACAAGCAGCGATAGCGATATTTAGGAACAAGGCCTAGGGATCATACTTTCACTAGTGGACACTCTCAACATTGATCACATAACAGAATAAATAGATAGATGCTAGACTCTACACTCTCTTGTTGGATGATGAACACCACTAACTGTGTAGGATTACACGAACCCTCAATGCGGGAGTTAACAAGCTCCACAATATTCAATGTTCATGTTTAAATAACCTTAGAGTGCATGACAGATCAACATAACCAAACCAAGTACTAACATAGCATGCACACTGTCACCTTCACGCTGCGAAAGGAGGCATAGATCACATCAATACCATCATAGCAATAGTTAACTTCATAATCTACAAGAGATCACAATCATAGCCTACGCCAAGTACTACACGATGCACACACTCGTCACCATTACACCGTGCGGGAGGAATAAACTACTTTAATAACATCACTAGAGTAGCACACGGATAAATTGTGATACAAAACACATTGCAATCATAAAGGGATATAAATAAGCACTTCACTATGCCATTCATAACAGTGAATAAGTATTCCGTGAAAATATAGCCTAAGAGACCCACACGGTGCACACACTCGTCACCTTTACACACGTGGGACAAGGAGTCTCCGGAGATCACATAAGTAAAACCCACTTGACTAGCATAATGACATCTAGATTACAAGCATCATCATATGAATCTCAATCATGTAAGGCAGCTCATGAGATTATTGTATTGAAGTACATAGGAGAGAGATGAACCACATAGCTACCGGTACAGCCCCTTAGCCTCGATGGAGAACTACTCCCTCCTCATGGGAGACAACAGCGTTGATGAAGATGGCGGTGGTGTCGATGGAGGAGCCTTCCGGGGGCACTTCCCCGTCCCGGCGGCGTGCCGGAACGGAGACTCCTGTCCCCCGGATCTTGGCTTCGCGATGGCGGCGGCTCGGAAGGTTTTCTCGGTTTCGTCGAACGTGTCGAGGTTTTTAGGTCAGGGACCTTTATATAGGCGAAGAGGCGGAGTCGGAGGGTCGACGAGGCGACGACACACTAGGGGGGCGCCCCCCCTAGGGCCGCGCCGGCCTGTCATCTGGGGGCCCAGTGGCCCCCCTCTGGCCTCTCTCGGGTGTTTTGGAAGCTTCGTGGAAAAATAGGATGCTGGGCGTTGATTTCGTCCGATTCCGAGAATATTTCCTTACTAGGATTTCTGGAACCAAAAACAGCAGAAAACAGCAACTGGCCCTTCGGCATCTCGTCAATAGGTTAGTTCCGGAAAACGCATAAATATGACATAAAGTATGCATAAAACATGTAGATATCATCAATAATGTGGCATGGAACATAAGAAATTATCGATACGTCCGAGACGTATCAGTCATAATCATGCTTGCGACAAAAATAAATTAACGGAGGCATAAAAGTGATACAAGAACTCTGAGGTAAAGCAAATCATCGAGGCTTAATTGACATTTTGTTCAGTCATATGCATGCGTGAGCATGTGCCAAGTTGATTCAAGAGAATTATTCAGAGGAGGATACCACAATGTCATACCTATCTATGAATAAAGCAATGCAAGCAAATATTTATGACATGCTACTCATATTAATAAATTGGAGCTAATCATGAGAGATCATGAACTACTAAACTTTCTTAAATGACATATACCTCACATGAACCAACTAAGCATGCTCACATGGATGAGTATATGTACAAAAATGAAAACAAATAGAGTTCATACCAGCCTCTCACCACAATCAGATCGTCGTATATCGTCATTATTGCTTTTTCACTTGTGTAGCTTGAATAATATGGAATGAAAACCACGCTCCAACCACCGAAGACCATTGAACTCATAATGAACTTCACAAAACCAAAGAAGAACAGCAAATATTTTTGGTGTTTTCGAATTTGAAAGCAAGAGCAAAAGGAAACAAGCAAACAAAGCAAAATCTTTTTGGATTTTCTTAGAGCAAACCAACGATAGCAAATAAAGCAAGATAAAAGCAAGAAACTAAAATAAACAAGTGGTGAAGAGAAACAACAGAAATATTTTTGGTCTTTTTGTGTTTTAGGAAAGAAACAAAGAAAGAATAAGAAAATGAAAACTAAAAGAAACACAGAAAAGCAAGATGGCAGAAATCTGCCAAAACTTGACAGCAGTACAGTAATCGATTTTTAAGAAAACCTTACGCTGCTCAGCTCGAAAAAAGTTCAACTAATGAAAGTTAGATAACAACCTGGGGAACATGCACAAAAATTGGCAGCTCAAAATAACGTTCTGGCTGTGCGCACGAATTTCTTTAGTAACAGTCCAGAATCTGTTTTCAGGCAGCACTTACCCAAATATCATCTCCCTCTCACTAGAAAACCACTCTAAGAAGCTAAACAAGTATGTACAAGTATCCAGCAACCATAATATGCAAAGAATGAGTGATGCCGGTATACCACCCCCCAAGCTTAGGCTTTTGGCCTAAGTGGAGATCAATCCCATGGTGCCCATGAAGTAGCACCTCCGTAGTACGACGAAGACGGATCATATTCCGGGTATGTGCTGGAAGAAGCACCCGGATACGTGACGGTGTAGTCGTAGGAGGGCTCGGCGTCCTCGGAGTCATGCTGCTGGTGGAAGCCTTGTATCTTCAATTGCTCATCCACCTCCTCCTTAGTGCGCGACCATGGTTTCCTGTCAATACTGAACAAATCTGGCTGCGGCAAAAGGATTTCCCTATCTTCCCCGTCAGCAAACAATATTCTATAGACAATATTATCTAAACTAGAGTCGGTTGTAACAAATTGATGACTCTTCATAGCAGCAATATCGAGCCTCATAGGAGTTATTTTTACATCAGTAGGGTCAAGAGGAAGCTCTAAATATGCTAAAACGCGCGAAGCAATAATTCCTCCAAATATAGGCCCCTTGTTAGACAAGCGGCGAGCAACAAGAGCACCAAGATGATAAGGCGTGTCCCCAGTTAGTGCAGCAATTAAGAAACCAAGGTGATAGCTAGATATGTTACTAGTGTTCTCCCTACCAAGAATGCTAGTACCAATGTAATAAGCAAAATACTTGATGGCGGGGAGTTGAATGTTTCTTATCTTGCCACGCTGAATGGTGCGACAATCATCATTGGTGATCCCTCGATAGAGCTCCAAGCAATTCCTTGGGGTTGTCCTCGATCTTCCTTGTTGTACCTACAGGGGCAATACCCAATGCAGCACAAAAAATTTCCAACTTCATAGTAATAGGTTTACCATAGATCTTAAATTCTACGGTCGGGCGAAAGTGCTTATTGTTGAATTTGAAGCTCTCCACAAAGATTTTAGTGAGCGTATAGTATTGCTCACTCTCATCTCCCACATAGGTGGTTAAAACTGCCTTACCGACGAGGGTCAAGAAATCATCCAACAACCCTGCATTACTCAAAAAGTCATAACATGGGAAGGATGCAACATTAGGGACTCCATTGTCCTCTTCGGGTGCGAAGCTTGGTGCGATGAGGTCCTCATTATAGGATTGCCTGAATCGGGTGGATGACCTCGAGGGCCTCCCCGTGCTTGTTGTCTCTCTTTCAAACACTTGTCCAAAGTTACAATTATCCATCTTCCTTTTCTGAAATTTTTCAACAAACAATATAAAATTTGATTTGGTGACATATAATTGAGGGAAACTACCATAGGAACTTGCTAGAGTACTAATCACGCAACAAAACTAGTTTCTACCACTTAGAACAAGCATGCAAGCTCACTAAACATGTTACCTACAACAGCAAAATATTCAAGATATACTCCACCAAACAAAATTCTACTTGGATAATCGGAGGAGTCACATACCGAAGAGCAAATGTGCCAAATTTCAGACAGAAATCTGGGCTGAGCAAAGAGATCGAGAAATCTGGAGCTCTTGAGCAAAAACGCGAGTGCGAGGAACTTGGTGCGAGTTTTTTCGGGAGAGAGAAGAGAGTGGGAGGAAGAGATGATGTAGTGGGGCAAGGAGGGGCCCACACACCAGGGTGGCGCGCCCCCCTTGCTGGCTGCGCCGGCTTGTGGGGTGCCACCCTGGGGTGCCTCACTGGTCATCCCCGTGTGTTCCCGAGTGCCTCGTCGAAAAATAGGACCAATGGTATAATTTTTGTGAATTTTTGAAAACTTTGAAAAATGCACATTTCTGGGTGTCAAAATTATTATTACTGGGCAGGAAAATTTTTGAAATCTCTAATTAACTAAAGAACTTTGCAAAACAAAAGTGCTACAGCAAGTAGAACAAGTGGAGGGAGAAAGAGATGTTGTTTAGTTCTTCTATGCATATAAAATGAATTTGTTAACAAGGTTGATCAAGTCTTGCCACCAAATAAATTTTACATAACATAAGAAGAATTAAACCTCAAATCAATCATGTTACCTTGTATTGTATTGATATGGATCCAATAACAAGAGTTTGATATTCTTCTTTAGGCTCATATATTGGACAATCAATAGTTCCTACTTTGATAGTTCTCACATTAGAAATTGTATTAACTCCACATGCTTTCTCAATCCTCTTGGGAAAATAAACGGTATGCTCCTTGTCATCGACATTGAAAGTAACTTTTCCTTTATTGCAATCAATAACAGCCCCTGCGGTGTTAAGAAAAGGTCTCCCAAGAATAATAGACATATTATCATCTTCAGGCATTTCCAACACAACAAAATCAGTTAATATCAAGCAGTTATTAGTAACTTGAACAGGAACATCCTCACATATACCAACAGGAATAGCAGTAGATTTATCAGCCATTTGCAAAGATATATCAGTCGGTATCAACTTATCTAAATAGAGTCTCTTATAAAGAGAGAGAGGCATAACACTAACACCCGCTCCCAAATCACATAGAGCAGTTCTAACATAATTATTCTTAATATAACAAGGAATAGTCGGAATACCTGGGTCGCCAAGCTTCTTTGGAACTTTACCATTAAAAGAGTAATTAGCAAGCATAGTGGAAATCTCCTCATTAGGAATTTTCCTTTTGTTAGAGACAATATCTTTCATATACTTTGAATAAGGAGGCAATTTAATAGCATCAGTCAAAGGTATTTGCAGGAATAAATGTTTCATCCAATCACAAAATTTATTATAGTGTTCTTCTTCCTTTGATTTTAGTTTCTTAGCAGGAAAAGGCATTTGCTTTTGAACCCAAGGTTCCCTTTCACTACCATGTTTCTTAGCAATAAAATCTTCTTTAGTATACTTCTTATTTTTAGCATGCTTTTCGGGTTCTTCTTCAACCTCTTCTTTATCGAAGCATCATTCTTATCATTATCTTTATCATGTTCATTACCACTTTCAGTTTCAGCATCGAAATAGAAATACTATTAGGATCATTAACGGGCTCGGAGGATTCTACAACAGTTTTATGTTTCTTTTTCTTTTTCTTAGATGGAGCACTAGTTTCGGTTCGTTGAGAATCTTGTTCAACTCTTTTGGGATGCCCTTCGGGATATAGAGGATCCTGGGTAGAAACACCGCCTCTAGTTGTTACTTCATAAGCATGTTTTTCTTTAGAATTATCTTTTAACAAGTCATTTTGCACTTTAGTGAGTTGATCAATTTGAGTTTGAACCATTTGAAAATGTTTAACAAGCATCTTAACATCATTGGAGGTTCTCTCCACAATACCATGCAATTCACCAATAGCTTGAGAATTTTCCATTAAATGATTTTCTGCTCTCATATTAAAATTACTTTGCTTAACAATATAATTATCAAACTCATCTAAGCATTGAGCAGGAGGTTTTGAATATGGAATATCTTCTCTAGTAAAGCGTTCAAGAGAGTGTACCTCAATCATGGATGAAGGGGGAGTGATCTTACATGAATCTTCTATGGGAGGTAAATTCTTCACATCTTCAGATTTAATACCCTTCTCTTTAAGAGATTTCTTGGCTTCCCTCATATCTTCATCATTTAATTTAATCATACCCCTCTTCTTCAATATTGGTGTCGGGGTTGGTTCAGGTGTAGACCAATCATCATGATTCCGGCCTATTCTCGCCAATAATTCTTCGAGCGTCGTCCGGAGTTCTTTTTCGAAAACACAACCAGCACAACTATCCAGGTATGCCCTAGACTCAATGGTTAGTCCACTATAAAATATATCAAGTAAATCATGCTTTTCCAAATCATGGTCAGGCCGAGCTCTAATAAGAGAGCAAAATCTAGCCCAAGCCTCAGGCAATTTCTCTCCATCTTCCTGATCAAAATTATAAATTCTCTGCAAAGCAATATGTTGAGCACTAGCAGGAAAGTATTTCCGGAAGAAAACATCAAGCAATTCTTTTGGACTATTAATAGAATCAGGTGGCAAATTATTGTACCAAGTTTTAGCATCATCCTTTAATGAGAAAGGGAAAATTTTAGCAACGAAATAAGTACGCTTCTTAACATCATCAGAAAACAAGCTACTAAGAATAGATAGCTCAATCATGTGTTCTACAGCACTTTCTTTTTCAGTACCACAAAAAGGTGTTTTCTCCACAATAGATATATGAGACAAATCAAGAGAAAAATCATAATCTTTATCCTTAATGTTTATAGGAGATGTGGAAAATTTAGGATCAGGAGACAGCTTATATCTAACAGTATGTTGTGCAAGCAACTTTTTAATTTTTCTTGCATCAGTAGTAGCATTGCATTTATCAATAAAATCATCATCAAGTTCTACATAATCCTCATCAAGATCATCACTAGAGTATTCAACAGACTCGGGTGAATTAACGAGTGTAGCAGCATTTTCATTAGGAGTTTCAGCATTTTCAATTTGTCTAGACCTAGCAATTGTAGCATCTAGAAAAGATCCCAATGAACCACTATCATCAAGCACAGCAGAAGCATCATCAATATTATAAGAATTTTCAGATCTAGCAGAAGTACCAGCATGTGAAGCATGTGGTGGTGAAACAAGTTTATCAATCACGAGATGGTGAATCAAGAGCAGCAGAGGTACTCAAAGTTGTACCTTTTCTTGTAGTGGATGGTAATATGGCGACTTTAGGATCGCGAGATTTACCCATGATGGAGAATTTGCAGCGAACAATATCAATCCAAGTGAACTTCCAAATAAAGCTATGATCCCCGGCAACGGCGCCAGAAAATAGTCTTGATGACCCACAAGTATAGGGGATCGCAACAGTCTTCGAGGGAAGTAAAACCCAATTTATTGATTCGACACAAGGGGAGACAAAGAATACTTGAAAGCCTTAACACCGGAGTTGTCAATTCAGCTGCACCTGGAAACATACTTGCTCGCAAGAGTTTATCAGTAGTAACAGTTTTATAGCAGTGGCAATAGTGAAATAACAGCAGCAGAGTAACAAAGACAGCAGTAGTGATTATAGTAAACAGCAGGATTAAAATACTGTAGGCACAGGGATGGATGAACGGGCGTTGCATGGATGAGAGAAACTCATGTAACAATCAAAGCAGTGGCATTTGCAGATAATAATAAAACGGTATCCAAGTACTAATCAATCAATAGGCATGTGTTCCATATATAGTCGTACGTGCTCGCAGTGAGAAACTTGCACAACATCTTTTGTCCTACCAGCTGGTGGCAGCCGGGCCTCTAGGGAATTTACTGGAAATTAAGGCACTACTTTTAATAGAGCACCGGAGCAAAGCATTAACACTCCGTGAACACATGTGATCCTCATATCACCGCCATCCCCTTCGGTTGTCCCAATTTCTGTCACTTTGGGGCCTCCGGTTCCGGACATCAATACGTGTATACAACTTGCAGGTAAGATCATAAAGCAATGAATATCATAATGAATTGATAACATGTTCAGATCTGAGATCATGGCACTCGGGCCCTAGTGACAAGCATTAAGCATAACAAGTTGCAACAATATCATAAAAGTACCAATTACGGACACTAGGCACTATGCCCTAACAATCTTATGCTATTACATGACCAATCTCATCCAATCCCTACCATCCCCTTCAGCCTACAGCGGGGGAATTACTCACACATGGATGGGGGAAACATGGCTGGTTGATGGAGAGGCGTCGGTGATGATGATGGCGATGATCTCCTCCAATTCCCCGTCCC
The DNA here is from genome assembly GCF_022539505.1 of Lolium rigidum. Classification (NCBI taxonomy): domain Eukaryota; kingdom Viridiplantae; phylum Streptophyta; class Magnoliopsida; order Poales; family Poaceae; genus Lolium; species Lolium rigidum. The sequence goes on from NC_061508.1 coordinate 59,606,048, forward strand.
GGCGGAGTGCCAGAACGGAGTTTCTGGTCCCGAGACGGAGTTTCGCGACGGTGGCGGCGTACTGGATGGTTTCTGGCGATTTTGACTTCTCCCCGTGCGTTTTTAGGTCGAAGGCAATAAGTAGTCCGAAGGAGGGCATCGGGGGCCAGCCGAGGCCGCCACACACTAGGGCCGCGCGGGCCCCTCCTGGGCCGCGCCGGCCTAGTGTGTGGGGCCCTCGGGCCCCCACCTGGCTCGCCCTTCTGGCTCCGCCAATATTCTGGGAAAATAGGACCTTCCGCATAAATTCCGAGGATTTTCCCGAAAGTTGGATTTCTGCACAAAAACGAGACACCAGAGCAGTTCTGCTGAAAACAGCGTTAGTCCGTGTTAGTTGCATCCAAAATACACAAATTAGAGGCAAAACAATAGCAAAAGTGTTCGGGAAAGTAGATACGTTTTGGACGTATCAAGAGTGCTCAGCCAGCTCCCTCGGAACACCCACCAAGTCATCAGTAGACCAGGCAAAGATATTCCGATTCTCACGGAGGAAGCTGACGAGCGCGCTTTCCTATGCCTCACTCAGGCCGGCACCGATACAAACGGTACGCTCAGGGTAAGCCGGATCCAGCACGATGTCCTTTGTTTCTTTTGTCGGCTTGAACGTCGGTGTGCCCAAGTTCGCACTCATTGCCGCTAAGCTCAACTGTGAGGACTGAGCCAGCGCAACCGCAGTTTGCATCCTCCTCTTTTCCTCTCGCGATCACCGGCGATTCTGCCAGGTTTGATCCGGCGGAAGCAGCTTCCAACGAAATCTTGTAGTTTCCCGCCACGGCTAAGGGTCCACGAGGTGCCGGCATCTTCATCTTGAGATAGGCCGTGTGAGTCGAGGCCATGAAAGCTGCCAATGCCGGTCTCCCCAGCAGTGCATGGTAAGGACTATCTAGGTCCACCACCTCGAACTCAATGTTTTCAACGCGGCAATTGTCACGTCCTCCAAACGACACATCCACCCGGACTTTTCCCACTGGTGCGCAGGACAATCCCGGAACGATTCCGTGGAAAGTTGTACGAGTTGGCTGAAGCATGTTTTCTGTTATGCCCAGCGTAAGCATGGTGTGCCGGTACATGATGTTTATGCTGCTTCCATTGTCTATCAGCACTTTGCAACCTGACTCGAGTTGTTGGCCCTTGCATCATTGGGTCCAGCACAAGAGCATAACCACCCGGATTAGGCATTACTTTGGGGTGATCCTTGAACGACCAGGAGATCTCTTGATCTGACCACAGCATGTATTTTGGTATTGCCGGCATCACAGCGTTCACTTCCATGGAATGGCGATGTAGGCTTTGCCTGTCTGTTGGCTCAGTAACGAACACAACACAGCACACGTCCGGATCCTTGTAAATGTTCCGACCCAAAGGTGCGGGTGGAGGTGGTTGGCCATTGCCTTCTCCCACCTGATGGACTTGCTGGTACTGGCTGCCTGTTTGGCTGAGGCTGTACCGGTAGAGCATTTGCTCCGGTAAGCGGTGGTGGTGGTGGTAATTGATGCTGATGTAGCATATCTTGAGATGGTGGTAGCATAGTGGAGCACCCTTGTGCATGCGCATCTTTTACTGCTCCCTTGAGCATCAAGTACTTGGTCCAAGAACAGTCCTTCGTCAGATGATTTGACGGGTGTGCCGGATTCGGAGTGTGCCACCGGCAAGGTTGATCCATCGCGGCTTCCATGGTATATTTCACAGGTTCCTGCCAATTCTTTTTCTGGCCCCAGGGTTTCTTTTCGACCCATTGTTTCTTAGGACCCGCCAATGGCTGTGATCCGGTTTTCTGCCTCTGGCTGCCGCTGGCATCAGAGTTTTCTTGTACAGCAGCAACTTGCTGCGGACCGTACCTTCGATCCGGGAATTCTTCCCTTCTCTTGTTGTGCCGGTTATCCCGGTATTGCTCTTGGCGCTGCTGAGGCGGGTTTGATTGTTCCGGCTCAGCTTGTACCGCCGGTTGCAATGGGTCTCCCAATGCATAGTTATCTGCCACATGTATCATCTCCGCCAGAGTTACCGGCATGTTCCACTGCAGCTTTTGCCACAACGGTGAACCTCTACGGCATCCATTGCAAAACCAAGCAATGGCCTGCGCCTCTATCACCCCTTCACAGGAGTTTCTCGTGGAGTTCCACCGGGCCAGGTAATCCCGGTCTGTTTCTTGTGGGCGCTGCACGCACAAGGCGAGCTGTTGAGGCCTGTTGGGCCTTCGGTATGTGCTGCTGAAATTACTCACAAAGGCTTCCTCAAAGTCCAACCAACCGTTTATGCTTCCTGCCGGCAAGTTGTTCAGCCAGAGTCGTGCCGGTCCCACCAGGAATGATCGTACAATTCTCACGGCCCAACGCCGGTTTCCTCCTCCAGCTACGGTTCCTCCGCCACCAGCGACGTATACTGCGGTCACGTAATCCGCAAGCCAATCTTCCGGCTTAGTGGTGCCATCATATGTTTTTGTGTCACGGGGCAACTGGAAGTTGCGAACTGTTGGTTCCTCTTTCATGATCCTTGGACCAAAACATTTTGGACCCGGCGGACCTTCTGCCTCGATCATTTCTGACAAATACACTCTATCCAGACGGTGCCTCGCATCCCGTTCTGGCAGGTATCTTTCTCCCACGCGTTCTCCCAATGGGTTCCGGTGTGCCGTGAGTCTTGTCGAATCAGCTTTATCGTAATGTTCTGGTACCGCGGCCCTTGCCTGCCGGTACCTCGGGGGAAGCATTTCCTCCTCTTCATACGCTGCCCTTGCAGCTCGATAATTTTGCCCGGTTTTATATCTACCGGCTTGATTGTTTCCGGCATAGCCTCCTTTGGCGTAGCCTCGATCTGCCCCTTGGCTTTTCCTACCGGCATCGTGTTGCCCGGCTTGTTGTTTTCCGGCAAGAACCGGATCATACACAGTCATCTGCTGCGCATTCATTTCTTTTGCTTTTCTTCTGTCCGGATGGGGGGACGATGCCTGCCCATGGGACTTGCTTCCGGCATTCTTTGTTGAACGCGCGGATTTCGAAGCCACAGCTTTGTTCAACTTAGCAAGCTGCTCAGCATTCTGCTGCTCAATTGTTTCTAGCAAATCTCTAACACGCTCTTGCTGTTTTGCCAAAGCCTCTCCGGAAAGCGACTCACACAGCTCTACTGCAGCCTTAGCAGCTTTTATGGTTTTATCCGGGCTACTGTACTTAGGTTTCTCTACGATGATCACAGATGCAGAGGTACTTTTGCCGGCAAGAACTTCCTTACGCAGATCCTGATCTAGATTGCGAGCCTTAAGCCGGTTTTCCGGCATCCTAGCAGCATGAGCGCTAACTGAAGCAAAGCCATGGGCAGCGTTATACTCACATAGGGTTAGGTTCAGCTCGCGCTGCGCCCGGACGATGTCGGCGCCGTTCGCGAGCAGCTTCTGACGTTGCGCCTCCAGCTCCGCCTGAGCCGTTGCCGGGTCGATGGGCGTCGCCAGCACGTTCATCGCCGCTTGGAGTGGTGTCTCCGGTGGTGCGGAAGATGCTCCCGCAGCGCCTGCGTCGCACTCCAGCGGTGGCTTGGCCGCACGGGTCGATGCCGCACGGCCAGCACCTTCATCCACAGCCTCCTTGCCTGTGCCGACCGCGCCAGTCATCATTACCTCCACGCTGCCGGCAGTGCGGCCAGCACAGAGCCACCTTGGTGGATCCGGCGCCACCAGCACCGGCGAGAGGCGCTGGCGCATAGGGACAGTGCCGAAGTAGACACGGTGGCTGCCGAACTCGATGACGCGGCCGTTCTTGGGGAAGATGCCGCCGTTGGCGAAGCAGCCCGTGTTGTCGTTGATGAAGTCCATGGAGTAGAGGCGCTGCACGAGCGCAGACACCGTCCGCTCGCCGGCGACGTCAAGGATGCCCGCCCGAATGTGAACTCCAGCAAGCGCCACTTCATGCCCCACGGTGGGCGCCAACTGTCGTCGTGGTGAACAGACAGATGCCATAGGATGGCTTAAGTTGGGGCCGAATGGGCGCTAGAGGATTCGAGGGAGGGTTTTCGATTAGATAGGATGAACTTCCGGATGCTTTCCTCAAGAACTTAGCCAAAGCCAGAGGTAGAAGAAGAAAGACACAAGGAAGAACTCTGCTCTAGATCATTCTCTTCATTGATCTCAACAGGATACAGGTTTGTGCATACAAGGTTTTTCCTTAGCTAGCCTATTCGTCCCGCGTACGGGTGTGCCCCCTCTCCTTATATAGGGGAGAGGGTGGCTTACAGAGGAAGAAACCCTAATGGCATCTTTGACTAGACAAACTACTTTACAAAGTTACTTTAATCATAAATGACGCCGGGGTCTTCGTTAATCAGGGAGGCTGACGTCCTCCGACTTCTTTCAGCGTCATCCTCTTCTTTATCGTCACGGCTTCGTTTAAAGCTACTTTGCTTAGCTCATCTTTGTCCTCTAGCTCTGGAGAGAATCTTTGACCAGTCTTGCCGACGTGCTACAGTGCACTTCTTACCGGTAGCCCGGTGTCTTCTTTATCTGGTTCCGGTATACCCCTCTTGGGGATACCGGCTTAGCTTTACTTAGCCAAACACTTAACTTCGTGCTCCGGTATAAACATTAAACCGGTATCTTGATGGCTTAAACCATCCGGTTTGGCATGCCTTTGGCATATCGGGGGTCATCCCCCCAACAGGACAGAATGTGAACAAGATCAAGAACACTCGCTTCTTTTACTACCCAAGACATGACCCCATGGGAAGGCCAATAACCATGCCACCGCACCCGGAGATGAACCACTATGTTGCATACCTGGACTTTATGATGTACAAGACCCGCAAGGAGTTGGACAACGCCCGCGTCGTTCGCCAAGCACATTACCCTTGAAGACGAAGAACCCACCATTTCGGATGAAGAGTAGTATCACTAGAGCACTTACGTAGGTGTGAGTCTGTATCCACCCCAATGTATCGTAGTACGAGAAAATGGCTCTTAAAACCATCTGTTTGAGTAGTTTTTAATGTGTGTTGTTTGGAATAAATGAAAAAGTGTTGTTGGTTTTTACCACCTCAGCACTACTCAAGTTTTGAAACTTTTTAAACTTTACCCAAACAAGCCATAGAAAATTCCCTCTTATCTCATGATCTACCTCAATGTTCAGATGGCCCCTCCAACCCGCAACAACAACCAAGATGCACTGATGCAGATGCTACAAATGATGGTGGCAGATAGAGAAGTCGAAAGAGCTGAGCGACAAGCTAACCTTGTCGTACTGCAGCAGATAGCCCAGAACAACCAAGGACATGGACCTCATGATCATCCTGGATCTAAGTTGAAGAATTTCCAGAATACTAATCCTCCAATGTTTAGCAAGACTGAAGAGACCTTAGATGCAGATGACTGGCTCCAATCAATGGAAAACAACCTGGAAGTTGCAGGAGTTGAAGCTGCTGAGAAGGTGCTGTTTGCCACCCACTATCTGTTAGGACCTGCCATAGCCTGGTGGAACAGTGCCCGTGCAATGAATGCCGAACACATGATGACTTGGGAGGACTTCAAGCTCAAGTTCAGCAGATACCATGTGCCACCGGGTCTGATCAAGAAGATGAGAGATGAGTTCAGAGAGCTCAAGCAAGGAAGGATGTCCGTGGTGGAATACCATGACAGATTCCTTACTCTGTCTAGGTACGCCCCGGACGAGACAAACACCAATGAAAAGAAGAAGGAAAGATTTCTGAATGGACTGCATGATGAGATGCAGACAATGTTAGTGAATATTCTGTTTGCTGACCTAGAAGCCCTAGTTGATTCTGCCATCCAGATGGAAGGAAAGCTCCACCAAGCCAATGAGAACCGCAAGCGCCGTATGATGCACCAGAATGGATCCAACCATGCACAGAAGTACCGCACCAATTCACCTGCAGGATTTGCACCAAGACCCAACAAGCCACCTGTTCCGATGTTCCGTCCAAACTTCATCAACCACAATGGAGGACACCCGAAGCCCGGAGGCAACAACAACAACAACAACCACAACAACAACAACAACAACACCCATAATGGTAACAACAACAACACCAACACTGCCCCAAGGACTGGAAGAAATGCTGTCCCCATTGCCCCAAAGGACAAGTCAACAGTGACCTGCTATGAATGTGGAGTTACTGGTCATTACTCCAATGAGTGCCCCAAGAAGCTAGCAAAGACTGTCCCCAATACCGCTGCACCTGTCCAGCAGCAGCGCCGTATCTCATCTGGAAGGAACCCGAAAAACCGCAATGGTCGTTTCTACCGCATGAGTGCAACAGAAGCCTAGGAAGCACCCAATGCCATGGAGGGTAGGTTTTCCTGTTACCCATTAGCCCAATCTCTCTTAGGTTCCTAACTTTTCTTAAATCTCAGGACGAGATTTTGTTTAAGGGGGGAAGGTTTGTAACATCCCAAAATTTTCAAAACAAAGAAAAATGAATTTCCCTTTTCCAAAATTTAGAGCCAACAAAAACTTGGTTTGATTTAAATTTTGTGCATAGTGTTCATGCATGTATGTTGGGATATTGCCATGATTGTTTGTTTGAAGTGTTTGATAATGTTCTAAACCCTAAACCATGCCCTTTTCAAAATCAAAGAGAAACAAAGAAAAGAAATTAAAATAAATAGGTGAAGCATATGTGAGCAAATGACCATATTTGCAAATATGAGCCTATGCCATATTTACTTTACCTCAATGGTTTGAAACCCTCAATAAACTCAACCTAACACTCAAGCAACCCAAAAGAATACATTTTGGTCAAAGAAAATCAAAAACAAAACAAAAGAAATTGAAAAACCCTAGCACATGTGATAATGGTCACTTGTGACAATTTTAAAATGATGCCCACTTTGAACCCCTGTGGTTATTATTTTCTAAACCAAACCTTCTCATCTTTTTGTCCAGATCTATAGTACTTATAGAAGTGAACAACTTGGTGTTGGCCAACCTTGCTGATTCAAATTCAAATGATTTTAAAAAGCAGCCAAAGTGGCAACATTGAAACAGATTCTAGATCATCCCAATTTTGATTTTTATCAAACCAACTCCACTTTTCAAACCAAGGCCATAAACAGGTGCCAAACTTTATTTGAATCACACCCATAAAAGATTTTGGCAAAATTCAAATTCAAAGTTCTTTCGGCCATTTCATCAAACACATGGTGTGCACAATCTGGTTATGTGCATACACTATATTATCCTTTGGATTTTTGCCTAAACCATCACTCCAATTGTCAACCACAGTGCCTCCTTGGACCCTTTGAACAATGCCAAGCCTCAGTACCAATGATCATGGACGATCATGGCCAGGACATGGCCATGCCGAGACACTCATGCCACTCCCCATGTCACCCCTCTCTCCACTACTCTCCAGCCTACCTCAGCATGTCTTGGAGCTTGCCCTCACTATACTGAACATGATGGAACACGCCGTGGCCAAGGAGAGGCTGGCATTGACCAGGCCAGGACGCGCCCATGTCAGCCCGTGACGCCAGAGCGTGGACGGACACGACCCAGAGCGCGCCAGAGCACGACGTCGCCCCATCGCCTCAGTCCTCGCCTTGACCTCAGCTTCTACCCCGAGCCTCGCCACGACACCAGGAACACACCAGACATGCCCTTTGTCTCTCCCGTGCCCTGTCGCCGTCGTCCTCGTCGCCGATGTCCGCCACGGTACCGCCAGACACGTCATGCTCCTGATCGCGTTCGACCACCATTTTCTGTGCCATGAAGCGCGTGATGATCGCCATGACGCCAGGAACAGAGCAGCGTCCTCGCCTTGCCCCTTCGCAGCCCAGAACGCCACCTGCATGCTCGCCACCGTGACCACCCCGCAGCACCTCGTTGACCCTATAAAAGGAGGCCTCCCCTGCTCGATTTCTTCACGCCATTCCTCTTCCCTCTTCTCACTGAGCCTCCTCGAGCAAGCCCCCTGCCCAATTTAGCCCACCGTGCCCCAATCGATCGCCGGAGTACCGCGGAGCCGTCGCAGAAGGAGCTGAAGGTTGGAGCCACCCCAGGAGATGCCGCCGGTACGAGGAGCTTCGCCATCGTCGACAACGCCGATCTACTTCATCACCGACGATCGCCGGACCTCCGGTGAGCCTCCGACCCCCTAGGTTCGCCGCCAGTAGGGTTTGCGCCCGTCGACGATGACGACGAGCCTCAGCTGTCGACCTTCGCTCTAATCCTGCGGCCCTTTTTAAATCATACCGATTCGGTGTTTACGAGTCGATGACATGCGGGACCCGCTGTCAGGCCGCCCGCGCGTGCGAGATGCGCTACTGGGCCGGCCCTCTTTCTTTTTCTCCCTGGCCCGTTAGCGTTTCCCGCCGAAGCCCACGGTTGGAATTTGGTTATTTCGTTCAATCCAAATTCAAATACTGGTGTTGTGTTTGAAATTGAATAAAAACAAATATACTAAGCCTTTTGAGTTGATTCAAATTTTGTGTGAAAGTAGATGAAATTCTCTATCCAACCCCACTGGTTACAACCTCAGAAGAATTGTAGAACACTTGCAATAAAAATAACAAGGCAGTAGGTCTTTCAGATTTCAAACATTTATTAAAAATCAACCATAATTCATTTTGAGTTGATTCCAACTCTCAAAAATCACATTTCATGTTGTATTTCTAGATATGTAAAAATATGACATGGTTGTTTCCTATGATGATGGGCTAGATTCAAATAATGGCTATGTAGTCATTTCTAGCTCATTTAATCTAGTTTAAAAATAGTAGTTAAATCTTATGAGGTATAGCCTCCCTTTTTAAATCACTTTCCCAAGTAATTCAATGTGGGGTGATGACATTATTCTTCATGACCTCATAGGTTATTACTTGAGAATATTAAATCATTTTCATAGTAGTATTTAAATTGTATGAGATGTAGTATCTCATTTAAATCACTTTCCCAAATGAATAAATATGAAATGGTGACTTTGGTCCCCATGATTTCATATTCTATTATTTGAGGATATTAAATCTTAGTAAATTTCAATGGGAGGAAATTATTTTCCCAACACTAAATAAACAAAACCCTAGTATGATGTTGAGTGATGATTGTGATGATGATAGATCATCATGTGTGAGCCACTATGGCTAGATAGTCTCCTTAAGTATTGTTTGGTGATTGTTACATCGTATCCGTTTATAGACGCTAGTACCGAAGGCTACGAGGAGGAGGAGGTCTTCTACGAAGAAGAGGAGGAACAGTTTGATCACTGTACCAACCAAGGCAAGCTATTACCAATGCAAGCTTTACTAATGCCAAGTGCAAGATACCCTTGCCATACTCTTGTGTTTAAGGATTTATCCAAGCCCAAGTTTTTATCTTGCAATCTTTTACTTTGTTTACCAAGGCTTTTTCTTATAGTTGATTTGGTCTAGAGATAGAATACTACAAGAGCTTCAAACTTAGCCTAGAGAGCTGAAATTTAGTTAGCACCCCTCATGATTAATTGCTAGTGCTAAAACTAAAATTGACTACTCTAGATGGGAACTTGTGAACCAAATGACTTTGAAAACCTTAGAATGATGAGTCATTCTACTGAAATTTTTGAAGGTGAATATGACTTTTGAATGACAAGGTGATTTTGACAAAAACTGATGGTTGGGTTCGGATGCGATACCATTCCAACTTTAGAGTACCTCCACAATACTTGATAATGGGTAGGGCTTAACTAGAAATTTACGTATTTTAGTATGGGTTCCCTCTAAATAAGCGTCATAGGGGTTATGCCGAGGCTGCCTCCGTGAAAAGTGAAATGACGTGAAATAGAGGTGAATGTCCTACCCAAGCCCTGTGTAGTTCCCAGGATGGCAGTTTGCCATCACTAGGAGGCCAAGCTCATAGGGGAGGTGCCTATACTAGGGTATGTAAGTGAAAGGTTAATGGTTGATGATCCGCATACTGAGTATGACTATTCAAGGCTATCCCTGATGGATGTAATCAAAAGTTGTGGCACAAGAGTACGACCTCTGCATAGTGTTAAACTATTCGAATAGCCGCGTCCGCGGTCATGGACGGTTGGATGGCCATACTGTTCTGTTGTCAGATGTTTTCAAAATGACTGGTGACTTGAAAGGTGAACTTGAATTGACTACAACCAAGTTGTGGGAATGACACTAATGTTCCCACTTGAGTAATTTTTGACAAATAAAGAGTCTTTGACTATTAAAGTGTTTATGAAATAAAACTAGCTTTGTGCAAATAAACCTAGAGCTTAGGACCTTTATTAGAGCTACTAGTACTTCTATTAGTATTAGTTTGCGAGTACTTTATAAAGTACTCATGGCTTTGTCCCTGGCTATTCAAATGGCCAGACTATGAGGAGAAGCACCAGTACCAGGAAGATGGAAACAGAACGTCTATGATAACTACGATCACCTCCTGACGTCAAGCGTTGCCTGTGGAACAGATGGACCGCTACTACGTTTCTTCCGCCATGTGTTTTGTAATTGATCTGTAGATCAACTGTTGTGTAAGACTAGATCATGAGATCCTTTGTTGTAAGACGATTATGGTTTGTAATGAATAATGATCTGTGATATCAACTATTATGTCTCGCAAAAACAATATTCCTGGGATTGCGATGTATGGCATAATAGGCATCTGGAATTAAAAATCCGGGTGTTGACAATAATGAAACATGAACGAGGATATCGAGTATAGTGATCAGTGTGCTGAATCATGAGGATACCGAAGCCTCACCCCAAGTGAACGTCCCTATCATGCCGAGACCCACGAGTCCAGGTACATGTCCCATACTTGGATGGGACGGTTGTACTTCCGGGCGTCATGGTCGGGTCATGCTGATATGGTGTTGGCGTCATGGGCATGGGGAAGTTCTTTTTCTATACCTGATTGTGCGGGGCATGGCCGGAGAGGGCAGACTGGGCCTCTCTGGTCTTGTAGACGTGAGTTTATGATGACCAAGCCGTCACGTGGTCTTCTTTCCTCGCTCTTCTTCCATTTCTACCCCTCTTCCTCCTGGGGTGGTGAATAAGAACCCATCGTCCTCCCTCTGGTTTCCGAGAAGCCGGTGACGAGCATGTGGTTCTGTATTCTCACCTAATCTTGGCGAAACTCGGGATACCCCATAGGTACGTTCCCCGTCAGTGTCCCCTGAGCTTCTAAATGCCGGAAGCCGGCGTGCGGGTGTCTGCCATGTTCTTCGGATGATTCCTATTTCTTTCATCAAACAAAGAGGTTAAATGACTGGTTTGATGGGTGTCATGATAAAGGGAAACTCATGTACTACTGTGGACTTGTCTAGTGTGCAGTGTGGTTCGCTCTCCCCTTACTATCGTCGGTCTTGCCTTTTCCGGAGCCTCGGTATGTTACAAAGGCTACTTTTTCTCAACGGTTCACACACGTCTAGCGTGAGGTCAAGCGCCCCTTACTTTAGAGTGCGGAGGAGAGGTGGACTACGGAGTCATCCCGCGCCTTCCGGATGATTTCCCTCCATTTTCGTATGAAGCACGCCTTGGTTTTGAGCGTTTCTGCCGACTCGTCGTAGCATTGGGCGTGGACCGATAGCCGGGGACAAAACTGTGTGGGCCAAGTCTGAACATACTACTTGGTTTAGGATTTCACCCAGGAAGGTAGACGAGTGTCTAAGTGGGAGTGTGAGTGAACGACTATCAGAAGGTAGATGCGCGTTCTTGTTAGTTCCTCGGACAGGTAACCGTAAGCCTCTGCATGTAGGCTCTGACATGCTGAGCACATGTGGGTGCCTCCGAGGATAGCGACTCTGCGCCCTGAGTGGGGCTCCCTCTTCTGCTTTGATTAAATTATCCTTTGTGTTCAAAATGCCTTGTAATGCCATTCCGTCCGCCTTTTTGTATTCAGACTCTTAGGGCCATGCTAGCATCTGATGTGTCCTGTGATGATACTCCATAATCCCTTCAAAGGGTGTCCGTGAGATAATCATGTAGGCTCCTTAGTAAGGCTTTGCCTATTTCCGATAGGAATTTCCTGCAAAACACCGTCATGTATGCGTGTTCTTGTTGGTTCCTCGAGGAGGCAGCCGTAAGACTCTGCATGTAGGCTTTGAACATGTTCCTTGTTAGTTCCTAGGGGATGTAACCGTAAGGCTTTCATGTGGGGGTGTCCTATATGCCTTTTTCTTGTTAGCTCCTCGAGGAGGTAACCGTAAGATTTACATGTAGTCTCTGAACGTGACTCCTTGTTAGTCCCTCGATGAGGTGATCGTAAGGTTTGCACGCGAGGGGGTGTCCTGTATGCATGTTCTTGTTTGTTCCTCAGGGAGGCAACCGTAAGACTTTACATGTAGGCCTGGCCGTGACATCTTATAGGTTCCTTGTGAAGGTAACCGTAAGATTTGCACGTAGGGGGTGTCATGTATGCATGTTCTTGTTGGTTCCTCGACGAGGTAACCGTAAGACTTTACATGTAGGCTCTGACGTGACTCCTTGTTGGCTCCTCGTGGAGGTAACCACAAGGTTTGCACGTAGGGGGCATCCTGTATGCGTTCTCTTGATGGGTCCTCATGGAGGTAACCATAAGATTGACATGTAGGCTCTAATGTGTCTCGTTGTAAGTCCCTCAGGGAGGCGACCGTAAGGTTTGCACATGTATAAAAGTTATCCTGTCAGCGGAGTTTGTTGGTTCCTCGAGGAGGTAACCGTAGACCTGCGTCTTAGGCTTTACCGCGACTCCTTGTTGGTTCCTCGAGGAGGCAACCGTAAGGTTCTACATGTTGTTTTTCTCGTGCGATGTGTTTCTCGGACGTGATGTGTTTCTCGGATGTGTTGTCGTGCGAGGAGATCAGATACCTAGTGACTTGGTGAGGTGGCTTAGTTCGGGTAGCGAGCCCGCTGCCAGAGCTCAGTACCCAAGTGTAGGACTGATGGGTTACCCCGACTAAGGCACAATGCCTAGCCCCCGGTCGCGCGGCACACACAATCAAGAGCACAGGGAATGCTTTGAGACAAGTGTTTGAATCCCATGAAGACCAATCCGAGAGACCAGTTTGTGAACCTCATATAGACCAATCTGAAAGACCAGTTTGTGAACCTCATGAATACCAATCTGAGAGACCAGTTTGTGAACCTCATCAATACCAATCTGAGAGAAATAGGTGCAAGGCGCATTCTTGAAGAATTTGACGGTTGTTTTTCTTACAATGTTGCCACTGACCCCTTCCAAAAAAATAAGCTTGATCTGAGCGCTTCGTAGTCGGCGTGCCCCGCAGGGGGTGGCACAATAAGCCTCTGACTGCGCATGGCTCGGCCATCCGCTGTTATTGTCCTGACAGAGCCTCTGGCTGTCCCCAGCTGGGCAAGCCGACAACGTGTGGGATGCGCGTTGATGGCGTGATCCCCCAGCCCCCGAGCCGCATACACTTGGCGCGCCGGTGATCCTCCTTCTGACTCACCCGGAGCCTGAGTGCCGCTGGGGTGCTAGGCAGGAGACATAGACCGGTACCAGCGGATCAGCCTTCCGTACCGAGAAGACCCTAACGAATTGTCCTCACTCGGCACCTGGTTGGCGCACTCGTGTGCCAACTCAAGGAGCCTAGCGGCTGTTACCGGCTCCACGGGGAGAGTCATCTGCTCAATCATCTGCAGGTTGGTGGTACTAGAACGAAACACATCCACCACTTGTGCTTCACTGACATGAGGCTGCCTGAGGTAGAGGTCGGTAAAACGCTGCGTGAAGGAGCGCAAATGCTCTCCCAGACGCTGCCTCTGGAGATCTCGCAACACTGGCGTGCGCGAGGTGTGCCCTGGTTGCTCCGTTGTGGTGGAGACTTCTTTCCTTTTGCTGCCTGAGTGCTTGGCGCGTCCTACGCCGCTGGGCTTCACCTTGACTCGCCCTCGGGCGAGGGGCAAGAAGGGCTGCCCGGCAGGCGGAGCACCTCTCGTTGTAGCACCTGGCGAGCCCCCAACGACCGTCGCAACTTTGGCCACCGCGCGAGCGAGCCCGAAGATGCCGACCAGCCACTGGTCGGAGCTCGTCCCTTCCGGGCAAAGCCGGAGCAGCTCCTGCGTCAGCCTCAGAGCGATCTCAATGACCAGCAATTGGTGACGGTCAGTCGGTGCAATGTACTGCGCCGGGTTGGCCATGAAGATGTAGCCGAAGGCTGTTGGAGAAGAACGACGACGGACTGAGTCCCCTACCTGGCGCGCCAAATGCCGAAGATTCGTGTCCGCGTAGGAACACGGGTATAACCGAACCCGAGGTTCGAACGCTGGGGACTCAAGATCACGTCGACGCCTTTCCGATGGTGGCACTGCAGAGATGGACACGGCAGTTACCCAGGTTCAGGGCCCTGATGGCGCGTGATGCACACGTCCGTTGGGAACCCCAAGAGGAAGGTGTGATGCGCACAGCAGTAAGTTTTCCCTCAGAAAGAAACCAAGGTTATCGAACCAGTAGGAGATGAAGGCCACGTGAAGGTTGTTGGTGGAGGAGTGTAGTGCGGCGCAACACCGGGGATTACGGCGCCAACGTGGAACCTGCACAACACAATCAAAATACTTTGCCCCAACTTAAAAGTGAGGTTGTCAATCTCACCGACTTGTTGTAAACAAAGGATTAAACGTATGGTGTGGAGAATGATGTTTGTTTGCGAAGAACAACAGAGAACAATGATTGCAGTAGATTGTATTTCAGATGTAAAAGAATGGACCGGGGTCCACAGTTCACTAGTGGTGTCTCTCCAATAAGATAAATAGCATGTTGGGTGAACAAATTACAGTTGGGCAATTGACAAATAGAGAGGGCATAACAATGCACATACATATCATGATGACTAATATGAGATTTACTTAGGGCATTACGACAAATAACATAGACCGCTATCCGGCATGCATCTATGCCTAAAAAGTCCACCTTCGGTTTAGCATCCGCACCCCTTCCGGTATTAAGTTGCAAACAACGGACAATTGCATTAAGTATGGTGCGTAATGTAATAAATACAAATATCCTTAGACAAAGCATTGTTGTTTTATCCCTAGTGGCAACAGCACATCCATAACCTTAGAACTTTATGTCACTGTCCCAGATTCAATGGAGGCATGAACCCACTATCGAGCATAAATACTCCCTCTTGGAGTCACAAGTATCAACTTGGCCAGAGCCTCTACTAGCAACGGAGAGCATGCAAGATCATAAACAACACATATATGATAGATCAATAACCAACTTGACATAGTATTCCATATTCATCGGATCCCAACAAACACAACATGTAGCATTACAAATAGACGATCTTGATCATGTTAGGCAGCTCACAAGATCTAAACATGATAGCACAAGAGGAGAAGACAACCATCTAGCTACTGCTATGGACCCATAGTCCAAGGATGAACTACTCACGCATCAATCCGGAGGCGAGCATGATGATGTAGAGTCCTCCGGTGATGATTCCCCTCTCCGGCAGGGTGCCAGAGGCGATCTCATGAATCCCCCGAGATGGGATTGGCGGCGACGGCGTCTCTGGAACTTTTCTCGTATCGTGGCTCTCGGTACTAGGGTTTTCGCGACGAAGAGAATAAATAGGCGAAGGGGCAGAGTCGGGAGGCGGCCGAGGGGCCCACCCCACAGGCCGGCGCGCCCCCCCCTCCAGGCCGCGTCGCCCTAGGGTGTGGGGCCTCCTTGACCCCTCTCCGTCTCTCCTTCGGTGTTCTGGAAAGCTCCGTGGAAAATAAGACCGTGGGCTTTTGTTTCGTCCAATTCCGAGAATATTTCCTATGTAGGATTTCTGAAACCAAAAACAGCGAGAAAACGAGAGCTGGCGCTTCGGCATCTTGTTAATAGGTTAGTGCCGGAAAATGCATCAAAATGATATAAAGTGTATATAAAACATGTGAGTATTGTCATAAAACTAGCATGGAACATAAGAAATTATAGATACGTTTGAGACGTATCAAGCATCCCCATGCTTAGTTCCTACTCGCCCTCGAGTAGGTAAACGATAACAAGGATAATCTCTGAAGTGACATGCTTGCTATCATAATCTTGATCAATACTATTGTAAAGCATATGAGATGAATGAAGTGATTCAAAGCAATGGTAAAGATAATGACTAAACAACTGATCATATAGCAAAGACTTTTCATGAATAGTACTTTCAAGACAAGCATCAATAAGTCTTGCATAGGAGTTAACTCATAAAGCAATAGATTCTTAATAGAAGGTTTTGAAGCAACACAAAGGAAGATATAAGTTTCAGAAGTTGCTTTCAACTTCAACATGTTTATCTCATGGATAATTGTCAACACAAAGTAATATGATGAATGCAAATAAGCAAGTATGTAAGAATCAATGCACACAGTTGACACAAGTGTTTGCTTCTAAGATAGAAAGAAGTAGGTAAAGCTGACTCAACATAAAGTAAAAGAAAGGGCCCTTCGCGAGAGGAAGCGAGGATTACTCTTGTGCTAGAGCTTTTTATTTTGGAAACATAGAAACAATTTTGTCAACGGTAGTAATAATTCATATGTGTTATGCATAAAACATCCTATAAGTTGCAAGCCTCATGCATCGAATACCAATAGTGCTCGCACCTTGTCCTAATTAGCTCGGATTTCCATGGATTATCATTGCATTACATATGTTTCAACCAAGTGTCACAAAGTGGTACCTCTATGTCGCTTGTACAAAGGTCCAAGGAGATAGATCGCATTTGATTTCTCGTTTTTGATAAATCTCACCTTAAGGACATCCATACCGGGACAACATAGAAAACAGATAATGGACTCCTCTTTAATGCTTAAGCATTCAACAACGAGATAATATTCTCATAAGAGATTGAGGATTAATGTCCAAACTGAAACTTCCACCATGATACATGGCTTTAGTTGGCGGCCCAATGTTCTTCTCTAACAATATGCATACTCAAACCATTTAATCATGATAAATCACCCTTACTTCAGACAAGACGAACATGCATAGCAACCCACATGATATTCAACAAAGGTGTAATAGTTGATGGCGTCCCCAGAAACATGGTTACCGCTCAACAAGCAACTTATAAGAAATAAGATACATAAGCAGCATAATATTCAATACCACAATAGTTTTTTAAGCTATTTTCCAATGAGCTATGTATTGCAAAGACAAATAATGAAAGTTTTAAAGGTAGCACACAAGCAATTTACTTGGAATGGCAGAAAAATACCACGTAGTAGGTAGTTATGGTGGACACAAATGGCATAAGTTTTGGCTCAAGGTTTTGGATGCACGAGAAGCATTCCCTCTCAGTACAAGGCTTTGGCTAGCAAGGTTGTTTGAAGCAAACTCAAGTATGAACTTGTACAGCAAAACTTACATAAGAACATATTGCAAGCATTATAAGACTCTACACTGTCTCCTTGTTGTTCAAACACCTTTATCAGAACATATCTAGACTTTTAGAGAGACCAATCATGCAAACCAAATTTCAACAAGCTCTACAGTAATTCTCCACTAATAGGTTCAATCTACATGATGCAAGAGCTTAAACATGATCTATTTGAGAGCTCAAAACAATTGCCAAGTATCAAATTATTCAAGACAATATACCAATTACCACATGGAGCATTTTCTGTTTCCAACCAAATAGCAATGAACGAAGCGGTTTTCAACCTTCGCCATGAACATTAAAAGTAAAGCTAAGAACACCAGTGTTCATATGAAACAGCGGAACGTGTCTTTCTCCCACACAAAGAATGCTAGGATCCGAATTTATTCAAACAAAAACAAAAATAAAAGCATACAGACGCTCCAAGTAAAGCACATAAGATGACGGAATAAAAATATAGTTTCACTAGAGGTGACCTGATAAGTTGTCGATGAAGAAGGGGATGCCTTGGGCATCCCCAAGCTTAGATGCTTGAGTCTTCTTGAAATATGCAGGGATGAACCACGGGGCATCCCCAAGCTTAGACTTTTCACTCTTCTTGATCATATTATATCATCCTCCTCTCTTGATCCTTGAAAACTTCCTCCACACCAAACTCAAAACAAACTCATTAGAGGGTTAGTGCATAATTAAAAATTCACATGTTCAGAGAGGACACAATCATTCCTAACACTTCTGGACATTACCCAAAGCTACTGAAAGTTAATGAAACAAAGAAATCTATCCACCACGGTAAAAGAGGCAATGTGAAATAAAAGGTAGAATCAGTCAAAACAGAATAGTCCGTAAAGACGAATTTTTCAGAGGCACTTAACAGGCTCAGATGAAGAAGCTCAAATTGAATGAAAGTTGCGTACATATCTGAGGATCACTCATGAATTTTCGCAGATTTTTCTGAGTTTCCTACAGAGAGTTCTACTCAAATTTGTGACAGCTAGAAATCTGTTTCTGCGCAGAAATCCAAATCTAGTATCAACCTTACTATCAAAGACTTTACTTGGCTCAACAATGCAATAAAGTAAAGATAAGGAGAGGTTGCTACAGTAGTAACAACTTCCAAGACACAAATATAAAACAAAAATTGCAGAAGTAAAATAATGGGTTGTCTCCCATAAGCGCTTTTTTAACGCCTTTCAGCTAGACGCAGAAAGTGTAAATCAAGTATTATCAAGAGATGAAGCATCAACATCTTAATTTATTCTAATAATAGAATCAAAAGTTAACTTCATTCTCTTTCTAAGGAAGTGTTCCATACCTTTCTTAAGAGGGAATTGATACTTAATATTTCTTTCCTTCATATCAATAATAGCACCAACAGTTCGAAGAAAGGGTCTTCCCAAAATAATAGGACAAAATGCATTGCATTCAATATCCAAGACAACAAAATCAATTGGGACAAGGTTATTATTAACAGTAATGTGAACACTATCAATCCTCCCCAAAGGTTTCTTTATAGAATTATCAGCGAGATTAACATCCAAATAACAATTTTTCAATGGTGGCAAGTCAAGCATATCATACAGTTTCTTAGGCATAACAGAAATACTTGCACCAAGATCACATAAAGCATTACAATCAAAATCATTGACCCTCATTTTAATGATGGGCTCCCAACCATCTTCTAACTTCCTAGGAATAGAAGTTTCAAGTTTTAATTTCTCTTCTCTAGCTTTAATGAGAGCATTTGTAATATGTTTTGTAAAGGCCAAGTTTGTAGCACTAGCATTAGGACTTCTAGCAAGTTTTTGCTAGAACTTAATAACTTCAGAGATATGACAATTATCAAAATATAAACCATTATTATCTAAAGCAATGGGATCGATGTCCCCAATACTCTGAAAAATTTCAGCACTTTTATCACGAACAGTTTCAGCAGTTTCAGGCCATTTTGCACGCTCTGCACTACGAGTAGAAACATTGCCAACAAAAATTATTTTACCATTGATAGTACGAGGTTTAGCAACATGTGAAGCATCAACATTACCAGTGGTGGTAATAATCCAAACTTTAGCTACATTATTCTCTTTAGCTAGTTCTTCTTCTCTTTCCCACCTACCATGCAATTCAGCCATCAATCTAATATTTTTATTAATTCGAACTTGAATAGCGTTTGCTGTAGCAAATGACTTAATATCTTTATCTTCATTAGGCATAACTTTCAATTTTAAAAGATCAACATCAGCAGCAAGACTATCAACCTTAGAAGCAAGAATATCAATTTTACCAAGCTTTTCCTCAACAGATTTGTTAAAAGCAGTTTGTGTACTAATGAATTCTTTAAGCATGACTTCAAGACCAGAGGGTACACTTCTACTATTGTTGTAAGAATTACCATAAGAATTACCATAATCATTACCATTATTAGAAGGATATGGCCTATAGTTGTTACCAGAATTATTCCTATTAGCATTGTTGTTGAAATTATTATTTTTAATGAAGTTCACATCAACATGCTCTTCTTGAGCAACCAATGAAGCTAAAGGAACATTATTAGGATCAACATTAGATCTAACATTAACAAGCATCTTATATCTTATATTTACTAATTGGAGACTCCCAATAAATCTCCACGTTAATCCTCGCAAAGAGAGAAATATAGCCATCCGATCTCCTTATTTTATAATCTAAACCATTGGATCCCAAGCCGCTCATGCCTCATCCAGTTTTTAACCCGAGCCAGATGCATCTCAAAGAGAGAGAGAAAAAAAACGTAGAACCCTACAGTACATGCACGCGGGCCATCGCCGCCGCCATCTCCGCCCTATCTCCGGCCCTTGAAACACGACTCTACGACAGGTCGATGGATACCGAGATCGATCCACTGTGTGTATCTGCCGACAGTATCTATTCCAATGCGCGGGGATACATCAAGCACTTCATAGCTTTCTTGCCGACCGCCGGTGAGTCAAGCAAATGATGTTCCTTCAAATTAATCATGGAGGATTTGGTTCTGCATAGATGGGACCTCACAACTCTCCGCGTCCTAGAAATTAGGCCCGTGAACAGCGACGCCGGCTATCCCACGCAGCCATCCGTCAGGTCTCACACAAGATCTTGCTGATCGTAGGCAAGGGGTGTGGTCTGCTGTCATGCTTCCTGTCGTCAGATCGTATATTGATTTTGATCTGAAAAATACGACATACAGGGGTACATATGGAGATCATGTGACCGCTGCCGCTAGCTGCCTTCAACAGTTCCCCGACCTCCAACTCCCATTGGAGCATGTCATGTGGTATTAATTTTTGTCTCTTTCATGTAGGCACTCTCCTAAATTTTTTACTAGGGCCGCAAGATTGTGGTGTAGTAGTATTTCTGCAGGAGCCTCCTTTCGTTGATGTTGAACGTATTATTTGGAGAACACATATTCATAGAAGGTAGTCACTATAATTTTATATGTTAGCTACTTTGTTCTCTTTCTGCCATTTTAAGGTACTACGAGGCAATGTGTACTGCTCTGAGAGCAAAACTTCTATATTTTGGCTTTGCTGAATCCCTCCATTATATTTCTTCATTGTCCACTGAATTACGTAGAGTTTACAGTTAACAATGTTCAGATGATAATTTATAACAGTGTGGATATAAATTTTATATTAATTTATTATGCCCTCTCAGTTAAGGAGTCTACCTGTGTTAGCTATACATTTATGAAGTGCAAATAATTTACAAAGCATGCTTTGCTCCTGCTCATGTTCCTGCAACATTGATCTATTTAAACTTCATATATTTTACAGTATCCGCACCCATCCTATAGTTATCAGATATATATGCTCATTATCGATCTATTTAAACATCAGATTTTATAACATCCTCTCCGATCCTATAGGATATCAGATATGCTCATTGGAAGCTTTGGGTAACAATTTTGATTATATGATTGCATTTTAATATGTAACAAAGATTCGCATACCACTTACTATATTTTCACCCTTTTTCTTACATCCTGATTCTTCAGATGGGCTAGAATAATATGAGGAGCGCAGATCAGGACATCATAAGCAAGAAAATAGGATATGGTAGCATGACATTTTCATTTATTTTGCAGGTGTATTATTTTTATTTTGCGAATATTTTTCTATTAGGTGTTCCAAGGTATTGCTCATATTGTGTGTCTAAGGCTGTAGAGTGTGCCTCCAAAGAGATTGATTTCCATGATAAGTTTCAACGAACTATTTGGTTTGCATGGGAGTCCCTTAGATTATGCCTTTATACATAATACCTTCACCTTTTTATTTTGCAGCCCAAGTGCCCAACTAAGTATTTTACAGAATATTCTTCAGCATGTACGCAGGCTTTTCCTTAATGCAGTATCCCAGTATGTATATTCCATAAAGATCTGCTGTTGTAAGTTCTTTATTATAATAATTATTTGTTGAATATTGAGATACTCTGGTCTTAGTTAGTCAGTTATTTCTTCCAAATGGATCTTCTTACAGTCATTATCTAACATTATGTTAATTACTTTACCGATTGGCCATTTGTAGGACTAGCCTGCATTGTCATCATACAATTTATTTATGTTCGGATTGGAGATAAAGAACGTCCACATATTGTGGATTTTCTTTTCAAAATTTCTCCAACTCATATGATTTGACTATAGGTATTTGTGTTTTTTACATTCACGCTCCTTGGATTAACCTGTCTATATATTGGTGATAAGTAATATCCTGTATTTGTTCCTTTGTACGTATTCAGCCAAAGCACATTCTTTTTTGCCTACGATCTTTTGAAGAAACTAAGAAGTTGTCTATTTGTCCAGAATGGTAAATTTCATCTTTATGGTTTTATCACGATAGCTCCTCATTTTGTATCACAACACTAAATATAGAGGAAGAAGGCATCATCCAAAATATTCTTGATGTATAAAGAATCCCCTCGGAAAACTTTACAGTGATATCTCTTCGGTAAGGCTCACTTAGATTATATTTTGTGAGTGTGAAGGTGTGAGATATATTAGCTCCTTTTGCATAAGCTTTCTTTTCAGATCTCTACTGATTATCCACCACCGTTCCATTTCTATCTTGGATCGTTCAGTGCAGGACATTTGACTTCATGAAGAATTTTTTTTTTCTATCTTGGATCGTTCAGTACAGGACATTTGACTTCATGAAGAAATGGTTTTCCAAGATGGCGTTCCTTTTATGTGTATAGACAGATTGTTATTATTTACCATGTTGTGCCTAATGTTTTTTTGGAGATTCTTCGGTGATAATGTAAATATATATATGTCTATCCATGCCATAACTATGATTTAGAAGTTTTCTTATATTGTAATTTAAATCTGTCCTTGCATTACCAAGTGCAGCAAGCACCTTTTCTACCACACATTTCATTGCATATTTGTATAAAAATATGGTCTTGATATGCCTATATCTACCAAATAGGAGGCTCATATGGAAATGCATCATCATTCGCAAAATCAACACCTTATTGGTGTGATAATCATCAGAAAATTAAATTCATGTACACACGACTCTGCATTGTCATGTAAATGTAATTGAAAGGCACTTATAGGATTGACCTATCTTAGTGGGAGTATGTATTCCTTTTTCTTATGAAGAAATATTCTTAATAAAAATTCTTAGAGCTACACGGAATCTACGAAACATCATGTGTAATAAATGTGGAATTCACGAATATTCCGCAACTTTTGTGTCTTCACAATACTAGCCCGTTCGGATGAACGGGTTGATGACTAGTAGACATAATCACATCAATCTTACCACTCAAGGAGGAGGTTTCTTCAACAGAATTTACCTTCTTACCTTGTGGAGTCCTTTTAGTGTGCCATTCAGAGTAGTTGATCATCATATCATCAAGAAGCTTTGTTGCCGCCCCCAAAGTGATGGACATAAAAGTACCTCCAGCAGCTGAATCCAATAGGTTCCTTGAAGAAAAATTTAATCCTGCATAGAAGGTTTGTCTTTCCCATGCTTGGGCAACATGTTCATTATCCAATTGCTTAAAATTCATAATGCTACTTCTCAAAGATATAATTTTAGCAGGAGGATAATATCTACCAATGAAAGCATCTTTACATTTAGTCCATGAATCAATACTATTCTTAGGCAAAGATAGCAACCAATCTTTAGCTCTTCCTCTTAAGGAGAAAGGAAACAATTTCAGTTTTATAATGTTCCCATCTACATCTTTATACGTTTGCATTTCACAAAGTTCAACAAAATTATTAAGATGGGCAGCAGCATCATCAGAACTAACACCAGAAAATTGCTCTCTCATAACAAGATTTAGTAAAGCAGGTTTAATTTCATAAAATTCTGCTGTAGTAGCAGGTGGAGCAATAGGTGTGCATATAAAATCATTGTTATTTGTGCTAGTGAAGTCACACAACTTAGTGTTCTCAGGAGTATTCATTTTAACAGTAATAAAAATAAACTAAGCAGAACAGAATTAAATAAAGTAAAACTAGTAACTAATTTTTTTGTGTTTTTTGATATAGAGAAAGCAAACAAAACAGAAAATAAAATAAAGTAAAGCAAGACAATAACAAAGTAAAGAGATTGGATGTGAGAGACTCCCCTTGCAGCGTGTCTTGATCTCCCCGGCAACGGCGCCAGAAAATAGTCTTGATGGCGCGTGATGCACACGTCCGTTGGGAACCCCAAGAGGAAGGTGTGATGCGCACAACAGTAAGTTTTCCCTCAGAAAGAAACCAAGGTTATCGAACCAGTAGGAGATGAAGGCCACGTGAAGGTTGTTGGTGGAGGAGTGTAGTGCGGCGCAACACCAGGGATTCCGGCGCCAACGTGGAACCTGCACAACACAATCAAAATACATTCCCCAACTTAACAGTGAGGTTGTCAATCTCACCGGCTTGCTGTAAACAAAGGATTAAATGTATGGTGTGGAGAATGATGTTTGTTTGCGAAGAACAACAGAGAACAATGATTGCAGTAGATTGTATTTCAGATGTAAAATAATGGACCAGGGTCCACAGTTCACTAGTGGTGTCTCTCCAATAAGATAAAGAGCATGTTGGGTGAACAAATTACAGTTGGGCAATTGACAAATAGAGAGGGCATAACAATGCACATACATATCATGATGACTAATATGAGATTTACTTAGGGCATTACGACAAATAACATAGACCGCTATCCAGCATGCATCTATGCCTAAAAAGTCCACCTTCGGGTTAGCATCCGCACCCCTTCCAGTATTAAGTTGCAAACAACAGACAATTGCATTAAGTATGGTGCGTAATGTAATAAACACAAATATCCTTAGACAAAGCATTGATGTTTTATCCCTAGTGGCAACAGCACATCCATAACCTTAGAACTTTCTGTCACTGTCCCAGATTCAATGGAGGCATGAACCCACTATCGAGCATAAATACTCCCTCTTGGAGTCACAAGTATCAACTTGGCCGAGCCTCTACTAGCAACGGAGAGCATGCAAGATCATAAACAACACATATATGATAGATCAATAATCAACTTGACATAGTATTCCATATTCATCGGATCCCAACAAACACAACATGTAGCATTACAAATAGACGATCTTGATCATGTTAGGCAGCTCACAAGATCTAAACATGATAGCACAAGAGGAGAAGACAACCATCTAGCTATTGCTATGGACCCATAGTCCAAGGATGAACTACTCACGCATCAATCCAGAGGCGAGCATGATGATGTAGAGTCCTCCGGTGATGATTCCCCTCTCCGGCAGGGTGCCGGAGGTGATCTCCTGAATCCCCCGAGATGGTTTTGGCGGCGACGGCGTCTCTGGAACTTTTCTCGTATCATGGCTCTCGGTACTAGGGTTTTCGCGACGGAGAGAATAAATAGGCGAAGGGGCAGAGTCGGGAGGCGGCCGAGGGGCCCACCCCACAGGCCGGCGCGGCCCCCCCTCCAGGCCGCGCCGCCCTAGGGTGTGGGGCCTCCTTGGCCCCTCTCCGTCTCTCCTTCGGTGTTCTGGAAAGCTCCGTGGAAAATAAGACCGTGGGCTTTTGTTTCGTCCAATTCCGAGAATATTTCCTGTGTAGGATTTCTGAAACCAAAAACAGCAGAAAACGAGAACTGGCGCTTCGGCATCTTGTTAATAGGTTAGTGCCGGAAAATGCATCAAAATGATATAAAGTGTATATAAAACATGTGAGTATTGTCATAAAACTAGCATGGAACATAAGAAATTATAGATACGTTTGAGACGTATCAGGCCCTCGGAGAGGTAAAACCCCTATGTCCTGCTTTGGTGGATGTAATGCAGGTCATAATGGAGAAGATGACCTTACAAGTATCTAGGGTTTGTGATCTCCAAGGATCGTCTCCTTCCACACTAGCCAGGCTAGTCCTTATATAGGAGAGTTGGTCCTCTTCCCCCGAAATATCTTGAGGGGGAAGGGCTGCCATATCTCCAAAGTGAGGGCGGGAAGCATCCTCACCCTTTACAGGATGGACATAGTCCATGGTCGATTAAAGTGCCGGTCCATGGCAGGTGTTGAGGTCGTCGATGACGCCTCTGGTGGCTGTTTGTGCCATCCAGCCAACCTTGCACCAAAGTGGCAAGGAAAGGGCCTTGGCGCTTTGGTCCTCGTCGAGCCCGCTTTAGCACCAAAGACGTAATGGCGTCACGCCTCCTCAGGATGGAGGTTTTGAGATTAGCCATGACATGTGCGGCGCCAGCCCGACTTGTCTTGTAGTCTTCGGAGCCCACTCCTCTTGTCCTCGTTGCATGTCTTGTGAGGAGGGAATCCAATACTCCCTTAGTTGATCTTATCGCCTTCAAAGGGGCTCTCTAACGTGGATTTTCTAGTGGCTCGGGGACCTCCGCGAGAGATTTCCTCCCCGAGCCTGTCTTCAGCTCTGGCTTGATGTCTCCAAGAGGGTTTTATGCCCCATGGAGCCTCACTCGGGAGTAGCCTCCCCGAGTGATTGTCTCTGAGTAGCCACTATGGGCCCACCAACAGTAGGTCCATGGCACCCTAATTGCCAGGGATCCCACACAGAAGTGGGGCTTCGTACTTAGATATTATCTTGCTTCACCAGTCAAGCCGCCTATGAGGACAAAGTTGCGCATTTGCCTGCTGGAAAAGCATCAAAACCATCATCTTATCAGTCGGTACATAGTGCGCTGCGCCTCTTGGACCTGACAGAGAAGAAGGAGCTCAACGAAGTGGTGGAAGTTATGACTGAAGCAGTGAACTCCACACGCTCTAAGATGCAGAAGGCTATCCGTTGCATATCTGCTCTAGAGGAGTCCAACAGGAAGTTCCGTGCAGCCGTCTTCAACACCATCCCTCCACCATGAAGCTGCAACGGTATCAAATAATCGCAAGGATTATTTGATCCCACTTGGCTTGATTCCAAACTTGGGGAGATCTATAACACCTTGTAATCTATCCCCTTTAGTTCGCATATTTACTTTCTAGCATGCATTTAGTTCGAAATTCGATGAGGATTGCATTACTGCTTGATTAATTTCCATTGGAGAGTGAAGGATTTTTATCCAATGAACCTTCAGCCGTTATTTTATTTGAAGTGTGATTGAATTATGATTATTTCATTAGATGTATAAATTAGGATGAGTATAATTGTACTTGCATCATGATAATGATTTTATGGTCCTCCACACCAGAAAGCCTTGATAGAATATAAGAACTTTTTTACAAAGTTATGATCATTGGTTCCTTCATGTGAAAAAGAAAGAAACAAACAAAGAAAAAAGAAAAAGAAAGTGCAAAAAGAAAAGAAGAAGCTCGTAGATTTCATGAAAAAGGTAACTTCATGATTTTAGATAAGGAGATAAAGTAGTCTTCTTATCGACTATCAAACCTCGAAAGGTGTGGAGGCCTCTAAGTCATTTGAGTTTGACAATAGTATGGTGTCATTCACGCTCTAGTTTTACATCCGATGTTGTAATCCTTGTTCTTGAAAATGCCTCATTTGTTTTAACGACTCTCGCTTCATAAACAAAGATGACTCGATCTATTAAGCTTCTATCTTGTTCGGGGACGAGCAAGAGTCTAGCTTAAGGATCTTGAAATAATAAGTCAATGATGAAATATCAATGAAAACTATCATTTTCTGGAATTTTGACATGATAGAAATCATTTTAGCACTTAATTATGCACCTGGCCGAAAGGACAATGCGAGGAAAACTTCCAGTAACTTTAACGGGCATTGGTATGGACAAGGCCCACCTGTACCACCCTCCAGAAGCACTGCCTCGTCAAATGCTTTCACCTCTCACAGAGGGATCAGAGATCAGAGACACACAACTCCGTGAAATAGAGAAACACCGCCCTAGATCAGATCTCAAGAAGGAACTTTGGAGAAGACAACATCCGGGATGCTACGTGGATCCTCGGAGGAGAAGGCGTCATCGCCTTCATCATGATCAACTGTTGCACCATCACCATCATCATCCTCCAACCATAGTTGTAATCTTGATTGCAATTGTGGATTTGTATTCGAATTCGTTCCCTTCATTTAATCCCCTCGATAATATTATGATGATTTTCTTGATTGCTTCCATGTGTGAGTAGTCCTATTAGTTCTTGGGGAGATGGAGAAACCCTAGCATGAATATGAGATGAATCTAGGTGATCTATGATTTTAAGTATTAATGTGTGTTAGTTCTCTCTCTTGATATTATGTGTTGTGCACCATGTAATATTTTCCTTATGGTCTCGAGAGGAAACTATCCTTTGAAGTGTGGTAAAGTGAATGGTGGGAAGTGACATTACTGTATTGGCGCTTTGACACATGAATGAGGGGGATAAGAGGGAATGTGTGGCTTGCAGAAGACTAGCTGATGTGGTTATTTAGAGATGTGATGAACGATGGCTTTCTAAGCGCATCTTATTACGGAGCTCTCCCACACACAATATGGTTAAAAGCATATTTTATCTTTGATTAACATGAATGCTAGTGCTAGATGTGGATCCAATAATCCCTGAGAACACTTTGTCTTATTAAGTTTCAACCAATTTCCTATAACGTTTTTACTGCTTTATTTACTTTATATTCAAGCTTTTACAACACCCCCTTTTTACATTTTGAGGTTAGAAAAAAAGTTATAAGTAATCTTTAGTAGAAAGTAGGAAGGGGCATTAAGACCCTAACTAGTAGCTCCTCGTGGTTCGATACTCTTATTTTGAAACTAGCTACAATTGATCTGTGTTCTTGCAGTTATCACCCGCTCTACCTGATGGGTATGTAAATGGGAAAATATCATGAAGGTATTAACCCATTAACGGTACGAGTACGTGGGTCATGCATACCCATTTCCATATTTTATGAAAAAGAAACATATCTAATATACATAGAACAAAAGAATGACCATTCCACCACTACGTCATCCTCCTCCTCCTCCTCCACCCCCCCTCTCATTCCTTCGATCCACTTCACAAGGTATCTATAATCTTGAGAGAATGACGAAGAGGACGTATTTCTGTTGAAATCTAAATATTGTAGAAGACTGCCCACAAAAGAAAAACTATGGTAAAGCCCCCTTCGTGTTACATCCAGTTGTCCAATGCAGATGTCCAATACAACCTTTTTTTTGCAACTTCTATACTTAAAATAATATATAGAAGACCAAACTAAATATTGTTTGATGTATAATGGTGTGAAATATATGAAGCGAACAAAGCATCTGGCACTAAATTAAACTAGATTAGAAACTATGAAATTTCAACATGCATCAAATGTCAAGACAGTAACGTCACTCTGTCATTTAAATGCGATCTTCTGCTGCTGAAATTCATGCTTTCTCATGGCAATGCAAGTAGAAAGTAGTGAAGGCTTTAAGAATGTATCTTAAAAATACATGCATTTATATTGGTTTTCAAAATCGCTTTCATTTGCAATGTCCATACAACAATAATAAGTAGGAGAAGAACTATTGAGTCTCCATACACACTAGTTGAGTAATGTTGTCCTCACAAAATAATGTATTTTTGCAGACAAAGGTCTATGAGAAAGGTAACTAAGACTGAAAATTGTTGTGCATGGTGGGGAACGAGACTGATGGATCTTGCAGGAAGCCTGTGTTGTGGTTATCAACAGTGTTTAAGATGGCATCTTTCCAGGAACTTGATCTAGTTTCCATTGTACACTGGTTGGCATTGTCGAGCTCTAAATCATTGATGCTATAGCGCTGCCTTCTCGAACCTTTGCCTTCTAGCCTCTTGAAGTACTTTTGTGCATGGCTTGAAATTTGTGCTGGAGTTCTAGTAGTGACGAAGTACTTAGATATGCTCTTCCATTTTCCACGGCCACATATACTCAACCCTCGAAGAAAAAACCTAGAATAACCAAAGTTTGAGATTACTAGACATGTTAATTGTGATTCAAAAAACTTTGAGTGGTTATTTTATAGTTTAGGGAGACTAATATCCGGGAGACTTGGATTCTAATTTTATATGGAAGCATATAAAGTATGTTACCCCGAGTAATTTCACCAACATATACCTTCGATCTTAACCTTATTTTCTACCATGAAATTTTTGCATGGTATCCATGTAAACTATTACGACAAGTGGTAGTGTTATTAACTTTTCAAGTTACATTCAACATTTTCTAGGGCTATATAGTGGAATATCATACTATCATGTCAACTTAGCACATTTACAATGAAATGTCAGAAGACACAAACAAGAACGATCTTGACCTTTAGGATTGTTGTTTCCTGTAAGTGTGAACTGATTTAAATCCATATATTAGAAACACAATAAGATTAAAGACTAAATTAACCGTTCTGATTCATGAAAAACACTCTCCCAAATAATGATTAACAAATATACAACTTCAAATACACCTAATGTGTCTAAAAGGAAAGTGCAAACCAACTATCAATCATAAATATGAGGATAATTTAGAAATGATAAAAAATTCAATTACCTATGTTCATCCTCGGTCCAAAACATTCTTGCGCGTGGTGCAACCACCGGTTCATGGATGGACAGCTTGTTGTCCAACATCTTCACTTTGTTATCCCCCAACACTTTCAACCTCTCATCACCATCCCTAGTGTGCGTATTGATCTGCAATGGATAACCAAGCACAAAATAATTACCATATCCAAAAGTTCTTATTCACAAGGCCATATATAGTACATTTTCATTCATGTCTTATGTGGGCATTGCCGTAATCCCTATGACACTGCTTAGTAGGAATCTAGAATAGGAGATCAATGCATAAGTGTACTACCTGATTCATGTTCTTACAAGGGAACCATGAGTGGGGATCAAGCATGCTGATGTGCTCCTTGTTCCTATCGCGATTGGCAATATTATTGTTGTAGTTGTTTCTATTGAGCACATCGATGATTGAACTTGTCTCGCCTACCCCAGAGGAGGTCATTTCCTTGTTGACCCCCAGATTCATGACAACCTAGAAAGAGTTGGATCCTACCAGCTAGAAGAAGTGTGCAGTTTGATGTACAAAGAGCATTAGGGGAAAGTGTATTTGTAGCACAAACATGTATCATGCCATCTATCTTCATAGACTTTATTAAATCCTCCTTTATTTTTCACGGTGTAGTATCGATCTACATAAATGAATTCATACAATAAAGACTTGAAAGCATATATCCAATAGATAGAATAAAGATCTTATGTGTCATTAATTCATTGTTGGAAATATATATTTTTAAAGGTTCCAAGTAATAATAGTGCATTAGTGGATTGGTAAGCTAGTGTGGTATTTTGACGGCCATCCTTAGAAATGTTAATACCTTCTACATTCATGTTATATCCGTGCCATATGGATTTATGCATAATGAAATTTGCATATATGAAGTAATCAACATATAATAATATATACACAATGATGATTTCAAAAAATGTAAACAAATGTTCATGTTGATTCTCATAATTATTTGGTAACACCACCCACAACCAATTTGTTTATAGATATAGCACACATACCAATTTCTTCACCATCCTCCCTAATTAGCGCATACATAATTATAGCAACCATAGGCGGGTTTGGTTGTAACCAACCATGCATCAATGCATGTTTGTATGAATGATATCTCTTGCTAAAATGTATACCTATCTAGTATAAATGATCAATTAACTGTTATCATCCCGAAGCATATCTTAGTTTTGTCATCAGGTTGAACACGTTAATCATCGATGCCGAGTCATAGTCTTGTTTCCACTTTCTATCTTCTAGATGATGTTTTAAAGAACAATCCATAAAAGTTAGAAGGTACATTTATATTTGTCATTCAATATTTTATTTGTGTATCGATTAATAAATAGATATGTTTATCTTGCAAAAAGGTAACCTTACTCCTTGGCACAATCATTGCGGACGTGTTTGGTAGCTCGGCCCTTCGGGCTAGGATGGGTGGAGCAGAATTTCGCCTGATAGGTTGCCTCGTAGGCCTCCGCATTATGTCCACCGCGGTTCAAAATGCCCATCTAGGCATGGCCCTGTAGCTACTGCTGAATCGGACGCTCCCCTCCTCACCTCTCGATTGCACACGTGAGGAAGGAGAGGGCGATATCGCATTTCTTTAGGAACTTGCGCCATAAATGCCTCACCGCCCATTCTACCTCCTCTCACCCTAACCGCACTCATGTCACATCATGACGATGGTTGCACTAGTGATGATGAATACACTATGTCGCCGCTAAGAGGAAGAGCGGGACGGGATCAAAGTGCAAGGTGACATCTACTGCAGCCAAGGAAGAGAGAGGGTTTTTCGACTAGCACCTTGACTTTAACCATAGCCGAACTTAATTATCCAATGACGGTAAACACAACTACTATCTTCCCTAAACAAACACACATAGTCCTAGAGATTCTGATGACATGAAGACTAGATATGTCAGGGTAACCGACAGGGTAGGGTTAGATTTGCATATTTCTTTCGTGGCGTCAAGATTTTGGACTATGAGGTTACGGTTTGGTAATCCGATAACGTGGTACTAAGATCTAGTAGTTGCTACTCACATGCACGGAGATTCACTGCAAATCGTTTATAGATTATCGATGAACTGGATTACGGTAGACGCACTACTAGGGAAAGACCTATAGCCGCAAGAGTTACTGCCAACGCGCAAAAAAATGTGCCTGCCGGTGCTATTTTCCGCCGGCGCGCTAACCACCTTCGAAATGAAAAACTGATACACCGGTGGTATTTGGTGTACTGGTTCTGTTTTCTTGTCTACGTAAGGTGGCCTTACCGCTCGCGAACAAAAACCTAGTTTGCCGATGAGAATACGCTAGCCCCTAGCTCACACATATTTTGGGTTAGAGCATCTCCAACAGGCGCTCCAAAATGCACGCGCGAAAAAACCCATCGAAATACAACACGGGAGCGGACGTGCGATGCTCCGGTAGGCGTGCGGTAATTTTTTGCCGCGCGCGGGCTTCTTCGCCATCCTATGCACGAAAACTGGAGCGCCGCTTCCAGCGCGCGCTATTAAACGAGGCGCGCACGCGTACCCAACCGCTTGGAAGTTTCAGTCCGCGCGTCGCTCCGCCACCGCTCCACAACGCCCCGCGCGTCACTCCGCCTACACTCCACCTCACCTTGCGCACCGCTCCGCCTCCGCCGTGATGCCTCCCCACCGCCGCTCGAGCTCCGGCTACCGCGGTGTGCGCGCGCATCTGAACAGGAAGTTCTACGCCGAGATCCGGAGCGGTGAGGAGCGCATCGGGCTCGACACGTTCGAGACGGCGCACGAGGCGGCGCACGCGTATGGCGCGGTCGTCTGGCGCCTCGTCCATTCTCGGCGGTCTGAACTTCTCAGACGTTTGGAAGCGGCAGCAGGCGGAAGACCTCGTGCCACCGCCGCAGGCCATCACACAGGAGGCGAGGCAGTGGCAGCATGAGCTCGAATGGCACCTCCTCATCACTGAGCGGGACAAGCGCATGCACCTCGAATGGGCGCGGTGCTTCCCGGAGGACGTGGCCGCAGAGGTTGCCTTCTATGCCGAGAAGGAAGAGCAGAAGGCGGCGAAGAAGCGAGATCGGGAGGCGAGGAGGGCCAAGAAGGAGGCCAAGAAGGAGGCCAAGAAGAAGGAGAAGGAGGAGAAGGCCACGAGGAAGAATGAGGAGAAGAAGAAGAAGGGCGCCGGTCCATCGACTCTTCCTCCTCGGAGTTCGAGTGGTCGTCGACTCCAGTGTTGTCCACAACACCGAACTCCTCCGACTTTGACTGGGAGTCCGATTAGTTTTAGTGTAGTCTAGTTTTAAATTGGGTCGTAGAAAATGTAGGTTGAACTATGCAAGATATTTATATTTTCAGTCTATTTTTAGATTTTGGTTGATCTATTAGATGTGCAATTGTGTGAAAATGTTATTTTTGGGCCTGCATTTTGCTTGTTCACGGAGAGGTTTCTTGCTTTGTCGCTTTCTACCGTATGCTGTCTCGGAGGCTGCGCCCCTGGCCCTTGTGGTGGCCGTTTGTCATGTAGACCGTTGTTAGCCAGAGCCCAGTTGGGGCAGCTAGAATGACTGACGAGAGTTTGGCCCGGAGTCCTCCAGCCGCATACTCAGGAGAAGCAGAAGTGCGCAATCACCGTGCCCCGGAATCAGCGAAGGTTTGAGGCGGGAGGACACTTAACCTCTATGGGGTGAGGCCCCAGCCCGCGGCTTCATCGCACAGCTTTACAGAGGAGAAGTCCAGACCGCTTGCGAAGCTAAATCTTTGAGGGTGTGGCTTTAGGCGTCCACTTATGCTGATGGTGGTTGCACCGGGGCAGCACACCGGGGGTACCTTGTTGAGGTCTGATAATGTCCCTGCCCTGCTGGGCGATCCCCTGGTGCTCTTGGCCAACACTGCTGTCCATGAGGCATGCTGTGACTGCCGCACTGGGCCTACCCGTCCTCGCAAGTCCCTCGGGGAGGCAACCGTGAGATTCTTCGGGTGGCCCTTAGAGGAAAATGCCCTGGATGCCCGTCCTTGCCGGCTCCTCAGAGGGGTAACCGTAAGGCTCGGCATGTAGATATTGTCCTACGCGCCCGTCCATCTTGGCCCCTCGTGGAGACGACCATGGGACTCTATTTGCGGGCTCCAAAGAATAACCGTCATGTATGCGTGTTCTTGTTGGCCGCTCGAGGAGGTGACCTTAAGACTCAGCATGTAGGCTCTGAAGTATCGTCATGTATGCATGTTCTTGTTAGTTCCTGAGAGAGGTAACCGTAAGTCTCTGCATGTAGGCTCTGAAGAATCCTCATGTATGCGTGTTCTTGTTAGTTCCTCGGAGAGGTAACCATAAGACTGTGCATGTAGGCTCTGACGTGCTAAGCACGTGTTGGTGCCTCCGAGGATAGCGACTCTGCGCCCTGAGTGGGGCTCCCTCTTCTACTTTGATTAAATTATCCTTTGTGTTTAAAATGTCTTGTAATGTCATTCCCTCCGCCTTTTTGTATTCAAACTCTTAGGGACATGCTAGCATCTGATGTGGCATGTGATGATACTCCTTAATCCCTTCAAAGGGTGTCCGTGAGATAATCATGTAGGCTCCTTAGCAGGGCTTTGCCTGTTTCCGATAGGAATTTCTTGCAAAAACCGTCATGTATGCATGTTCTTGTTGGTTCCTCGAGGAGGCGGCCGTAAGACTCTGCATGTAGGCTCTGAATGTGTTCCTTGTTAGTTCCTCGAGGAGGTAACCATAAGGCTTTCACGTGGGGGTGTCATGTATGCCTTTTCTTGTTAGCTCCTCGAGGAGGTAGCCGTAAGACTTACATGTAGTCTCTGAATGTGACTCCTTGTTAGTCCCTCGAGGAGGCGACCGTAAGGTTTGCACGCGAGGGGGTGTCATGTATGCATGCTGTTGTTGGTTCCTCAGGGAGGCAACCGTAAGACTTTACATGTAGGTCTGGCCGTGACATCCTATAGGTTCGTTGTGAAGGTAACCGTAAGATTTGCACGTAGGGGGTTGTGGTGACCCGGCATACCAGTGCATGGTGTAGTATGCAAGTATGATATAACACCAACGAAACACCGTTCCACTAGTATTATATCGCCCAGAGTGGTACAACAGAAACATATGCGGGTCCAAGGCATGTCTATAGAATTACATATAGACACTATTACATAAGATCAGCACAGCCTCCTTCTTTACAATGAGGTAAATATGTAAATAAACTCCAGAAGAACGACTCGTAGTCTAATCTTATCACGAACTCTATTTGTAGAGTATTTAACTAGCTATAGAGGCTATGAATAGATTCTAGCTAAATAGGAGCTATGTTTAGGAAGCTAGTTCCCTTCTATGGCTAATCTAGGTTTTCTCCTTCTTGGATGTAGTATTTGACTCTTCTGACAGGGTCCTGTCCCTTGAAGTAGTTGTTGACTCCTCGGCCTTCGAGTTGTATTGTAGATCCTCCTTCGATGCCTCCATATCTAAGCAGGGGATTTAAGAGTGGGATGAGTACGAGCATACTCAACAAGTTCATCATAGGAAAGAGGTGTTTAATGCACTAGCTACGGCATTAGACCAGAAAGTCTAATACCAATACAGGTTTTCATAACCATTTCTTCAAAAGGTTGCTTTTATTCAGAAGAACTATGTCCGTCAGCCTTCACCGGTTTACTAGAACTTCATGGAGTTCCTTTCCGGCAGCGTTCGCAGTTCCAAAACCCGGAACAGGGAGTGACAGGTCACGATTCATTACACTCTGCAGAGGTGTGTTGCTTTACCCGTAAGAGATCTTAACCTTGGTGCCTACCGAGCCGCGAGCTCGTCCACACTTCCTTTGGTGTGAGGCCCGGTATAAGGTCATAGCCAATCATATTCCTCGCTACCTCGCACACCCACCCTTTGTTGCATACCCCGACCCTGGGTCCTCGCCGGTCCTCTTATATCAATTAAGGATGGACCCCGACCACGACGACGATCTGGGACTCGTTAACCAAACTCCTTCGCCGGTAGCTGCAACCCATCATAGACCACTTACCGTGGGGAATTAGAATGGGATCCCCACCCCACCGCTTGCCCAACCTGGGTCAAGTGTCTACGGTAAGCGCATCCGTTGATGTACGAGAGGTGGAAATACAATTGACTATCCCGTCCCACTCCAGATCTTATGGTTAACACGAGTTTTACGGCACAAGAATCACTCGGACGACATTTGTTGTTTAATCCTAGATGGATATAAACCCTTGCAATGGAACCTCCACCATATCAACACAATCCATGGTTCCATTGCCAACCACATAGTCATATTCATAGTTATGAAAGTAGTGGTTTTGCTTTTGATGCAATAGTGATAATTATAGTACTTTGCAAGTAATTTGGTAAAAATACTCAAATGACATGTGCAAGTGATGAACTTGCCTTTCTTGACTGCAAGATTATGCAGTCAAGTTCTTCGATACGCAATAACTCCAAATTCTGAAATAGCATCATCGTCCAGTAAGGACGATGTTTAAAAGATTGGCAAGGATGCAATAATGCATAAGTATGAGATGCATTCGCTCTAAGCATTCTTATTCAGGGTGGTGTTGTTTTAGAATCATAAGCAAGTGGTAAAAATACATAGTAACAATCATACACATCAAGGAATAGTGGTTGTATAATAAGTAAAGAACAGTTGTAAATTTTAAGTCCTATAGTGCATGGTTGATGATTATTTATTATATATTTCAAAAGAATAACTTTTGAAGAACATGTTCTTTAATAAAGAACAAGTATGATAATTAGGTTGGTGGGGTTCTATGGTTGACTATGGTTTCATCTAATTTCTGGAGTAAGTATTAGATGGATCCTAACAGGGTTGGAAGCACATCTTAGGTAATTTATTAAACATGTGTGCTATCAAGGTTGGTATACCTTGCTGGTATAGCTATCTAGGGTTTATCGATCTAATTGGGTATAGTTGATGACTATTCTATATTTTCTTCAAAAGAATAACTTTTGAAGAACATACTTCTTAACTAATAAGAAGTATCTCAATGAGAGTTGGGTGGTCCAGGGTTTGCTATTGGATCCACTAAGTAAGGAATAATTGGCTCCTAGATAGGATGGTTTATAATTATGAAGTATTTGTAGGGTTTAGTGGACTATTGTTATGTAATGATAAATCTTGAGCATAGATGCTATTGGAGTTTATCACAACGGTGTGATGCTAATCAAGGTTAATTAAGGATAAGATCCTTGATGATAGGTACTAGGGTTTGATCCTACTTGATCATCTAGGTTTGATTAAGATGAACACATGGGATGCTACTTAGTAGTGATAGGGTTCCCATATTTTATGTGGATTTGAACAAGAATTGAGTTGCTAAATATGAATCTATGACTACTAATGAAGTAACATGATCACATGTTAACTTGGGGTTTAGGTTTGGAAACAATTTAGGGTGCTCACATAAAATAGTGGAGTTAGGGTTCCTAATGGAATTACGGTTTTAGGAATCACATGAAATGATAGGGTTGTAATATCATTCAATATGGAATTAGGGTTTGCTATTTACCAAATAGTTCTATGTTTAATAACTTCATTTTTTTAAAGTTGAAGTTATTAATAACTGTGAAATAATAATAATATTGAATTTGGCATTTTATTAATTTTCAACAATTAGTAATTAAGATAATTATTAATCAGGGGTTTAAATTTCTCTAATAAGGATTTATTAAGTGTTGCGGTCAGAAACCCACCGGCGAGCAACGACGGGCAACACAGTAGAGCCGGGAGGCTCCCAGAGCTGCGGCTGGCCCTGGTCCCTCGAGCGACGGCCCGCAAAGCCTCGGCACGCACGTCCGATGCTGGTGCAAGGGCGTGCCACCTGACCTATACCCGGTCAGGAAGGTGATGGATTTGCTTCGCTTAGTTTCCTGCATGGCATACACGTAAACATTAAATACGAGCCTCGATCGGCTCTCAGGTTGTCCTGTGAATCGGCTCAAGGAGCCGATCCACCCATGATTCGTATGAGGTCTACGATCACATGGTGGTCCTGCTTGATCAATATGAAGCTGAAACGACCTACGACGATTTAGGGTTTTCACCACATAATCGGAACATCCTACACGTGATTGAGCCTGGCAACCACGCACGGTGATAATAAACCAACCTTAGACAAGGCCTAAAAACCAACATGAAGTTGATCCCCGGAACATCTTATCTAGGGCTAGCAAACTACACCCTACGTGCCACTGGATCCTTCAACCCGTTTGCAAGGCCTAACTATGCAGATATTAAACTAATCCTTGAAGAACAAGGAGCAATCATAACGGATCGGATCTACTAAATAATGATCAAGCGAGGTGCCGCCCTTACACCTAAGATAGGTGTAAGGGCGGCTAGACGTCTAAGGGTTGCATGGACGAAAGCATGTGATGCAATGAAACAATGCTAACCCTAACACATCTATGATAACTACGCTGCTCGCCATAAACAAGGCTTCAGCACGAGCAACGCATGAACAACGAATAAACGTTACTGCCTAGATCGCAAGATGCGATCTAGGCAGCATGATGCTTACCCGGAAGAAACCCTCGAAACAAGGGGTTGGCGATGCGCCTAGATTGGTTTGTGATGAACGTGATTGTTGGTTTTTCTCAATAACCCTAGATACATATTTATAGTCCGTAGACTTTCTAACGTGGGAATAATCCCAACCGTGCACGAGCCAAATTCTATCTAACCGACACGTATCCTACTATATTTACAGATACACGGGCAAACTAGCCCAAACTTTGTATACAAGGCCGATTCATGTATTTCTTCCGTGTATATTCTTCAAGCCCATCTTATTCGCGGCCCACCTCTGATCCGGTCAAATTCTGGTGATAACACATGCCCCCTGGTTTTGGAAATGATAATTCCAAAATCACTCTGCTTTTTCTTCGTCGGGTCATGTCATGGCAGAGCAGAACCGTCGCAGTATCCTTCATCATGATGCCTTGCCTTCTCAACTTCTCCGCGTAACCTGGCAAATTTTTTTTTTCTTTGGGCACCACTTCCTCGGAAACTGCTGTGGCATTGAATCTCCACTATATCCCCTTTTATTTAACCGCTCCAAACAGTTCGCTACTTCATCCCCTTGCTCTATTCTGGCCATCGGCACCAAGAAACCCCAATCCCAGAGCAATGTCTTCCTCCTCTTCCTCCTCCGCCTCGTCGGATCTCTCCTCCCAGTCCTTCTCCTCCTCCCCCTCCTCCTCCTCCCGCGAACCCACGCCAGAGTGGGATCCGATGGCGGCTCTGATGGCGGCGCACGACGAGCGCGCCCCAGAGGAGTGGGACCAGGAGGACCACGCCTCCTCCGTCTGGTTCGAGGACGACAAGTCCTTGACCAGCGGAGATGAAGACCTCCAGTTCCTCGCTGATGGGGAACTGGAATCGGAGAGCGAGGACGACTCGTTCTCCTGGGACGATTACACCTCCTCCGAGGAAGAGGAGGAGGAAGACGACGACGATGACTCCCTTGAGGGTTACCCGCCGGCGAAGCGCCTCCGCGCCTGGTGGGACGACGACAGCGACGACGACGACGAAGAAGACGAGGCTCCCGTAGAGGGCTACGGGAGCAGCGACGAGGAGCCCGCCAGCAGCTGCGCCGGCGGCAGCGACGACGACGACGAGGGCAGCAACGGCCCGTAGATCAGGGACTACTAGCATAGGACTAGCAGTAGTAGTAGCAGATTGGTCAATAGACCTTTCTTTTGTTCTTCCCCCTTTAGCAATCGGCTCTTTCT
Organism: Lolium rigidum; assembly: GCF_022539505.1. Taxonomy (NCBI): domain Eukaryota; kingdom Viridiplantae; phylum Streptophyta; class Magnoliopsida; order Poales; family Poaceae; genus Lolium; species Lolium rigidum. The sequence goes on from NC_061508.1 coordinate 59,646,076, forward strand.
TTGTAAGAAATCCTATTATTAATGAAGAAAATATTCCCCTATTAATTTTGCTTTCTTGTCAATTTTGCCGATTATCAAACGAAGTCGCTGCACAAAGAGCCGATGGCAGGGCATCGGTCTGCACTATAAACACGATTTGAGGCCAAACAGTTGCCTATTCACCCGGTCAAACAGATCCAGTCCATGTCCACCTCACACGCGCAGATTCAACTCCTCAGCAAATCCACTGGGAGATTCATCTCAGATGTCATGATCTCTAGCCTGGAACCGATCTATTAACCTGCTCGATTGAGCTTGTTCCTCTAGAGTCGATGGCAATACATCGGCTTTTTACATTCTGAAGTCGATGTCTTTGCATCGGCTGTACTTGTATACTGTTGTCTTCGCATATTTTCTCAAGTCGATGTCTGTGCATCGGCTGTGACTTGCATGTACATTTTTTTTACTGGCCGATTTCATGAATCGGCCCCCATATTTCACTGTTCGTCATCCCACATGCTTGGGAAATATTTCTTGAGATGTTGACCATTGACAGCTGTTGGGAACTTAGCGCCGTCCAGCTGCTCCAGCATGTATGCATTACCCTTCAAAACCTGGACGACTTTCTAAGGACCGTGCCAATTAGGAGACCATTTGCCATATGCTTTATCCTTGGTTCCTAGTGGTAACACGGCTTCCCATACTAGACCTGTCCCTGCTGTCTGACTGTGTGCGCGGATCTGGAGTTTCAGCGTGTTTTTGAGTTCTTATCGCGACTCCGTAAGGAGTTTGAGCCGCGCCGTGCACAACTGCTTGCTCGTGGTCGTGTTCCGCTCTCTGGGGTACTGGCTGAGCTTCGTGCTGAGTAGACTCGTCTTCGTGGTCCTGGTCTTCTTGAGGTTCCCTATGTACTTGCTGCTCGTGGCCCTCCTGTGCCGTCTGCTCATGGACCTCCTACGCCGCGGACTTCGTTGCGGTCTCCAGCACCGCCGATACTCTCTACTCCTCCAGCCCAGGTCCAGAGTCAGCTTCAGCAGCCTCGTGGTATGACAGCACCTCCCTGCACCTACTGTGGCAGGTCTGGCCACACTGTCTCTACTTGCTGGCAGAGGGATCCCAGCTTACGTCAGCGGCACTATACTCGTCGGCAGGCTGGTTCTTCAGGATCTTCTACTGTTGCGCTATCGGATCAGGACATTCTCCGTGGTCTTCGTGGTCTGCTCGCTGCTACAGGCTCTTCCTCGACGGGTACTGTTGGTTGTGTGCCTGGCTCTTCTAGCACCCCGCGACCACCACCTTCTACACAGTCAGGTATGGCATCCCCGTGGTATCCGGATTCTGGAGCTTCTTTTCATATGACTTCTGCGTCTTCTATTCTTTCTGCTCTTCGCTCTCTTGTTTCTCCTGTCCGTGTTATCAGCCGATGGTACCTCTCTTCCTGTTTCCAGTCGAGGCACCCTCTCTACTTCCTATTTCTTTGTTCCTGACGTTTCTCATGTTCCTAGTCTTAAGATGAACGTGTTTTCTGCTAGTCAGCTTACTGATTCTAGTTGTCGCGTCATTCTTGACGCTGTTTCTTGTGCTGTTCAGGACCGCCATACACAGGCCCTGGTTGGAGCTAGCCGCTGGCCCTCGCTGCCTTGAGTCCCCGGGGCTCTGGGAGTTAGACTGGCTTCATGTTCCTCCTGCTGGCACTTCATCTGCTAGTTCTCCTGCGGTTGCTGCTTCTGTCACTGGATCTTTTCAGCAGTGGCATCATCGGATGGGTCACCTCTGTGGCTCCTGTTTATCGTCATTAGTTCGTAGTGGTCTTCTGGGGTCTGTCTCAGGAGACGTATCTTTGCATTCGTGTCAGGGTTGTAGGTTAGGCAAAAAGATTCAACTTCCCTATCCTACTAGTACGTCTGTATCTCAGCGACCTTTTGATTTAGTTCATTCAGATGTTTGGGGTCTAGCTCCCTTTCCTTCGAAAGGGGGTCATCGATACTATATTTTATTTATTGATGATTTTTTGCGGTACACCTGGTTGTTTCTTATGCGCTCTCGCAGTGAGGTCCTCTCTATTTATCAGCGCTTTGCAGCCATGGTTCGTACTCAGTATTCCACGCCTATTCGTGTGTTTCGTGCTGATTCTGCAGGAGAATATATCTCCCGAGCACCCGAGTGGTGTTCTTGCCGAGCGAGGCACCCTTGCTCAGTTCTCGTGTCCCGGCGCCCATGCTCAAAATGGTGTCGCCGAGCGTAAGCATCGTCATATTCTTGAGACTACTCTTGCTATGATGATTGCTTCCTCTCTTCCGCCGCATTTCTGGGCTGAGGCTGTCGCTACATCGACTTACCTCATTAACATTCAGCCTTCTGCTGCCCTCCAAGGTGGCATTCCTCTCTAGCGTCTTTCTGGTCGCTCTCCCGATTACTTGACTCTTCGTTTATTTGGTTGCGTTTGCTATGTCCTTCTCCCTCCTCGCGAACGCACCAAGCTGACCGCTCAGTCTGTTGTGTGTGTTTTTCTCGGATACAGTGATGAGCAAAAGGGCTATCGCTGTTGGGACCATGTTGGTCGTCGGATGAGCATCTCTCGTGACGTCACGTTTGATGAGACACGTGTAATATCCAAGGTTTAGAGACGATCGAGGGGTAGATTTTATAAAGGGATGTGCATTGTCGTAAATTCTGGGGAAATTTCGCGCTTTTAAAAGAAAACTGCATGGAAGGGGGACAAGTTTCTCTCTCGACACCTTACAGGGTTAGGGTTTCGAGAGTGCGACAAACTTGCATCTCACTTAACTAATTTAGGGTTTTGAGAAGAGAGGAGAGTTAGTGATTACAACTTAAGTTGCATGATTGAATTCAAACACAAGTTGTGTTTGAATTTCAAATTTAAAACATCATATGAATATCTCATAATTCAAATTTGAGGTAATTCATTAAACAAATTATAAATAATCAAGAATATAAATAGTACAACTATTATACAAAGCTCATTAGAGAAAAATTGGAGCTTTATTGATAATCACACATGATACATTGTCATTACAATATTCAGAATTGAAATATGAACTGTTACAACACATTACATGAATTGAATAAAAGGAAAAAGAAAAAGGAAAATTACAAGTTAATGAAATGTCCTAAACTACATGTTGATCTTCATGAAATCCTTGATCAATATGATCTTGCACTTCATCTTGATCATCTCAATGTTCCCTGCACACAAACAAAGAACAAAACAAAGGTTATGCCAAGTGGCAAAGCCACTTGGCAGTTTAGCAAAAGAAAGTGTAAATGGAGGGGATATGACCATGATCAGCTGAGCTGATCCATCCACTGGACCAAGTACCAACCAGCACACACATAGGCAGCTCACAAGTCTGTGTGCATGTCACACAGCACAACCAAGCCAGGGAGAGTCACCAACAAGTGTCAGGCATTGCTGTCGACCAGGGAAGCAAGGGCAGGGCACATAAAAGCTTTTCACAGCAAACCCTAGTCATTTGCATCGACAAGGAGCTTCTGGGTAAGAACACAAGAACACAAGAACACAAGAACCTCAAGAACATGAAGAACAGCCACTGTTGTTCAACCTACTCAAACAGCCACAGAAATTAATCAAGCACCACAAGTCGGCAAGGAGGAGCAGGGCAAGCAAACCAAACCACCAGAAGCAATCCTCTACACCAACAACTTAATCTAGGAGCTGGAGTGAGGTATAAAGAAGAAATCATGGGCAAACATCTGTTTTGCTCATAAATAAGCATGTGCATAACACATACACAAGCCAGAGGGTATGATTACCTTGTGTGCATCATCATTTGGTGTTAAAACCATTTGATGCTGGCAAAAAGGGGAATAAGCCAGAAGAAAATCATCCTAGGGAAGAAATGGCCAAGCCCAGTGTATTATCACTGAGGCAAACCAAAGAATCCAGCAAGGATTGATCCACAGCTAGCCTAGCCCAACTCACCTAGCACCTACAGCTAATTACACCATCAGACAGATAGGCAACTTGTGCCTATTTTTGATTGTCAACAGCAAAGATCACTGGAAATCCAACAAGGAATTGCCCAGAGATGCTTTCACTAAGCCATAGCAAGCCAACAAGGGTGGGAGCTACCTAACAGCAATGAATTGCTGTCAAGGTCACCTCAACCACTGAAACAGCCCAAATCACCAAGCCTTGCATAGTTATCATCACCCAGATGGGTTCAAAAGGAGGGCTAGGGTACACAACCAAGTGTTGGCATCCATCTAGCCCTACCACAGTTAATAGGATGATCACAACTGCAAGCAGTTCACATCATTTATCCATTCAACAAAGCAAGACAACACAGATAAATGAATTACACAAGTAATTGATGCAACAGAACCTTGCTGATGATCCAATGGATCACTACAAGCATCAACAGATGCTTGAGCAAGCACCATCACACACCAGGCCAAGCCTGTGTGATACACACACAGACACGAGTGAGCAGCGAGTGAGGCACAAACACCAAAGAGCAGCTTTTACAAGCAACCGATGATCATATGATCATCGAAGCTTGCTAGAGCATGCTACAGCATGCTAGAATCAATTCTAGTATCAATACATGGGCCAGATAATTAAATCTACCATATAACATGAACAATTGCATCACAGATAAGTGAATAAAGGCAGTATAATTGTATCCAGAAGCACTCCATCAGGGGATGGAGCTGCCAAGTCAACAACAATACTCAATTGAGCATGTCCATGAATTAGAGCACAAATAATAGCACATCAGGAGCACTGGCACTTGCCAAAGGCAAGGATCATGCAGCATGATCAAGCCAGGGGCAAGCAATTGCATACACAGGAGAGGCATGATATACAGGGCAACAACAGGAACCAATAAATTAAGCAAAGCATCACAGTATGCTCATGAGCAAGAGCTCATAAGTTAGAACAACAAGTGCTAGAGAAGAACAGCAGCACAACAGCAGCATACGCGTAGCAGTAGCACAGCAAGCAGCCTAGATCCATGGCAGCAACACATCACATAAGTATAAGCAAGGCAGTAGCACTAGCACAACAGCTAGCAGCCATGGCGCGTGTAGGCAGCAGCAGCTAGCGCATCAAGATAGCATCAGGGAAAGCATGGCGCAGAGCACATTGGCATGGCCAGCATCTCCATAAGGCCAGAAGACAGAGTTAGACGAAGAGGAGGAGGAGAGAAAGGAGGAGAACAGGCGCACTAACCTGGAGCAGCACCACGGCGTCACCGTGGCGGCACGGCGGCACAGCCTGGCCACGGCAGCGCCAAGCCATGGCCAAGCCAGGCGGTCGCAGATGCGCAGGAGCTCCAGCACAACCACGGCGAGGCACACGGCCACGCCGCGACACCAGGTTCGTCGGCGGGCGACGAGATCGCCGCGAATCGCCACGGCCGTGTCGCAGAAGCGTTGGGGGCGAGCAGTGGCGGCGAGGAAACACAGATCGGTGCGGACCGATCGGTGCGCCGTCGTGCGGCCGTTCGATTGCGACCGATCTCGCCGGCGGAGATGGCCGGTGGCGGCCGGAGTAATTCGGCGACGGCGCAGGCGACCACGGCATCGCGAGAGAAAGGAGGGCTAGGGTTCGCGAGAGAGAAGGGGAAGGGGACGGGTGCGTCCGACCCAGCCGGACGTGCGGCTCGGGTTAGGGCTAACAACTGGGCCACCCTGACAAGTGGGCCTAGGGGCAATTTAGACATTTCACAATTCCATTTAACCCTGAAACTTTGAAAATACATAGAAAATGATAAATAGCTCTAAAAATAATTAAAAATATGAAAACTACTCAGATAAAATTCTCTATCATAATAAAATATGAAAAGGAATTTTTGAAGACAAACAAGATTAAGTCCAAATTTGATGATTAAAATAATCATGTAAAACACACCTATATTTTCAATAATGAAAATAAGTCCATAAATGATTTTGGATTTCAAAAAACACCTTGACAACATTTCAAGGTTGTATTTTACCCTAAACAAAGTGTTCCTAAATCATTCTTAGTATTAACCTCTCACATGAAATGATAAAAAACACCGGAAGGGGGGAAACAACCCTAAAAGCTGAATCATGCATAATTGCTTCTTTAACCATTGCCCTTATCGGACAATGATGCTATTTTTCAGCAACAGATGACAAGGGTCAGTCCACACCATCCAACTGCAACACTTTGCAGTGTTCAGGCTAGTTCATCACTTGCACATGTCATTTGAGTATTTTTACCAAATTACTTGCAAAGTACTATATTTATCACTATTGCATCAAAAGCAAAACCACTACTTTCACAACTATGAATATGACTAAGTGGTTGGCAATGGAACCATGGATTGTGTTGATATGGTGGAGGTTCCATTGCAAGGGTTTATATCCATCTAGGATTAAACAACAAATGTCGTCCAGTGATTCTTGTGCCATAAAACTCGTGTTAACCATAAGATCTGGAGTGGGACGGAATAATCAATTGTATGTCCACCTCTCGTACATCAACGGATGCGCTTACTGTAGACACTTGACCCAGGTTGGGCAAGCGGTGGGGTGGGGATCCCATTCTAATTCCCCACGGTAAGTGGTCTATGATGGGTTGCAGCTACCGGCGAAGGAGTTCGGTTAACGAGTCCCGGATCGTCGACGTGGTCGGGGTCCATCCTTAATTGGTATAAGAGGACCGGCGAGCACCCAGGGTCGGGGTATGCAACAAAGGGTGGGTGTGCGAGCTAGCGGAGGAATATGATTGGCTATGACCTTATACCGGGCCTCACACCGAAGGAAGTGTGGACGGGAAAGATGCCCGGTTGGCACCAAGGTTAAGATCTCTTATGGGTAAAGCAACACACCTCTGCAGAGTGTAATGAATCGTGACCTGTCACTCCCTGTTCCGGGATTTGGAACTGCGAACGCTGCCGGAAAGGAACTCCATGTAGTTCTAGTAAACCGGTGAAGGCTGACGGACATAGTTCTTCTGAATAAAAGCAACCTCTTGAAGAAATGATTATCAAAACCTGCATTGGTATTAGACTTTCTGGTCTGATATCGTAGCTAGTGCATTAAACACCTCTTTTCTATAATGAACTTGTTGAGTACGCTCATACTCATACCACTCTTAAATCCCCTGCTTAGATTGTCTGAATCGACTGGAGGAGGACACCGACGACCCCGAAGGAGCCGAAGTCATCGGCTATGAAGAACCAGACCTCTCTGGAGGTGTTGAAGGTGTAGACTACCTTATAGTATACGGAACCGGGGAGGGTTCCGGAGGAGAGCAAATTTAGACCTACCAAGTAGTAATAGTATTCGAGCAGTACGAACTTTTAGTACTTAGCTGCTCGACGAGAATAAATGTATAACCTAGTAAGACTCTTATATTGTAAGTTAAGTTGCGTTCGCCTCGAACCCAGGAGTATTCCTCTTAGGACCCAAGGGGAGCTCCGAGATGATATGTACATGTTGCTTGTAATAATAAATGAAGGAGTTATGGACCTTCTATGTTCTGCTGTACTACTCTGAGGGATGTAATATTTGCGAATTGGTACTTCGTGAATGTTATATCAACGACTGGCATACTACAACATGCAGTGGTATGCAGGGTCACCACAGTTGGTATCAGAGCAAAAGCTTTGACCTTAGGTTGGAACCTAGTAAATGGGACGGAACGTTAGGAGTCAAATAGGATTAGTAAAGAATTCTCTAAAAATATGGTGTATATTCACTTGAGAATAAAACAATCATATCCTTTAGTGCGATAATTCTTTATTATCTCTATTATGATGCATCATTACTAATATTATATTTTTTCTTATCTACAGCCAACTATGGCAAGTTCATGTTCGGGACGTAACGTGAAAGTGAAGCCATCAAACTTGAGTGAATACGACGGAGGACTCGCAGACATTCTTCGTGCTATGTTACTTGAATATGGATGCGATCCCCAAATCCAAGTAATGAAATACTGGTACTACGATGGTCCAGTATTGGCGAAGTGTAGGGTAGGACTAAGACTTCCAGAATCCCTGGGAATGAGTGTAGTGATGCCAGCAGGTGAGGCTAGAACCATCAACACAGCCTACCACATAGCCATAATGAAAGCCATCACAGATATTCGGGAACATAAGACCAAAGAACTTATTGGTTCCGAATTCGCTCATATTCCTCATATGGAGGAGGAAGATGATCCTATGCTTAACCACTTCAAGCTTGCAAAACGCAAACCAGCAGAAGCCGCTAAGTACATGGATAACAGCCGCAACTTACTGTCATTGTTCTTTCAGTTGAACCGACATCTGTCGGGGGCAATTGATACAATGTTAGAAGAGTTCACTGAGCCCAAGGAGGAGGCGAAGGGAAAAGAACCAATGGAGGGTGAGGTTCACACACCAGTTTATTCAGCTGGTGACTTCATTAGTATTGACCATCCAGAACAACAAACCACACCCATTACACCTAGGTACTTTCCTAGTAGTTCCCATGGAGGATATGAGGGTGGAGAGGAATCCGGAAACCATCAGCGTTCCGAGACTCCTATAGAAAACTCCACAGGTTGGCGTTGGGGATCAGACACTGGAACCCATAGTGATTCAGTTAGATATAATCCTGAGATGAATGAGGACGCCACAATCCAGTTCCAGAACTATCAGTATAATAGGGGAGACGATGAGGGGTATCCGATACTGATCGAGTCGGATACAGATGGTGGAAATACCTATGGCGGTGTCACAGGGGAGTACACCCGATGGGTGGATTATGATGCATTGAATGACCAGTTCATGAACACAGATTTCTTCCTGGGATCATCCTCTGATTCCGACTACCAGCCGACGGGAAGACCCTATGTTCCAGATTCTGTCAGGAGGACTACACGTTCGACCGGATGGAAGCCTGGGATGTACCGGGAGTGAAGCACGACTAGAGACCACCATGGGAGGCGAGACTACAATACAGTTGTACCACATGTATTGTAGTATGTAATATTTTGTAGAAATTTGTACATATACTTCAATAAGTGAGTTTGCATACTCACATCGCTACTGGGTATTATAATAAACCACTTAAGTATGTATATACATGGTATATGTTTTGTATGATTTGAATTTTCTTCTTGATTTCCATTGCGTGACTAGTTCTGTGCACAAAGTTGAGCTCAGAAAACTTGCGCATGGAGTAACTATGAGTACCACTTTGTGTTGCAGAACTAGGGGGATATGTCGGGAGCGACGGGTGAGGAGAGTGAAGCACAGCGCCTCGAGCGCGAGGCCAAGCAGAAGGAAGAGGTGGATGAAGCAGCCAGAAACCAGTTTCCACCACCACCACCACCCATGACGCAGCAGAACTTCCTCCAATACATGCAAATGTTGGAGGAAAGGCAACGAGTGACTATGGAGCAACAAAATAAGTTTTTCCAGGAACTGCTGCAACAGAACAAGGTGGAAAGGCCCGAGAATCAGGGACTCACTTTGTCGGACTTCCAGAATACTAAGCCAATATCCTTCGCATTCGCGCCCGAACCCATGGACGCGGAGGATTGGTTGATGGACACTGAGCGTAAGCTCAACACTGTTGGATGCAACGACCTGGAGAAGGTCAGGTACGCAACACACTTGTTGTGTGGACCCGCCGCATCTTGGTGGGATAACATAGTAGCCGTTTATCCGGCTGAAAAGGTGTTTACATGGGAAGAATTCAAGAGGAAGTTCAGGGAATCCAATGTCCCTGAAAGTATAGTGGAACTGAAGCGTCGAGAAGTTGAAAGTCTCGAGTAGAAACATAAGGCCATCCTGACTTATGTCAAGGAGTTTTCAAAACTATCCCGGTATGCTGTTGAGGAGGTCAACACCGAGGACAAGAAGAAGAAAAGGTTCTTGCGGGGATTAAGTCCCCAGTTCAAGGTACAACTCAGAATGATGAGAGCGACAGAGTTCCAGGAGTTGGTGGATGCAGCCATCACTCTTGAAGATGATTTCAAACAGCTGCAAGAAGAGAAGAGGAAGAAGGCTAAATTTGAGCCTAAGAGATATATCAGCAACAAGCCCAATACCAGCTTGAGTTTCAAGCCGAGGTATAACAACAACAACAACAACAACAACAACAACAACAACAACAACAACAACAACAACAACAACAACAACAACAACAACAACAACAACAACAACAACAACAACAACAACAACAACAACAACAACAACAACAACAACAACAACAACAACAACAACAACAACAACAACAACAACAACAACAACAACAACAACAACAACAACAACAACAACAACAACAACAACAACAACAACAACAACAACAACAACAACAACAACAACAACAACAACAACAACAACAACAACAACAACAACAACAACAACAACAACAACAACAACAACAACAACAACAACAACAACAACAACAGGAGGAGGAATCAAGGATTCCAGTCAACAAACCAGATCACCTGCCATAATTGTGGATTCAAAGGACATGTCTCTAAAGATTATAAGAAGCCCAGAATTATATGCTTTGGGTGTCGTCAGGAGGGGCACATGCTAAAGGACTGCCCCAAGAGAAATACTGGGGGAGGTCAGTCAGGAGGAGGAGGAAACCGAGGCGGGAACACCGGAGGGAACTGGAAGAACAAGAAACCCTTCGGCAAGTTGAACTGCACTAGCTTGGAGGAGGTGGTGAACTCCGATCAGGCAGTGATAGGTACGCTTCAGATACTTACTCATCCTGGCAAAGTACTTTTTGATACTGGTGCAACTACATCATTCATTTCCCAGCAATTCATCATCAAACATGGGATTAGTTGCACTAAGTTAGATACACCCATAACCATACTTTCCGCGGGGGGAACGATAGTAGTAACCCATACCAAACAAGGACAGGTCATTATGATGAATAAGTGAGCGTTTGACGCAAACCTTTTCATTTTACCGATGAAGGACATTGATGTCATTCTTGGTATGAATTGGTTAGAGGCAAATGGAGCCTTGATAGACTGTGTGAACAAGACAGTGTCTTTGAAAAGCCCCGATGGAAGTAGAATGATCTACCAAGGAGATAAGCATACACAGATAGAAGTAGAGCTACAGTTGAATAGCATGAAGGAAGTAAAATTGGAGGATATACCTGTAGTAAATGAATTCCAGGATGTTTTCCTAAGGAATTACCTGGAATGCCACCAGATAGGGAGATAGAGTTTACTATCGACCTAATTCCAGGAACAGCTCCGATTTCTAAGGCACCATACAAGATGGGGCCTAAGGAGTTGAAAGAACTCAAGGAGCAATTGGATGACCTGGAACAGAAAGGATTTATTCAGGAAAGTATATCACCATGGGGATCACCTGTGATATTCGTGGACAAAAGAGATGGAGGCCGAAGGATGTGCGGAGACTACATGAATCTGAATAATGTTACTATCAAGAACAAGTACCCACTTCCTAGAATACAAGATCTATTTGATCAAGTTAGAGGCGCGGGAGTCTTTTCCAAGATTGATCTAAGATCCGGTTATCATCAGATAAAGATCAAGAAGGAAGACGTTCCGAAAAATAGCCTTTGTCTCGAGGTACGGACATCATGAATACCTAGTAGTACCTTTTGGATTAACCAATGCCCCAGCAATCTTCATGAATCTTATGAATAAGATCTTCATGCCATGTCTAGACAAGTTTGTCATCGTATTCATCGATGATATCTTGATATATTCCAAAGATAAAGCTGAACATGATGAACATCTTAGGATAGTGTTGCAAACACTAAGAGAACATCAACTCTATGCCAAATTCAGCAAGTGTGAATTTTGGCTAGATCAAGTAGAATTTCTTGGTCATGTTATTAGCAAGGATGGGATAGCTGTTAACCCGAGCAAGGTAGCAGCAGTTTTAGAATGGGAAGCACCAAAGACTGTCAAAGAAATCCGAGGATTCTTAGGAATGGCAGGATACTACCGGAGGTTCATTGAAGGATTCTCTAAGATAGCAGGACCAATGACTAAGCTGTTAAGGAAGAACACACCATTCGTGTGGTCTGATGAGTGTGAGAAGAGTTTTCAGACTCTGAAAGAGAAACTCACCACAGCACCGGTGTTAGCAGTCCCGGAAGTGGGCAAGGATTACACCGTGTACTGTGACGCATCCAAACATGGATTGGGTTGCGTACTCATGCAAGATCGGAAAGTAATATCCTATGGATCGAGGCAACTCAGACCTCATGAAGTGAACTATCCAACACATGATTTAGAGTTAGCAGCAGTAGTATTTTCACTTAAAACTTGGAGACATTTTCTCTATGGAGCCAAGTGTGAGCTCTATACGGATCATAAGAGTCTCAAGTACTTCTTCACTCAGAAGGAACTCAATATGAGGCAGAAAAGATGGCTGGAGCTAATCAAGGATTATGACTTAACAATTAATTATACTCCGGGAAAGGCTAATGTTGTAGCAGATGCCTTGAGTAGGAAGAGCACTGTAGGAGTGGAACAAGAAATATCATCGGAGTTGAAGAAGGAAATAAGTCAAGCCCAGATACAACTTTGGGAGAAAGAAGCTCATGAAGGATTATCGGCTTTACAAGTAGCCGATGAACTAAGTGTTAATCTGAAGAATGAAATAATCATGGGTCAATTGGACGATCCATTCATTGTGGAGGAGATGAGAAGGATTGATGAAGTAAGACCATCAGAATTTCATCGAGGAGAGTCGGGATCACTCTGGTTTCAGAAAAGGATTTGCGTTCCGGATATTGATGAGATCAAGGAAGTTATACTCCGGAAGCACATCAAACACCATACTCTATACATCCGGGAAGTACAAAGATGTACATGGATCTCAAGGAATTGTTCTGGTGGAATAACATGAAAAGAGAGATAGCACAATACGTGGCGGAATGCCATACATGTCAAAGGGTGAAGGCTGAACATCAAAGTCCGGCAGGAAAGTTGCAACCATTACCAATTCCAGAATGGAAATGGGAGGAGATAGGAATGGATTTCATCACCGGACTACCCATGACTAATAAAAAGAAGGATATGATATGGGTAATCATGGACCGGTTGACGAAGAGTGCACACTTCTTAGCAGTAAACCAGCAGGACAAAGGAGAGAAACTCATCGATCTTTACATTAAAGAGATTGTGAGTAAACATGGAGTACCCAAGAAGATAGTGTCAGATCGAGGATCCGTGTTTACATCAGCATTTTGGAAGCAACTCCATGAAGCTTTAGGATCCAAGTTAGACTATAGCACCGCCTATCATCCTCAGACGGGTGGACAAACAGAGAGAACAAACCAGATATTGGAAGATATGCTAAGGGCTTGTGCCCTAGACTTCGGAGGATCATGGGAGGAACACTTACCACTAGCAGAGTTTTCATACAATAATAGCTATCAAAGCAGTATCAAGATGGCACCATTTGAAGCTCTGTATGGAAGGAAGTGTAGATCACCGATATGTTGGTATGAGGCAGGATCAAGCAAGGAGTTCAATCCTGATTATGTCAAAGAAAAGCAACAGATCATTGACATCATAAGAGATAGGCTGAAGATAGCTCAAAGTCGACAGAAGAGCTATGCAGACCAAAAGAGAAGGACATGGGAGCCACAAGTTGGAGACATGGTATACCTTAAGGTAAGTCCGATGAAAGGTCTTCAGAGATTCGGAGTAAAGGGAAAGCTTAGCCCTAGATACATCGGACCTTTCAAGATACTGAGTCAAAACCGAGGATTAGCCTTTGAATTGGATCTACCGGGAAGGTTAGCTCAAGTTCACAATGTATTCCATGTGTCTCAACTCAGGAAGTGTTTAAAGACCCAAGATGAGCCAGTATAACATGATGAGCTCGAGTTACAACCAGACTTGACCTATATTGAGAAGCCAGCCAAGATTCTCGAGGAGAATTGGAAACAACTCAGGAATAGAGCCATTAAGTACTGCAAGATTCAATGGAAGCATCACCTCGAGAGGGAAGCCACCTGGGAAAAGGAAGAAGACCTGAGGAAATCATACCCAGAACTCTTTAGGTATTACAACCACAACTTCGGGACGAAGTTTTCTTTAAGGGGGAAAGGCTGTAATATCCCAGGTTTAGAGACGATCGAGGGGTAGATTTTAGAAAAGGGATGTGCATTGCATCGTAAATTCTGGGGAAATTTCGCGCATTTAAAAGAAAACTGCATCGAAGGGGGACAAGTTTCTCTCTCGACACCTTACAGGGTTAGGGTTTCGAGAGTGCGACAAACTTGCATCTCACTTAACTAATTTAGGGTTTTGAGAAGAGAGGAGAGTTAGTGCATTACAACTTAAGTTGCATGATTGAATTCAAACACAAGTTGTGTTTGAATTTCAAATTTAAAACATCATATGAATATCTCATAATTCAAATTTGAGGTAATTCATTAAACAAATTATAAATAATCAAGAATATAAATAGTACAACTATTATACAAAGCTCATTAGAGAAAAATTGGAGCTTTATTGATAATCACACATGATACATTGTCATTACAATATTCAGAATTGAAATATGAACTGTTACAACACATTACATGAATTGAATAAAAGGAAAAAGAAAAAGGAAAATTACAAGTTAATGAAATGTCCTAAACTACATGTTGATCTTCATGAAATCCTTGATGAAGATGATCTTGCACTTCATCTTGATCATCTCAATGTTCCCTGCACACAAACAAAGAACAAAACAAAGGTTATGCCAAGTGGCAAAGCCACTTGGCAGGTTAGCAAAAGAAAGTGTAAATGGAGGGGATATGACCATGATCAGCCGAGCTGATCCATCCACTGGACCAAGTACCAACCAGACACACACATAGGCAGCTCACAAGCCTGTGTGCATGTCACACAGCACAACCAAGCCAGGGAGAGTCACCAACAAGTGTCAGGCATTGCTGTCGACCAGGGAAGCAAGGGCAGGGCACATAAAAGCTTTTCACAGCAAACCCTAGTCATTTGCATCGACAAGGAGCTTTTGGGTAACAACACAAGAATACAAGAACCTCAAGAACAGGAAGAACATCCACTGTTGTTCAACCTACTCAAACAGCCACAGAAATTAATCAAGCACCACAAGCCGGCAAGGAGGAGCAGGGCAAGCAAACCAAACCACCAGAAGCAATCCTCTACACCAACAACTTAATCTAGGAGCTGGAGTGAGGTATAAACAAGAAATCATGGGCAAACATCTGTTTTGCTCATAAATAAGCATGTGCATAACACATACACAAGCCAGAGGGTATGATTACCTTGTGTGCATCATCATTTGGTGTTAAAACCATTTGATGCCGGCAAAAAGGGGAATAAGCCGAAGAAAATCATCCTAGGGAAGAAATGGCCAAGCCCGAGTGTATTATCACCGAGGCAAACCAAAGAATCCGAGCAAGGATTGATCCACAGCTAGCCTAGCCCAACTCACCTAGCACCTACAGCTAATTACACCATCAGACAGATAGGCAACTTGTGCCTATTTTTGTTTGTCAACAGCAAAGATCACTGGAAATCCAACAAGGAATTTCCCAGAGATGCTTTCACTAAGCCACAGCAAGCCAACAAGGGTGGGAGCTACCTAACAGCAATGAATTGCTGTCAAGGTCACCTCAACCACTGAAACAGCCCAAATCACCAAGCCTTGCATAGTTATCATCACCCGGATGGGTTCAAAAGGAGGGCTAGGGTACACAACCAAGTGTTGGCATCCATCTAGCCCTACCACGAGTTAATAGGATGATCACAACTGCAAGCAGTTCACATCATTTATCCATTCAACAAAGCAAGACAACACAGATAAATGAATTACACAAGTAATTGATGCAACAGAACCTTGCTGATGATCCAATGGATCACTGCAAGCATCAACAGATGCTTGAGCAAGCACCATCACACACCAGGCCAAGCCTGTGTGATACACACACAGCACAGAGTGAGCAGCAGTGAGGCACAAACACCAAAGAGCAGCTTTTACAAGCAACTGATGATCATATGATCATCAGAAGCTTGCTAGAGCATGCTACATCATGCTAGAATCAATTCTAGTATCAATACATGGGCCAGATAATTAAATCTACCATATAACATGAACAATTGCATCACAGATAAGTGAATAAAGGCAGTATAATTGTATCCAGAAGCACTCCATCAAGGGATGGAGCTGCCAAGTCAACAACAATGCTCAATTGAGCATGTCCATGAATTAGAGCACAAATAATAGCACATCAGGAGCACTGGCACTTGCCAAAGGCAAGGATCATGCAACATGATCAAGCCAGGGGCAAGCAATTGCATACACAGGAGAGGCATGATATACAGGGCAACAGCAGGAACCAATAAATTAAGCAAAGCATCAGAGTATGCTCATGAGCAAGAGCTCATAAGTTAGAACAACAAGTGCTAGAGAAGAACAGCAGCACAACAGCAGCATACGCATAGCAGTAGCACAACAAAGCAGCCTAGATCCATGGCAGCAACACAACACAGAAGTATAAGCAAGGCAGTAGCACTAGCACAGTAGCTAGCAGCCATGGCGCGTGTAGGCAGCAGCAGCTAGCGCATCAAGATAGCATCAGGGAAAGCATGGCGCAGAGCACATTGGCATGGCCAGCATCTCCATGAGGAGAAGTAGGCCAGAAGCTAGAGCTAGACGAAGAGGAGGAGGAGAGAAAGGAGGAGAACAGGCGCACTAACCTGGAGCAGCACCACGGCATCACCGTGGCGGCACCGGCACAGCCTAGCCACGGCAGCGCCAAGCCATGGCCAAGCCAGGCGGTCGCCGAAGCGCAGGAGCTCCAGCACAACCACGGCGAGGCACACGGCCACGCCGCGGCACCAGGTTCGTCGGCGGGCGATGAGATCGCCGCGAATCGCCACGGCTGTGTCGCAGAAGCGTTGGGGGCGAGCAGTGGCGGCGAGGAAACACAGATCGGCGCGGACCGATCGGTGCACCGTCGTGCGGCCGTTTGATTGCGACCGATCTCACGGGCGGAGATGGCCGGTGGCGGCCGGAGTAATTTGGCGACGGCGCAGGCGACCACGGCGTCGCGAGAGCAAGGAGGGATAGGGTTCACGAGAGAGAAGGGGAAGGGGACGGGTGCGTCCGACCGAGCCGGACGTGCGGCTCGGGTTAGGGCTAACCACTGGGCCACCCTGACAAGTGGGCCCAGGGGCAATTTAGACATTTCACAATTCCATTTAACCCTGAAACTTTGAAAATACATAGAAAATGATAAATAGCTCTAAAAAAATAATTAAAAATATGAAAACTACTCAGGATAAAATTCTCTATCATAATAAAATATGAAAAGGAATATTTGAAGACAAACAAGATTAAGTCCAAATTTGATGATTAAAATAATCATGTAAAACACACCTTATATTTTCAATAATGAAAATAAGTCCATAAATGCTTTTGGATTTTAAAAACACCTTGACAACATGTCAAGGTTGTATTTTACCCTAAACAAAGTGTTCCTAAATCATCCTTATTATTAACCTCTCACATGAAATGATAAAAAACACCGGAAGGGGGGAAACAACCCTAAAAGCTGAATCATGCATAATTGCTTCTTTAACCGTTGCCCTTATCGGACAATGATGCTATTTTTCAGCAACAAAGGACAAGGGTCAGTCCACACCATCCAACTGCAACACTTTGCAGTGTTCAGGCAAGTTCATCACTTGCACATGTCATTTGTGTATTTTTACCAAATTACTTGCAAAGTACTATATTTATCACTATTGCATCAAAAGCAAAACCACTACTTTCATAACTATGAATATGACTAAGTGGTTGGCAATTGAATCATGGATTGTGTTGATATGGTGGAGGTTCCATTGCAAGGGTTTATATCCATCTAGGATTAAACAACAAATGTCGTCCAGTGATTCTTGTGCCGTAAAACTCGTGTTAACCATAAGATCTGGAGTGGGACGAAATAGTCAATTGTATTTCCACCTCTCGTACATCAACGGATGCGCTTACCGTAGACACTTGACCCAGGTTGGGCAAGCGGTGGGGTGGGGATCCCATTCTAATTCCCCACGGTAAGTGGTCTATGATGGGTTGCAGCTACCGGCGAAGGAGTTTGGTTAACGAGTCCCGGATCGTCGTCGTGGTCGGGGTCCATCCTTAATTGGTATAAGAGGACCGGCGAGGACCCAGGGTCGGTGTATGCAACAAAGGGTGGGTGTGCGAGCTAGCGGAGGAATATGATTGGCTATGACCTTATACCGGGCCTCACACCGAAGGAAGTGTGGACGGGAAAGATGCCCGGTTGGCACCAAGGTTAAGATCTCTTATGGGTAAAGCAACACACCTCTGCAGAGTGTAATGAATCGTGACCTGTCACTCCCTGTTCCGGGATTTGGAACTGCGAACGCTGCCGGAAAGGAACTCCATGTAGTTCTAGTAAACCGGTGAAGGCTGACGGACATAGTTCTTCTGAATAAAAGCAACCTCTTGAAGAAATGGTTATGAAAACCTGTATTGGTATTAGACTTTCTGGTCTAATGCCGTAGCTAGTGCATTAAACACCTCTTTTCTATAATGAACTTGTTGAGTACGCTCATACTCATACCACTCTTAAATCCCCTGCTTAGATTGTCTGAATCGACTGGAGGAGGACACCGACGACCCTGAAGGAGCCGAAGTCATCGGCTATGAAGAACCAGACCTCTCTGGAGGTGTTGAAGGTGTAGACTACCTTATAGTATACGGAACCGGGGAGGGTTCCGGAGGAGAGCAAATTTAGACCTACCAAGTAGTAATAGTATTCGAGCAGTACGAACTTTTAGTACTTAGCTGCTCGACGAGAATAAATGTATAACCTAGTAAGACTCTTATATTGTAAGTTAAGTTGGGTTCGCCTCGAACCCAGGAGTATTCCTCTTAGGACCCAAGGGGAGCTCCGAGATGATATGTACATGTTGCTTGTAATAATAAATGAAGGAGTTATGGACCTGCTATGTTCTGTTGTACTACTCTGAGGGATGTAATATTTGCGAATTGGTACTTCGTGAATGTTATATCAACGACTGGCATACTACAACATGCAGTGGTATGCAGGGTCACCACAACACGTCCCTTCTATCCTCGCCCCACCTCGGGTACTTACCCGGTGGATGATATCTCTTTTCTTCTTTTTCCGGATGCACCCCCTGCTGTCCCTTCTCCTCCCCCTCCTAGTTCTGATGCGCCCCCTTCTACTTCGGCGCCATCCTCTCCACCGTCTAGTTCCCCTAGTACTCCCCGTTCTCCGGCTTAGGATCCTTCCGATGCTGTTCCTTCTTCCTCTTCTTCTGATCAGTTGTCCTCTGCTGATGAGCTCCCTCCTTCATGGCCTGTTCGTCAGCGTCGTGCTCCAGCCCGTTACTCTCCTAGTCAGTACGGTCTCTCTATTGTTTCTGAGCCTACTTCTTATCGGGATGCCGAGCGTCATCCTGAATGGCAGCTTGCCATGGTTTAGGAGATCGCTGCGCTTGAGCGCACTAGCACTTGGGATCTTGTTTATCCCCCTTCTGGTGTTCGTCATGTCACGTGTAAGTGGGTCTATCAAATTAAGACCCGCTCTGATGGATCTCTTGAATTCTATAAAGCGCGTCTTGTGGCTCGTGGTTTTCAGCAGGAACACGGCCGAGACTATGATGAGACTTTTGCCCCTGTGGCTCATATGACCACTGTGCGTACTCTCCTTGTTGTTGCTTCTGTTCGACGTTGGTCTGTGTCCCAGCTTGATGTTCAGAATGCTTTTCTTAATGGCGAGTTGAGTGAGGGGGTTTACATGCAGCCTCCTCCTGGGTATTCTGTTCCCGATGGGATGGTTTGTCGTCTTCGACGTTCTCTCTATGGTCTGAAACAGGCCCCTCGTGCCTAGTTTGAGTGCTTCGCCTCTGTGGCGACTGCTGCTGGTTTCTCTCCTAGTTTTCATGATCCAGCACTTTTCGTTCACACTTCTTCTCGTGGACTGATGCGCGTAGATGACACGTCCGTTGGGAACCCCAAGAGGAAGGTGTGATGCGCACAGCAGCAAGTTTTCCCTCAGTAAGAAACCAAGGTTTAATCGAACCAGTAGGAGTCAAGAAGCACGTCGAAGGTTGATGGCGGCGGGATGTAGTGCGGCGCAACACCAGGGATTCCGGCGCCAACGTGGAACCTGCACAACACAACCAAAGTACTTTGCCCCAACGAAACGAGTGAGGTTGTCAATCTCATCGGCTTGCTGTAACAAAGGATTAGATGTATAGTGTGGATGATGATTGTTTGCAGAAAACAGTAGAACAAGTATTGCGATGAGATTGTATTCGATGTAAAAGAATTGGACCGGGGTCCACAGTTCACTAGAGGTGTCTCTCCCATAAGATAAATAGCATGTTGGGTGAACAAATTACAGTTGGGCAATTGACAAATAGAGAGGGCATGACCATGCACATACATGATATGATGAGTATTGTGAGATTTAATTGGGCATTACGACAAAGTACATAGACCGCTATCCAGCATGCATCTATGCCTAAAAAGTCCACCTTCGAGGTTATCATCCGAACCCCTTCCAGGTATTACGTTGCAAACAACGAGACAATTGCATTATGTATGGTGCGTAATGTAATCAATAACTACATCCTCGGACATAGCATCAATGTTTTATCCCTAGTGGCAACAGACACATCCACAACCTTAGAACTTTTCGTCACTCGTCCCAGATTTAATGGAGGCATGAACCCACTATCGAGCATAAATACTCCCTCTTGGAGTTAAGAGTAAAAACTTGGCCGAGCCTCTACTAATAACGGAGAGCATGCAAGATCATAAACAACACATAGGTAATAGATTGATAATCAACATAACATAGTATTCTCTATCCATCGGATCCCAACAAACACAACATATAGCATTACAGATAGATGATCTTGGTCATGTTAGGCAGCTCACAAGATCCGACAATGAAGCACATAAGGAGAAGACGACCATCTAGCTACTGCTATGGACCCATAGTCCAGGGGTGAACTACTCACTCATCACTCCGGAGGCGACCATGGCGGTGAAGAGTCCTCCGGGAGATGATTCCCCTCTCCGGCGAGGTGCCGGAGGCGATCTCCTGAATCCCCCGAGATGGGATTGGCGGCGGCGGCGTCTCTGGAAGGTTTTCCGTATCGTGGCTCTCGGTACTGGGGGTTTCGTGACGAAGACCTTAAGTAGGCGGAAGGGCGGAGTCGGGAGAGTCACGGGGGCCCCACACGACAGGGCCGCGCGGGCCCTATGCTGGCCGCGCCGCCCTAGTGTGGCGGCGCCCCGTGGCCCCACTTCGTCTTCTCTTCGGTCTTCTGGAAGCTTCGTGGCAAAATAGGCCCGTGGGCGTTGATTTCGTCCAATTCCGAGAATATTTCCTTACTAGGATTTCGAAACCAAAAACAGCGAAAACAGACAACGGCTCTTCGGCATCTCGTTAATAGGTTAGTGCCGGAAAATGCATAAATATGACATAAAGTATGCATAAAACATGTAGATATCATCAATAATGTGGCATGGAACATAAGAAATTATCGATACGTCGGAGACGTATCATGGACGCACTCTTCTTCTTCTCTATGTTGATGATACGACCATTACTGGTGATGATCCTGAATTTATTGCCTTTGTCAAGGCTCGTCTTCGAGATCAGTTTCTTATGACTGATCTTGGTCCTCTTCGCTATTTTCTTGGCATTGAGGTTTCTTCTACTTCTGATGGCTTTTCTATCTCTCAGGAAAAGTACATTCAGGATCTTCTTGCTCATGCTGCTCTTGGGGATGAGCGCACGGTTGATATTCCTATGGAGCTTAATGTTAAGCTTCGTTCTACTGATGGTGATCCTCTTCCTGATCCCACCCGTTATCGCCATCTTGTCGGGAGTCTTGTTTATCTTGATGTCACTCGTCCTGATATTTCTTATCCTGTTCATATTCTGAGTTAGTTTGTCTCAGCTCCTACCACTGTTCACTATAGTCATCTCCTCCGTGTTCTTCGTTATCTTCGTGGCACGATCACTCGTCGTCTTTTCTTTTATTGTTCCAGCTCTCTCCAGCTCCAGTGCTACTCGGATGCTACGTGGGCGAGTGATCCTACAGATCGTCGTTCACTTTCTGCTTACTGTGTGTTTCTTGGTGGTTCGCTTGTTGCTTGGAAGACGAAGAAACAGGTAGCGGTTTCCCGTTCGAGTGTTGAGGCTGAGTTGCGGGCTATGGCTTTGTTGATTGCTGAGGTGACCTGGTTATGGTGATTGCTTGCAGATTTTGGGGTCTCTGTTACGACACCCACTCCACTTTTGTCTGACAGTATAGGTGCTATCAGTATTGCACGTGATCCGGTCAAGCATGAGCTGACCAAGCATATTGGTGTTGATGCTTTTTATACACGTGCACAGGTGCAGGATGAGGTTGTTGCGGTTCATTATGTGCCTTCAGATATGCAGTTGGCAGATTTCTTTACAAAGGCACAGACTCGAGCACAACATGACTTCTTACTCTCCAAACTCAGTGTTGTGGATCCACCATGAGTTTGAGGGGGCGTTAGATGTATATATCTATATATTGTAGTTTTCCCATATGTTAGGGGGCTTCCTGCATATTTGCACCTGTGCATGTACTATATATTGCGGCCTTTGGCCCCTGGTAATACAACAAGCATATTACCCTAACATGATGAATGATGGCTTTCTGAGCGCATCTTATTACGGAGCTCTCCCACACACAATATGGTTAAAAACATATTTTATTTTTGATTAACATGAATGCTAGTGCTAGAGGTGGATACAATAATCCCTGAGAACACTTTGTCTTATTAAGTTTCAACCAATTTCCTATAACATTTTTACTGCTTTATTTACTTTATATTCAAGCTTTTACATCACCCCCTTTTTACATTTTGAGATTAGAAAAAAAGTTATAAGTAATCTTTAGTAGAAAGTAGCAAGGGGCATTAAGATCCTAACCAGTAGCTCCTCGTGGTTCGATACACTTATTTTGAAACTAGCTACAATTGATCTGTGTTCTTGTAGTTATCACCCGCTCTATCCGATGGGTATGTAAATGGGAAAATATCATGAAGGTATTAACCCATTAACGGTACAAATACGTGGGTCATGCATACCCATTTCCATATTTTATGAAAAAGAAACATATCTAATATACATAGAACAAAAGAATGACATTCCACCACCTCCTCATCCACCTCCTCCTCCACCCTCCCCTCTCATTCCTTCGATCCACTTCAGAAGGTATTTAAAATCTTGAGAGAATGATGAAGAGGATGTATTTCTGTTGAAATATAAATATTGTAGAAGACTGCCCACAAAAGGAAAACTATGGTAAAGCCCCCCTTCGTGTTACATCCAGTTGTCCAATGTAGATGTCCAATACAACCTTTTTTTGCAACTTCTATAATTAAAATAATATATAGAAGACCAAACTAAATATAGTTTGGTGTATAATAGTGTGCAATATATGAAGCGAACAAAGCATCTGGCACTAAATTAAAATAGATTAGAAACTATGAAATTTCAACATGCATCAAATGTCAAGACAGTAACATCACTCTATCATTTAAATGCGATCTTATGCTGCTGAAATTCATGCTTTCTCATGGCAATGCAAGTAGAAAGTAGTGAAGGCTTTAAGAATGTATCTTAAAAATACATGCATTTGTATTGGTATTCAAAATCGCTTTCATTTGCAATGTCCATACAACAATAATAAGTAGGAGAAGAACTATTGAGTCTCCATACACACTAGTTGAGTAATGTTTTACTCACAAATTAATGTATTTTTGCAGAAAAAGGTCTATGATAAAGGTAACTAAGACTGAAAATTGTTGTGCATGGTGGGGAACGAGACTGGTAGATCTTGTAGGAATCCTGTGTTGTGGTTATCAACAATGTTCAAGATGGCATCTTTCCAGGCACTTGATCTAATTTCCATTGTACACTGGTTGGCATTGTCGAGCTCTAAATCATTGATGCTATAGGGCTGCCTTCTCGAACCTTTGGCTTCTAGCCTCTTGAAGTACTTTTGTGCATGGCTTGAAATCTGTGCTGGAGTTCTAGTAGTGACGAAGTACTTAGATATGATCTTCCATTTTCCACGACCACATATACTCAACCCTCGAAGAAAAAACCTAGAATAACCAAAGTTTGAGATAACTAGACATGTTAATTGTGATTCACAAAACTTTGAGTGGTTATTTTATTGTTTAGGGCTAATATCCGAGAGACTTGGATTCTAATTTTATATGGAAGCATATAAAGTATGTTACCCCGAGTAATTTCACCAACATATACCTTCGATCTTAAACTTATTGTCTACCATGAAATTTTTGCATGGTATCCATGTAAACTATTACGACAAGTGATAGTGTTATTAACTTTTCAAGTTACATTCAACATTTTATAGGGATATATAGTGGAATATTATACTATCATGTCAACTTAGCACATTTACAATGAAATGTCAGAAGACACAAACAAGAATAAACTTGACCTTTAGGATTGTTGTTTCCTGTAAGTGTGAACTGATTTAAATCCATATATTAGAAACACAATACGATTAAAGACTAAATTAACCATTGTGATTCATGAAAAACAGTCTCCCAAATAATGATTAACAAATATACATCTTCAAATACACCTAATGTGTCCAAAAGGAAAGTGCAAACCAACTATCAATCATAAATATGAGGACAATTTAGAAATGATAAAAAATTCAATTACCTATGTTCATCCTCGGTCCAAAACATTCTTGCGCGTGGTGCAACCACCGGTTCATGGATGGACATCTTGTTGTCCAACATCTCCACTTTGTTATCCCCCAACACTTTCAACCTCTCATCACCATCCCTAGCGTGCGTATTGATCTGCAATGGATAACCAAGCACAAAATAACTACCATGTCCAAAAGTTCTTATTCACAAGGCCATATATAGTACATTTTCTTTCATGTTTTATGTGGGCATTACCGTAATCCCTATCTTGACACTGCTTAGATGGAATCTAGAATAGGAGATCAATGATTAAGTGTACTACCTGATTCATGATCTTATAAGGGAACCATGAGTGGGGATCAAGCATGATGATGTGCTCCTTGTTCCCATCGCGATTGTCAATATTATTGTTGTAGTTGTTTCTATTGAGCCCATCGATGATTGAACTTGTCTCGCCTACCCAAGAGGAGGTCATTTTCTTGTTGACCCCCAGATTCATGACAACCTAGAAAGAGTTGGATCCTACCAACTAGAAGAAGTGTGCAGTTTGATTTACAAAGAGCATTAGGGGAAAGTGTATTTGTAGTACAAACATGTATCATACCATCTATCTTCATAAACTTTATTAAATCCTCCTTTATTTCTCACGGTGTAGTATCGATCTACATAAATAAATTCATACAATCAAGACTTGAAAGCATGTATCTAATAGATAGAATAAAGATCTTATGTGTCATTAATTCATTTTTGGAAAAAAAAATTTAAAGGTTCCAAGTAATAATAGTGCATTAGTGGCATTGGTAAGCTAGTGTGGTATTTTGACGGCCATCCATAGAAATGTTAATACCTTCTACATTCATGTTATATCTGTGCCATATGGATTTAAGTACAATGAAATTTGCATATATGAAGTAATCACCATATAATAATATATACACAATGATAATTTCAAAAAATGTAAACAAATGTTTATGTTGATTCTCATAATTATTTGGTAACACCACCCACAACCAATTTGTTTATAGATATAGCACACATACCAATTTCTTCACCATCCTCCCTAATTAGCGCACACATAATTATATCAACCATAGGCGGGTTTAGTTGGAACCAACCATGCATCAATGCATGTTTGTATGAATGATATCTCTTGCTAAAATGTATACCTATCTAGTATAAATGATCAATTAATTGTTATCATCCCGAAGCATATCTTAGTTTTGTCATCAGGTTGAACACGTTAATCATCGATGCCGAGTCGTAGTCTTGTTTCCACTTTCTATCTTCTAGATGATATTTTAAAGAACAATCCATAAATGTTAGAAGGTACTTTTATATTTTTCATTCAATATTTTATTTGAGTATCGATTAATAAATAGATATGTTTACCTTGCAAAAAGGTAACCTTACTCCTTGGCACAATCATTGCCGACGTGTTTGGTAGCTCGGATGCCTTCAGGCTAGGATGGGTGGAGCAGAATTTCGCCCGATAGGTTGCCTCGTAGGCCTTCGCGTTGTGTCCACCGCGGTTCATAAAGCCCATCTAGGCCTGGCCCTGTAGCTACTGCTGAATCGGACGCTCCCCTAGAGCATGACATGTTCTCACCTCTCGATTGCACACGTGAGGAAGGAGAGGGCGATGTCGCGTTTCTTCAGAACTCGCGCCATAAATGCCTCACCGCCCATTCTACCTCCTCTCACCCTCACCGCACTCATGTCACATCATTACGATGGTTGCACTAGTGATGATGAATCCACTATGTCGCCGCGAAGAGGAAGAGCGGGACGGGATTGAAGCGCAAGGTGACATCTACTGCAGCCAAGGAAGAGAGAGGGT
Organism: Lolium rigidum; assembly: GCF_022539505.1. Lineage (NCBI taxonomy): Eukaryota > Viridiplantae > Streptophyta > Magnoliopsida > Poales > Poaceae > Lolium > Lolium rigidum. The sequence goes on from NC_061508.1 coordinate 59,672,614, forward strand.
TTTTCGACCGGTACCTTGACTTTAACCATAGCCGAACTTATCCAATGACGGTAAGCACAACTACTATCTTCCCTAAACAAACACACATAGTCCTAGAGATTCCGATGACATGAAGACTAGATATGTCAGGGTAACCGACATGGTAGGGTTAGATTTGCAGATTTCTTTTGTGGCGTCAAGATTTTGGACTATGAGGTTACGGCTTGGTAATTCGGTAATGCGGTACTAAGATCTAGTGTTGCTACTCGCATGCACGGAGATTCACTGCAAATCGGTTGTAGATTATCGATGAACTGGATTTACGGTAGACGCACTACTAGGAAAAGGCCTATAACCGCAAGAGTTACTGCCGGTGCGCAAAAAATTGTGCCTGCCGGTGCTATTTTCCACCGGCGCACTAACCACCTTCGAAATTAAAAAATGATACGCCGGTGGTATTTGGTGTACTGGTTCTGTTTTCTTGTCTACGTAAGGTGGCCTTACCGCTCGCGAACAAAAACCTAGTTCGCCGATGAGAATACGCTAGCCCCCGGCTCACGCATATTTTGGGTTAGAGCATCTCCAATAGGCGCTCCAAAATGTGCATGCTAAAAAACCGTCGAAATACAGTGCGGGAGCGGACGCGCGATGCTCCAGCAGGCGCGCGGTAATTTTTTGCCGCGCGCGGGCTTCTGTGACATCCTACGCGCGAAAACTGGAGCGCCGCTTCCAGCGCACGCTATTAAGCGAGGCGCGCACGCGTACCCAACCGCTTGGAAGTTTCAGTCCGCGCGTCGCTCCGCCACTGCTCCACCATGCCCCGCGCGTTGCTCTGCCTACGCTCCACCCCACCTTGCGCACCGCTCCGCCTCCGCCGTGATGCCTTCCCGCCGCCGCTCGAGCTCCAGCTACCGCGGTGTGCGCGCGCATCTGAACGGGAAGTTCTACGCCGAGATCCGGAGCAGCGAGGAGCGCATCGGGCTCGAGACGTTCGAGACGGTGCACGAGGTGGCGCACGAGGTGGCGAACGCGTACGGCGTGGTCGTCTGGCGCCTCGGCCATTCTCGGCGGTCGATGAACTTCTCATACATTTGGATGCGGCAGCAGGCGGAAGACCCCGCGCCGCCGTTGCAGACCACATAGGAGGCGAGGCAGTGGCAGCGTGAGCTCGAACAGCACCTCCTCGTCACCGAGCGGGACAAGCGCATGCACCTCGAATGGGCGCGGTGCTTCCCGGAGGACGTGACCGCGGAGGTTGCCTTCTATGCCGAGAAGGAAGAGCAGAAGGCGGCGAAGAAGCGAGATCGGGAGGCGAGGAGGGCCAAGAAGGAGGCCAAGAAGAAGGAGAAGGAGGATAAGGCCGCGAGGAAGAATGAGGAGAAGAAGAAGAAGAAGGGCGCCGATCCGTCGACTCTTCCTCCTCGGAGTTTGAGTGGTCGTCAACTCCGGTGTTGTCCACAACACCGAACTCCTCCGACTTCGACTGGGAGTCCGATTAGTTTTAGTGTACTCTAGTTTTAAATTCGGTCGTAGAAAATGTAGGTTGAACTATGCAATATATTTATATTTTCAGTCTATTTTTAGATTTTGGTTGATCTATTAGATGTGCAATTGTGTGAAAATGTTATTTTTGGGCCTGCATTTTGCTTGTTCATGGAGCGGTTTCTCGCATTGCCGCTTTCTACCGTATAGCCAGAGCCCAGTCAGGGCAGCTAGAATGAATCACGGGGGGTTTTCCCCGGAGTCCTCCAGCCGCATACTCAGGAGAAGCAGAAGTGTGCAATCACCGTGCCCCGAAATCAGCGAAGGTTTGAGGCGGGAGGACGCTTAACCTCTCTGGGGTGAGGCCCCAGCCCGCGGATTCATCGCAGAGCTTTACAGAGCAGAATTCCAGACCGCTTGCGAAGCTAAATCTTTGAGGGTGTGGCTTTAGGTGTCCACTGATGCCGATGGTGGTTGCAATGGCGCAGCACACCGGGGGTACCTAATTGAGGTCTAATAATGTCTTTGCCCTGCTGGGCGAGCCCCTGCTCTTGGCCAATTCTGCTGTCCACGAGGCATCATGTGACTGCCGCACTGGGCCTACCCATCCTCGTAGGTCCCTCGGGGAGGCAACCGTGACATTCTTCGGGTGGCCCTTAGAGGAAAATGCCCTGGATGCCCGTCCTTGCCGGCACCTCAGAGGGGTAACCGTAAGGCTTGGCATGTAGATATTGTCCTGCGCGCCCGTCCATCTTGGCCCCTCGTGGAGACGACCATGGGACTCTATTTGCGGGCTCCAAAGAATAACCGTCATGTATGTGTGTTCTTGTTCGCCGACCGAGGAGGTGACCTTAAGACTCAGCATGTAGGCTCTAAAGTATCGTCATGTATGCGTCTTCTTGTTAGTTCCTGAGAGAGGTAACCGTAAGACTCTGCATGTAGGCTCTGAAGAATCGACCTGTATGCGTGTTCTTGTTAGTTCCTCGGAGAGGTAACCGTAAGACTGTGCATGTAGGCTCTGATGTGCTGAGCACGTGTGGGTGCCTTCGAGGATAGCGACTCTACGCCCTGAGTGGGGCTTGATGCGTGCAGTCGACACGTCCGTTGGGAACCCCAAGAGGAAGGTGTGATGCGTACAGTAGCAAGTTTTCCCTCAGAAAGAAACCAAGGTTTATCGAACCAGGAGGAGCCAAGAAGCACGTCGAAGGTTGATGGCGGCGGGATGTAGTGCGGCGCAACACCAGGGATTCCGGCGCCAACGTGGAACCTGCACAACACAACCAAAGTACTTTGCCCCAACGAAACAGTGAGGTTGTCAATCTCACCGGCTTGTTGTAACAAAGGATTAGATGTATAGTGTGGATGATGATTGTTTGCAGAAAACAGTAGAACAAGTATTGCAGTAGATTGTATTCGATGTAAAAGAATGGACCGGGGTCCACAGTTCACTAGAGGTGTCTCTCCCATAAGATAAATAGCATGTTGGGTGAACAAATTACAGTTGGGCAATTGACAAATAGAGAGGGCACGACCATGCACATACATGATATGATGAGTATAGTGAGATTTAATTGGGCATTACGACAAAGTACATAGACCGCTATCCAGCATGCATCTATGCCTAAAAAGTCCACCTTCAAGTTATCATCCGAACCCCTTCCGGTATTAAGTTGCAAACAATAGACAATTGCATTAAGTATGGTGCGTAATGTAATCAATAACTACATCCTCGGACATAGCATCAATGTTTTATCCCTAGTGGCAACAAGCACATCCACAACCTTAGAACTTTCCGTCACTCGTCCCAGATTTAATGGAGGCATGAACCCACTATCGAGCATAAATACTCCCTCTTGGAGTTAAGAGTAAAAACTTGGCCGAGCCTCTACTAATAACGGAGAGCATGCAAGATCATAAACAACACATAGGTAATAGATTGATAATCAACATAACATAGTATTCTCTATCCATCGGATCCCAACAAACACAACATATAGCATTACGGATAGATGATCTTGATCATGTTAGGCAGCTCACAAGATCCGACAATGAAGCACATAAGGAGAAGACGACCATCTAGCTACTGCTATGGACCCATAGTCCAGGGGTGAACTACTCACTCATCACTCCGGAGGCGACCATGGCGGTGAAGAGTCCTCCGGGAGATGATTCCCCTCTCCGGCAGGGTGCCGGAGGCGATCTCCTGAATCCCCCGAGATGTGATTGGCGGCGGCGGCGTCTCTGGAAGGTTTTCCGTATCGTGGCTCTCGGTACTGGGGGTTTCGCGACGAAGACTATATGTAGGCGGAAGGGCAGGTCAGGAGGCGACGCGAGGGGCCCACACAACAGGGCCGCGCGGCCAGGAGGTGGGCCGCGCCGCCCTGGCGTGTCGCCGCCTCGTCGCCTCACTTCGTTTCCCTTTCGGTCTTCTGGAAGCTTCGTGGAAAAATAGGCCCCTGGGTGTTGATTTCGTCCAATTCCGAGAATATTTCCTTACTAGGATTTCTGAAACCAAAAACAGCAGAAAACAGCAACTGGCTCTTCGGCATCTCGTTAATAGGTTAGTGCCGGAAAATGCATAAATATGACATAAAGTATGCATAAAACATGTAGATATCATCAATAATGTGGCATGGAACATAAGAAATTATCGATATGTCCAAGACGTATCAGCATCCCCAAGCTTAGTTCCTGCTCGTCCCGAGCAGGTAAACGATAACAAAGATAATTTCTGGAGTGACATGCCATCATAACCTTGATCATACTATTGTAAGCATATGTAATGAATGCAGCGATCAAAACAATGGTAATGACATGAGTAAACAAATGAATCATAAAGCAAAGACTTTTCATGAATAGTACTTTCAAGACATGCATCAATAAGTCTTGCATAAGAGTTAACTCATAAAGTAATAAATCAAAGTAAAGGTATTGAAGCAACCCCAAAGGAAGATTAAGTTTCAGCGGTTGCTTTCAACTTATAACATGTATATCTCATGGATATTGTCAATGTAAAGTAATATAACAAGTGCAATATGCAAGTATGTAGGAATCAATGCACAGTTCACACAAGTGTTTGCTTCTTGAGGTGGAGAGAGATAGGTGAACTGACTCAACATAAAAGTAAAAGAAAGGCCCTTCGCAGAGGGAAGCATTGATTGCTATATTTGTGCTAGAGCTTTGGTTTTGAAAACAAGAAACAATTTTGTCAACGGTAGTAATAAAGCATATGTGTTATGTAAATTATATCTTACAAGTTGCAAGCCTCATGCATAGTATACTAATAGTGCCCGCACCTTATCCTAATTAGCTCGGATTACCGGGATTATCATCGCAATACACATGTTTTAACCAAGTGTCACAAAGGGGTACCTCTATGCCGCCTGTACAAAGGTCTAAGGAGAAAGTTCGCATTGGATTTCTCGCTTTTGATTATTCTCAACTTAGACATCCATACCGGGACAACATAGACAACAGATAATGGACTCCTCTTTAATGCATAAGCATGTAGCAACAATTAATGTTCTCATATGAGATTGAGGATATATGTCCAAAACTGAAACTTCCACCATGATTCATGGCTTTAGTTAGCGGCCCAATGTTCTTCTCTAACATTATGCATGCTCTAACCATTAAATGAGTGGTAAATCTCCCTTACTTCGGACAAGACGAACATGCATAGCAACTCACATGATATTCAACAAAGAGTAGTTGATGGCGTCCCCGGGAACATGGTTATCGCACAACAAGCAACTTAATAAGAGATAAAGTGCATAAGTACATATTCAATACCACAATAGTTTTTAAGCTATTTGTCCCATGAGCTATATATTGCAAAGGTAAAGGATAGAAATTTTAAAGGTAGCACTCAAGCAATTTACTTTGGAATGGCGGAGAAATACCATGTAGTAGGTAGGTATGGTGGACACAAATGGCATAGTGGTTGGCTCAAGGATTTTGGATGCATGAGAAGTATTCCCTCTCGATACAAGGTTTAGGCTAGCAAGGTTATTTGAAACAAACACAAGGATGAACCGGTGCAGCAAAACTCACATAAAAGACATATTGTAAACATTATAAGACTCTACACCGTCTTCCTTGTTGTTCAAACTCAATACTAGAAATTATCTAGACTTTAGAGAGACCAAATATGCAAACCAAATTTTAGCAAGCTCTATGTATTTCTTCATTAATGGGTGCAAAGTATATGATGCAAGAGCTTAAACATGAGCACAACAATTGCCAAGTATCAAATTATTCAAGACATTTTAGAATTACTACATGTAGCATTTCCCGATTCCAACCATATAACAATTTAACGAAGAAGATTCAACCTTCGCCATGAATACTATGAGTAAAGCCTAAGGACATATTTGTCCATATGCAACAGCGGAGCATGTCTCTCTTCCACACAATGAATGCTAGGATCCATTTTATTCAAAAAAAAAAAACAAACCGACGCTCCAAGCAAAGCACATAAGATGTGATGGAATAAAAATATAGTTTCAGGGGAGGAACCTGATAATGTTGTCGATGAAGAAGGGGATGCCTTGGGCATCCCCAAGATTAGACGCTTGAGTCTTCTTAAAATATGCGAGGGTGAACCACCGGGGCATCCCCAAGCTTAGAGCTTTCACTCTCCTTGATCATATTGTATCATCTCCCTCTCTTGATCCTTGAAAACTTCCTCCACACCAAACTCGAAACAACTCATTAGAGAGTTAGTGCATAATAAAAATTCACATGTTCAGAGGTGACATAATCATTCTTAACACTTCTGGACATTGCACAAAGCTACTGGACATTAATGGAACAAAGAAATTCATCCATCATAGCAAAAGAGGCAATGCGAAATAAAAAGCAGAATCTGTCAAAACAGAACAGTCCGTAAAGATGGATTTGATTGAGGCACCAGACTTGCTCAAATGAAAATTCTCAAATTGAATGAAAGTTGCGTACATATCTGAGGATCACTCACATAAATTGGCATAATTTTCTGAGCTACCCACAGAGAGGCAGGTCGAAATTCGTGACAGCAAAGAAATCTGTTTCTGTGCAGTAATCCAAATCTAGTATGAACCTTACTATCAACGACTTTACTTGGCACTACAATGCACAAAACTAAGATAAGGAGAGGTTGATATAGTAGTAAACAACTTCCAAGACTCAAATATAAAATAAAAGTACTGTAGTAAAAACATGGGTTGTCTCCCATAAGCGCTTTTCTTTAACGCCTTTCAGCTAGGCGCAGAAAGTGTATATCAAGTATTATCAAGAGACGAAGCATCAATATCATAACTTGTTCTAATAATAGAATCAAAAGGTAACTTCATTCTCTTTCTAGGGAAGTGTTCCGTACCTTTCTTGAGAGGAAATTGATATTTAATATTACCTTCCTTCATATCAATGATAGCTCCAACAGTTCGAAGAAAAGGTCTTCCCAATATAATGGGACAAGATGCATTGCATTCAATATCCAAGACAACAAAATCAACGGGGACAAGGTTATTGTTAACGGTAATGCGAACATTATCAACTCTCCCCAAAGGTTTCTTTATAGCATTATCAACAAGATTAACATCCAAATAACAGTTTTTCAATGGTGGCAAGTCAAGCATATCATAAATTTTCTTAGGCATAACGGAAATACTTGCACCAAGATCACATAAAGCATTACAATCAAAGTCATTGACCTTCATCTTAATGATGGGCTCCCAACCATCCTCTAGCTTCCTAGGAATAGAAGCTTCACGTTCTAGTTTCTCTTCTCTAGCTTTTATGAGAGCATTTGTAATATGTATTGTGAAAACCAAGTTTATAGCACTAGCATTAGGACTCTTAGCAAGTTTTTGTAAGAACTTTATAACTTCAGAGATGTGACAATCATCAAAATCCAAAACATTATAATCTAAAGCAATGGGATCATCATCCCCAATGTTGGAAAAAATTTCAGCAGTTTTATCACAGGCAGTTTCAGCAGTTTTAGCAGTTTCCAACAGTTTTGCAGGCTTTGCATTAGAAGTGGAAACATTGCCAACACCAATTATTTTACCATTATTAGTAGGAGGTGCAGCAACATATGAATCATTAACATTACTAGTGGTGGTAATAGTCCAAACTTTAGCTACATTATTCTCTTTAGCTAGTTTTTCATTTTCTTCTCTTTCCCACCTAGCATGCAATTCGGCCATCAATCTTATATTCTCATTAATTCTAACTTGGATTGCATTTTCTGTAGTAACAATTTTATTTTCAATATCCTCATTAGGCATAACTTTCGATTTCAAAAGATCAACATCAGAGGCAAGACTATCAACCTTAGAAGCGAGAATATCAATTTTATTGAGCTTTTCCTCAACAGATTTGTTAAAAGCAGTTTGTGTACTAATAAATTCTTTAAGCATAGCTTCAAGTCCAGGGGGTGTGTTCCTATTATTGTTGTAAGAATTCCCATAAGAATTACCATAACCATTACCATTATTATAAGGATATGGCCTATAGTTATTACTAGAATTGTTCCGATAAGCATTGTTGTTGAAATTATTATTTTTAATGAAGTTTACATCAACATGTTCTTCTTGAGCAACCAATGAAGCTAACGGAACATTATTAGGATCAACATTAGTCCTATCATTCACAAGCATAGACATAATAGCATCAATCTTATCACTCAAGGAAGAGGTTTCTTCGACAGAATTTACCTTCTTACCTTGTGGAGCTCTTTCCGTGTGCCATTCAGAGTAATTAATCATCATATTATGAGGAAGCTTTGTTGCTTCACCAAGAGTGATGGACATAAAGGTACCTCCAGCAGCTGAATCCAATAGGTTCCGCGAAGAAAAGTTCAGTCCTGCATAAAAGGTTTGGATGATCATCCAAGTAGTCAGTCCATGGGTTGGGCAATTTTTAACCAAAGATTTCATTCTTTCCCAAGCTTGTGCAACATGCTCATTATCCAATTGTTTAAAATTCATTATACTACTCCTCAAAGATATAATTTTAGCAGGGGGATAATATCTACCAATAAAAGCATCCTTGCATTTAGTCCATAAATCAATACTATTCTTAGGCAGAGATAGCAACCAATCTTTAGCTCTTCCTCTTAAAGAGAAAGGAAACAATTTTAATTTTATAATGTCACCATCTACATCTTTATATTTTTGCATTTCACACAATTCAACAAAATTATTGAGATGGGCAGCAGCATCATCAGAACTAACACCGGAAAATTGCTCTCGCATAACAAGATTCAGTAAAGCAGGTTTAATTTCAAAGAATTCTGCTGTAGTAGCAGGTGGAGCAATAGGTGTGCATAAGAAATCATTATAATTTGTGGTTGTGAAGTCACACAACTTAGTATTTTCAGGAGTACCCATTTTAGCAGTAGTAAATAAAGCAAACTAGATAAAATAAATGCAAGTAACTAATTTTTTTTTGTGTTTTTGATATATAGAGTGCAAGACAGTAAATAAAGTAAAGCTAGCAACTAATTTTTTTGTGTTTTGATATAATGCAGCAAACAAAGTAGTAAATAAAATAAAGCAAGACAAAAACAAAGTAAAGAGATTGGATTGTGGAGACTCCCCTTGCAGCGTGTCTTGATCTCCCCGGCAACGGCGCCAGAAAAAGAGCTGTTGCCGTGGGAGTTAGCAATCTCTGTGGTGTAACTTTTCTTCAGGTCCCCGACAACGGCGCCAGAAAAAGAGTTTGATGCGTGCAGTCGACACGTCCGTTGGGAACCCCAAGAGGAAGGTGTGATGCGTACAGTAGCAAGTTTTCCCTCAGAAAGAAACCAAGGTTTATCGAACCAGGAGGAGCCAAGAAGCACGTCGAAGGTTGATGGCGGCGGGATGTAGTGCGGCGCAACACCGGGGATTCCGGCGCCAACGTGGAACCTGCACAACACAACCAAAGTACTTTGTCCCAACGAAACGAGTGAGGTTGTCAATCTCACCGGCTTGCTGTAACAAAGGATTAGATGTATAGTGTGGATGATGATTGTTTGCGAGAAAACAGTAGAACAAGTATTGCAAGTAGATTGTATTCGATGTAAAAGAATGGACCGGGGTCCACAGTTCACTAGAGGTGTCTCTCCCATAAGATAAATAGCATGTTGGGTGAACAAATTACAGTTGGGCAATTGACAAATAGAGAGGGCATGACCATGCACATACATGATATGATGAGTATAGTGAGATTTAATTGGGCATTACGACAAAGTACATAGACCGCTATCCAGCATGCATCTATGCCTAAAAAGTCCACCTTCGGGTTATCATCCGAACCCCTTCCAGTATTAAGTTGCAAACAACAGACAATTGCATTAAATATGGTGTGTAATGTAATCAATAACTACATCCTCGGACATAGCATCAATGTTTTATCCCTAGTGGAAACAGCACATCCACAACCTTAGAACTTTCTGTCACTCGTCCCGATTTAATGGAGGCATGAACCCACTATCGAGCATAAATACTCCCTCTTGGAGTTAAGAGTAAAAACTTGGCCAGAGCCTCTACTAATAACGGAGAGCATGCAAGATCATAAACAACACATAGGTAATAGATTGATAATCAACATAACATAGTATTCTCTATCCATTGGATCCCAACAAACACAACATATAGCATTACAGATAGATGATCTTGATCATGTTAGGAAGCTCACAAGATCCGACAATGAAGCACATAAGGAGAAGACGACCATCTAGCTACTGCTATGGACCCATAGTCCAGGGGTGAACTACTCACTCATCACTCCGGAGGCGACCATGGCGGTGAAGAGTCCTCCGGGAGATGATTCCCCTCTCCGGCAGGGTGCCGGAGGCGATCTCCTGAATCCCCCGAGATGGGATTGGCGGCGGCGGCGTCTCTGGAAGGTTTTCCGTATCGTGGCTCTTGGTACTGGGGGTTTCGCGACGAAGACTATATGTAGGCGGAAGGGCAGGTCAGGAGGCGACGCGAGGGGCCCAAACAACAGGGCCACACGGCCAGGAGGTGGGCCGCGCCGCCCTGGCGTGTCGCCGCCTCGTCGCCTCACTTCGTTTCCCTTTCGGTCTTCTGGAAGCTTCGTGGAAAAATAGGCCCCTGGGCGTTGATTTCGTCCAATTCCGAGAATATTTCCTTACTACGATTTCTGAAACCAAAAACAGCAGAAAACAAGAATCGGCTCTTCGGCATCTCGTTAATAGGTTAGTGCCGGAAAATGCATAAATATGACATAAAGCATGCATAAAACATGTAGATATCATCAATAATGTGGCATGGAACATAAGAAATTATCGATACGTCGGAGACGTATCAGGGCTCCCTCTTCTGCTTTGATTAAATTATCCTTTGTGTTTAAAATGCCTTGTAATGCCATTCCCTCCGCCTTTTTGTATTCAGACTCTTAGGGACATGCTAGCATCTGATGTGTCCTGTGATGATACTCCTTAATCCCTTCAAAGGGTCTCCGTGAGATAATCATGTAGGCTCCTTAGCAGGGCTTTGCCTGTTTCCGATAGGAATTTCTTGCAAAAAACCGTCATGTATGCGTGTTCTTGTTGGTTCCTCGAGGAGGCGGCCGTAAGACTCTGCATGTAGGCTTTGAACGTGTTCCTTGTTAGTTCCTCGGGGAGGTAACCGTAAGGCTTTCATGTGGGGGGTGTCCTGTATGCCTTTTCTTGTTAGCTCCTCGAGGAGGTAGCCGTAAGACTTACATGTAATCTTTGAACGTGACTCTTTGTTAGTCCCTCGAGGAGGCGACCGTAAGGTTTGCACGCGAGGGGGTGTCCTGTATGCATGTTGTTGTTGGTTCCTCAGGGAGGCAATCGTAAGACTTTACATGTAGGCCTGGCCGTGACATCTTATAGGTTCCTTGTGAAGGTAACCGTAAGATTTGCACGTAGGGGTGTCCTGTATGCATGTTCTTGTTGGTTCCTCGAGAAGGTAACCGTAAGACTTTAGATGTAGGCTCTGATGTGACTCCTTGTTGGCTCCTCGTGGAGGTAACCGTAAGGTGTGCACGTAGGGGGCATCCTCTATCGTTCTCTTGATGGGTCCTCATGGAGGTAACCATAAGATTGACATGTAGGCTCTGATGTGTCTGCTTATAAGTCCCTCAGGGAAGTGACCGTAAGGTTTGCACATGTATAAGAGTTACCCTATCAACGGATTTTGTTGGTTCCTCGAGGAGGTAACCATAGACCTGCGTCTCAGGCTTTACCGCGACTCCTTGTTGGTTCCTCGGGGAGGCAACCGTAAGGTTCTGCACGTTGTTTTTCTCGTACAATGTGTTTCTCAGATGTGATGTGTTTCATGGTGGTCTTATTTATTTTTAATGTAGTATGCAAGGTAGACAAAGACGCTCCAAGTTTATGTGACTATCTTACGTTGCTCAAAAACAATGTTTAGAAATTTGCAAACTGAGAGTGTGATAGGTCGAGTGGCGTGCATTGGGCATCATGAAGTTATGGCGTGTGCTCGTAGTACGCAGACACGCTATTGGGGAACCCCAAGAGGAAGGTGGGATGAGCACATCAACAAGTTTTCCCTCAGTATGAAACCAATGTTTAATCGACCAGTAGGAGAAAGGCGAGACTTCTGAAGGTGGTGTTGGCTGACTAGTGGCAGGGTGCACTACCGGTGTCACCAACAACGTGGAACATGTACACAACACAACCAAAGTACTTTGCCCCAACTTACAGTGAGGTTGTCAATCTCACCGGTTTGCTGAACACAAAGGATTAGACGTATCGAATGGAAGGAGATGTTTACAGAAAGTAAACAGAACATGAATGCAGTTGAATTTATCAGTAAAGGAAATAGGACCGGGGTCCACAGTTCACTAGAGGTGTCTCTCCATAAAGAGAAATAGCATCTTGGGCGAACAAATTACAGCTGGGCAATTGACAGAATATCGATTCAATACATGATAGGATGATTACTATGAGATTTCATATGCGCATTACAACATAATACATAGACCGTAATCCAACTGCGTCTATGACTAATAATCCACCTTTAGGTTAGCGTCCGCACCCCTTCTAGTATAAAGTTGCAAGCAACAGACTATCGCATTAAGCAATGTGTGTAAAGAAAACAATAGAATTGCCCTAGGATAAAAGATTGTTGTTTTCTCCCTAGTAGCAACAACACATCTACAATCTTATAAGTTATAAAGTCACTCTCCTAAAAAACATGAGGCATGAACCAACTATCGAGCATAAATACCCCCTCTTGGAGTCACTAGTATCCACCTGGCCTGAGTTTCTACTAGCAACGGAGAGCATGCAAGATCACAAATAACATATGACATGAATTATAATCAATCTCAACATAGTATTCAATATTCATCGGATCCCAGCAAACCAAACATATAGGATTACATAAAGATGATCTTGATCATGTAGGGAAGCTCACAAGATCGATACATGAAGCACAAAGTGGAGAAGACAACCATCTAGCTACTGCTATGGACCCATAGTCCAGGGATGAACTACTCACGCATCACTTCGGAGGCGGGCATGGCGATGTAGATGCCTCCGATGATGATTTCCCCCTCCGGTAGGGTGCCGGGAAGAGCTTCAGAACCCCCCGAGATGGGTTCGGCGATGGCGGCCGCGATGGAACTTTTCGTGGCTTGGGTATCCAGGGTTTTCTCGAGAAGGTGTATAAATAGGCAGAGGAATTAGGTCGGTTGGGCGCCTGGTGGGCCTAGAACCACCCTAGGCGTGTGCCAGGTCTAGGCCGCGCCTAGGGGTGGTCTGGCCGACCTGTCGCGCCACTTCGTCCCCCCTCCAGACTTCGTCTTTGTTTCGTTAAAATTTTAACTTCGGCTTTTCTTTCGTCCAATTCTGAGAATATTTCCTGTACAACTTTTCTGAAATACGAAAACAGCAAAAAACACGGAACTGACACTGTGGCATCTTGTTAATAGGTTATTGCCGGAAATCATGTAAAAGTGCAACGAAGTGTAAACAAAAAATATATGAATTGGTGTAAAACAAGCATGGAACATAAAAAATTATAGATACGTTTGAGACGTATCAAGCATCCCCAAGCTTAACTCCTGCTCATCCTCGAGTAGGTAAGTGATAACAAAATAATTTTTGAGGTGACATGAAACCAACACAATCTTGATCAAGCATGTAAAGCATTGTGAGCTGGGATCTAAGTACTCTAACATAGGCATGATAGATATAATTTAATTGAACTTAGCAACTATGTTATAACATGAAGAGTAACTCAAACAAAGGATCATGAATAATAGTGCATTGAAAGAAACTGTGTTTTTATAAGCATAGAGTAAACATAACAAAGTAGTACTCAACATTTCCTTATATATGGAATAGAAAAACATAAATGCAAGGACACCTTCAAAGTTCAGAGGGTGACTAGATACAAATAATTTAAGAGCAAGCAATAGCACAATCATGAATCAATCAATAATAATTTTGAGACTATGCATATTGCACTAAGAATGACAACTATGCTCTCTTAATTGGTGCATAAGGTAGAAGGTGAAGACTCAACATGAAAGTAAAAGAAAGGCCCTTCGCAGAGGGAAGCAGGGATCACTCATGTACTAGAGCTTTTTATTTTGAAAGCAATAGGAGTGTTGAAAATATTTATTTTGAGAGATGCAACTCATCTCAATGGTCTTGATAAATAGTATGGCTTATGCATAATTACTAACTATTAGTTTACTTTCCTCATGCATTATATACTAATAGTGCTCACACCTTGTCCTAATTAGCTTGGACTTCCATGGATTTTCATCACATACATATGTTTTAACCAAGTGTCACAAAGGGGTACCTCATTGCCTCTTGTACAAAGGTCCTAGGAGATGAATCTCATATGATTTCTCAATTTTGATGTATCTCAACTTTTTGGACATCCATACCGGGAAAACAAGGACAACAGATATTTGGACTTTTGCCAGCTGAAACTTCCAACATGTGAACATGGCTTTAGTTGGCAGCCCAATGTTCCTCTCTAACAATATGCATAATCCAATCTTAGCAACTCATGGTAAATCTCCCTTACTTCAAACAAGATGAGCATGCATAGGAATTCACATGATATTCAATAAAAGCATATTGATGGTGTTCCCCATGACAGCATGGTTTTCACACAACAAGCAACTTATAAGAACTAAAAATGCATAGGACATAATACTTACTACAATAGTTTTTAGACTACTTTCCCTTGAGCTATAAGTTACACAAAACAGGTGATAATTTTTGAAGGTTTAAAGGTAGCACACAAGCAATTTACTTTGGAGTGGCGGTGAAATACCACATATAGGAAGATATGGTGGACACAATTTGGCAACTTTGGTTTTTGGTGGTTGGATGCACGAGTAGAGCTCATACTTAGTACAGGTGAAGGCTAGCAAAAAGACTGGAAGCGACCAACTAAGAGAGCAATAATGGTCATAATCATGCATAGCGACAAAAAATTATAAATCAAAGTATAAAGTGATATTACAAGTCAAAAGCTAAATGATCATAGAGGCTTTAGTTGACTGGTTATAGTCATAACATGTTATAAGCATGTGCTAAGTCAACCCAATAAAGCATCAAAGGAGAATACCACAATACTATGTTTTTATGATAGAAACAACACATGATTCTTTTAATGACACATTATGCACTCTCATCCATTTGAAACAAGTCATGCTATGATAAGAATAACATCCAACATGACATGCCAAAGTCTATGCCACAGTCTAGACAAGCTTCCTTTTGCATCACTATAGTCAGAGATGGAATACATTATGGAGCAGAGAGATAATCATACACATATAATGAATACTAACATGCTCTGAACAAAATTCAAGTGAAAGAACAAGAGCTAAACGCAGTACCAGAAAACTAGAACACTCGCAGAACAATAAGAGCGAAAACTATAGTGTTCTATGCAATTAAAAAGGAGCGGGTCTTTCAACAAAACAAATGTGCTAGGATCCAACATATGCTACAGCAAACAAAACAAAACTAACTAAAACAAAAACAAAGACGCTCCAAGAACAACACATAGCGTATGAAACAATAAAAATATAGTGTATGGAGATATGACCTGTTGCTCTGTTGATGAAGAGGGGATGCCTTGGGCGTCCCCAAGATTTGACGCTTGTACCTCTTGAATAGGCGGAGGAATTAGGTCGGTTGGGAGCCTGGTGGGCCCAGACCGACCCTAGATGCGGGCTAGGTCCAAGCCGCGCCTAGGAGTGGTCTGGCCGACCTGCTGCGCCACTTCATCCCTCCTCCGGACTTCGTCTTTGTTTTGGTAAAATATTGACTTCGGCTTTTGTTTCTTCCAATTCCGAGAATATTTCCTGTACAACTTTTCTGAAATACAAAAACAGAAGAAAACAGGGAACTGACATTGTGGCATCTTGTTAATAGGTTAGTGCCGGAAATCATGTAAAAGTGCAACAACGTGTAAACAAAACATATATTAATTGGTGTAAAACAAGCATGGAGCATCAAAAATTATAGATACGTTTGAGACGTATCATGAAGCTTGTGGTTTTCACCATTCTTAGATAGCTCATGGTGTGATGTTTCTCCATTCCCTTTCAAAAAACTTCAACAAAAAACTTTCTCCCATTTCTTTTTTATGGGGTGACATTGGTGGGTACAAATATATGATGCAATCTGTGATAAAAGACCCAAATAAATTTTGGGTTTGTATTTCCAGACAGTTTTTTGAGTGGCCCGCATGAATAAAATACCAAAAGACTCAAAAAGAATCAAATAAAAATTGAAAGAGACCAATCTTGCCGCAAAAGATAGATTATGTCCAGAAAAATAGTAGCTACAAAATGAAACTTTTTTCCCACTTATCAATGTCATAAATTTTTGCCAATTTTTGTGCATATAGAAGATGAAAAGCTGTACAATATTTGGGAGAAATTGGAGTTACGAAAAAATTAGAGACTTTATTACTACAGAGTGTTTATGCAGGAATTTGTTGCTTCATATATTTTGTCAACTTTAAAACATCCAAATGGGTTAAACTCCGTGCTTTATTTGAAATTACAGTGAAAAAGGAAACCCTCTTTTTCCAACAAGACTACAAACATAAAATTCTAAACAAAAAACAATAGGGTTGCCTCCAGCAAAGCGCTTTCTTTATAGTCATGTAGCTAGGCATACTTACTTGTTTTAAGATTGGTGGAGATCATGTGGTAGCTTGTACCTTGGTGCTTTCCCCTTCTTCGTTGGAAAGTGTTCTATGAATAATACCATGGTCCCAATGGTGTTCTCAAGCCAATCAAAATAATAATAAAGTTGAAACCTCATAGAGAGAAACACAAAACACAAAATTAATAACAATGAAGTCAGACTTTCTTCATGTGCATTGGTATTTTATATATAAATAAATCACGGTAAATATAAGTTTACCAATGAATATTAACATTAATTACTTGCAACTTATAATTATTGTTGTTTGTGCTAGTAAAGTCATTGTTGTTTCTGCTAGTAAAGTCATTGTTGTTTGTGCTAGTAAAGTCACACAACTTCGTGCTCTCAGGATTACTCATTTTAGCAAGATTAAAACAGAGCAACAAAAATAACAACTATAAAGGAACTAAAAAAAATTGTGTTTTGATAAAAAGAACCAAACAAGACAAAGTAAAACAAACTAAGCAAAACAATAACAAAGTAAAGAGATTGGAGATGAGAGACTCCCCTTGCAGAAATCCTCTTTCTCCCTGGCAATGGCGCCAGAAAAATGCTTGATGTTGTGCAGAGTATGCAGTTTTGAAACCCCAAGAGGAAGGTATGATGAGCACATCAACAGGTTTTCCCTCAGTAATAAACCAAGTTTTAATTGACCAATAGGAGAAAGAAATTACTTCTGAAGGTCTTGCTGGCTGACTTTGGCAGGGCACACTACCGGTGTCATCAACAACGTAGAACCTGCACACAACACAACCAAACTACTTTGCCCCAACTTACAGTGAGGTTGTCAATCTCACTGGTTTTGCTGAAAATAAAGGATTAGACGTATAGTGTCGAAAGAGATGTTTGTTTGCAGTGAAATAAAGAGAACAGTGGTTGCAGTAGATGGTTTTATCAGTATAAAAGAAAGGACCGGGGTCCACTGTTCACTAGAGGTGTTTCTCCATAAAGATAAATAACATGCTGGGGAAACAAATTACAGCTGGGCAATTGACAGAATAAAGGCCATACATGACAAGATGATTACTATGAGATTCATTTGGGCATTACAACAAGATTCATAGTCCGTAATCCAACTGCATCTATGACTAGTAATCCACCCTCAGGATATCATCCGAACAACTTTGTGTATTAAGTTGCAAGCAACAGATTATTGCATTAAGTAAAGTGTGTAAAGTAAACAATAGAATTATCCTTGGATAAAGCATTGTTGGTTTCTCCTTAGTAGCAACAACACATCTACAACCTTAGGAGTTATTGTCACTCTCCCAGATTACTAGAGGCATGAACCCACTATCGAGTATAAATACTCCCTCTTGGAGTCACAAGCACATACTTGACCAGAGCATCTAATAGCAACGGAGAGCATGCATGATAAAATAACATATAAAACATGTCTATAATCAACTCAATCATAGTATTCAATATTCATCGGATCCCAACAAACACAACATGTAGCATTAAAGTTGATCTTGATCATGTTTGGTAGCTCAGAAGATCTAAACATGAAGCGTAAAAAGGAGAAGACAACCATCTAGCTACTGCTATGGACCCGTAGTCCAAATATGAACTACTCACGCATCACTTTGGAGGCGGGCATGGTGATGAAGAGGCCTCCGGTGATGATCTCCCTCTCCGGCAGGGTGCTGGGAAGAGCTTCAGAACCCTCCCGAACTAGGGTCGATGATGGCGGCGGCTACGGAAATTTTCGTGGATGGAGGCTCGGGTGTTTAGGTGTTTCTCAGGGATGTCAATTTATAGGCGAAAGGGCGATGTCGGTGGGTGCCCGAGGGGCCCACACCATACCTAGGCGCGATCAGGGGTTAGGCCGCGCCTAGGGGTGGTGTGGCCACCTCATGGCTCTTCTCCGTCTCCCCTTTGGACTCCGTCTTCCTGACAGTAAAATAGGAACTTCGGCTTTTGTTTCGTCCAATTCCGAGAATATTTCCAGAACAACTTTTTTGAAAGTAAAAAAGATGAAAGGACCTACGCAGAGGGAAGCATGGATTACTCATGTGCTAGAGCTTTTTATTTGAATAAAACAGAGGTATTGAAGATATAATTTTGAGAGGTATGTATCTCTATGTCAACGAATGACATCAAATGATTTATCATCCTTTCATGTTTAGTGGCTTCAATAGCGGCTCCCTGATACGTCCAATTTGCATCACTATTTTATATCATAATTTGCTGTTATTCATTGATATATTTCATATTTGGAGATAATACTTATGTCATTTCATCTATTTTGCATGTTTCATGATTATTGGAGGATCGAGCACCGGAGCTAGGATTCTGCTGGAAAAAGCATCGTCAGAACGCAATATTTCGGAAGATCAACAATTGACGGGAATTACACGAAAACTCCTATTTTTCCAGATGACGAAGGGAGCCAGAAGGGGAGCCGAGGAGGGCCGCCATGGGCCCCCCTCACAGGCCGGCGCGGGCCCTGCCCTGGCCGCGCCGCCCTGTGAGGAGGGGGCCCACAGCCCCCTCTCGCCTCCTTTTCTTCGCGTATGCCTTCGACCCGAAAACCTAAGCTCCAGGGGTACGCGCGAAGAGCCACAGCCGCCTCTGCAGGGAGGAGAACACCAGAGAGAAAAGAGCTCTCCGGCAGGCTGAGATCTGCCGGGGAAATTCCCTCCCGGAGGGGGAAATCGACGCCATCGTCACCGCCATCGAGCTGGACATCATCTCCATCACCATCACCATCATCTTCATCATCATCACCGCCGTCTCCACCGCTGCACCTCGTCACCGCTGTAACAATTTGGGTTTGATCTTGATTGTTTGATAGGGGAAACTCTCCCGGTGTTGATTCCTACTTGTTATTGATGCTATTGAGTGAAACCGTTGAACCAAGGTTTATGTTCAGATTGTTATTCATCATCATATCACCTCTGATCATGTTCCGTATGATGTCTCGTGAGTAGTTCGTTTAGTTCTTGAGGACATGGGTGAAGTCTAAATGTTAGTAGTGAAGTATGGTTGAGTAATATTCAATGTTATGATATTTAAGTTGTGGTGTTATTCTTCTAGTGGTGTCGTGTGAACGTCGACTACACGATACTTCACCTTTATGGGCCTAGGGGAATGCATCTTGTATTCGTTTGCCAATTGCGGGGTTGCCGGAGTGACAGAAACCTGAGCCCCCGTTGGTATATCGATTTAGGAGGGATAGCAGGATCTCAGAGTTTAAGGCCGTGGTTAGATTTATCTTAATTACTTTCTTGTAGTTGCGGATGCTTGCAAGGGGTATAATCACAAGTATGTATTAGTCCTAGGAAGGGCGGTACATTAGCATAGGTTCACCCACACAACACTTATCAAAACAATGAAGATTAATTAGCCGTATGTAGCGAAAGCACTAGACTAAAATCCCGTGTGTCCTCGAGAATGTTTGGTCATTATA
>NC_061508.1:59692764-59779157 GCF_022539505.1 Lolium rigidum
GGTGGTAAAACTCTGGCAAGCTTTTGCTCTTAGCAAGTATGTATGTATGATCAGCTATTATGATAACTAATGTTTGTGTTCACGCTAGTAGGAAAACCCTTATAGGCGAAGCTTAGTTCTGTGGCGCACCGTTTTGAGTGCGCCACAGAAACTTATTTTGTGGCGCACGAGACTGTGTGCGCCACAAAAGTAGCTTATTTTTGTGGCGCATTGCTGAACCCTGCGCCACAGAAACTATGTAGGGCCCACATCCTGGCACTCCCAATTATTAGCGTAGGTATTTCTGTGGCGCAGCAGGCCGTGTGCGCCACAGAAATAACTATTTATGTGGCGCACACGGCCTGCTGCGCCACAGAAATAACTATTTCTGTGGCGCACTTGCTCTGGTGCGCCACAGAAGTTGTTGATTCTGTGGCGCACTTGAGCTGGTGCGCCACAGAAATAAGCTAACTTATATTATCCCCGTACCCCTCCCCGCGCCCTCATCCCCTCTACCGCCGCGCCGCCTCTCTCCCTTCTCCCCTCCGAGCCGTACCAAGGCGCGCCGCCATGGTCGTCGCCGTCGCCATCGCCGTCGCCGCCGCCTTCCTCCGCGAGGGGCGCATGCCCCCACGCTCCACCCATCCCCGCCACCAGCAGCACATGCCGCTGCGGCGTGGAGGAGGAGGGCCAAGGCGTGCAGGAGGAGGGTCCGGCGCCGCCGCATCAAGGAGGAGGCCGAGCCGCCGCGTCCTCCACCTCCTCCACCCCTACCATCGTCGTCAAACTCCTCCTCCACCCCTGTTTTTGGTGAGCTCCACCTCTGCCCTCCCCTCCCTCTTCCTCTCCCGCGCGAGCACAAAGTGCTCGATGAAATGCTCTGGATGTTGTTGTGCTGCTGTTGTGCTCTGGATGTTGATGCTGCTGTGTTGCTAGTTGCTAGCACGATGTTGGAACGATTTAGCTTGACATTGTTGGAGGTGCCTTTGGTTATAGAATGCCATTGTTGGAATCCCATGATTGTTGCTCCGAGTCCCCCTTTTCTTATTCCGGATGCTGTTTCTCAGTATCTCCTCTATGCAGAGAGGGGGGAGAACTCTCTCCCCTCGTTTGCTGGCTTGGTTTGTTACTCAGTATCTCCTCTATGCAGCCAAGTGAAGCTATCCGCTACTTTGATTGTCTTGCTATGGTAACTCGAATCCATGCAATTGCTTGGTTCCGGACATTGGGTGATTCAATCTTCACCTGTGCCAGGTTGCAATTGATGTCTAATGCAATTGTAATTAACTGCTTATCACCTTGTATGTGCACAGGGATTGAATTATGATCCCATTGCTTGCAGTTGTTGCTCGTCAAGAAGCTGCATGAAAGCCTTGATTGCTTTACTCGAAGCTTTGGCTTTAGTAAAGTGTCATGTGCAGGTCATCGTTGCTATTGCTTGATTAATTGCTGCTATGCTTGTTACTGATGGAGCTATAGTTGATTAATTGGTGCTATGTTTGTTACTGATGTTGCTATATTGCTTGATTAATTGGTGCTATGCTTGTCACTTCTTATTAATGAACCATGTGTTGGTGATGATTCAGTTAAACTAAATGGATTTGATTTGTTTTCCAACCTTTGTTGGAAACAAATCCAAAGTTTGAACTTTGTATAAGGTGATGAGGACTTGTTTACTGGTGTGGATTGCTTATGTTATCCAAATAGAGATATTCACAGTAGGGAATCATGTAAATGAATGCCACTATGGTATCCTTTGAAGAAAATGGGAAGTTCTGATGGTTTAAAAGACTAGCTAGGTGATGCTAGGTTATTCAGTTGGCTGTCAAGGTTGGTTTTATCTGGTTAACATGGATTGGCTATGTGCTCTTGCTTACTTATGCATATCCATCTCTACTGGATTGACTAGCTCAGGCTTGGCCTCTCTCTTGCCAGCATCACTTTGTTACTACCAAGTGATGAGTAATCCCTTATGAGTAATCCCTTATGGACCAAGTGATGAGTAATCCCTTATGGATTGACTAGCTCAGGCTTGACCCCGATGCAAGCGAGCCTGGTGGGTAGAGATGACGGAGCAAAGGAGGAACCGGATGAAGACTACTTTGTATCTCGAAATTGTGAATTTTGTATGAATTAAGAGTTGTATGCAAAACATTTGACACTTGCCACTATATATGTATCTCGATCGGGCTCTAAGTAATGTGATGATGATGTCTATGTTATATCCGTGCAATGTACATGATATTTATATTATATCTGAATGTTGCTGTATATAACCCGTGTATCCGTGTATCCGTATTGCTGTCTATAAACTGCATGTGTATGTGTATAGCGAGGCAGCACAAAATCGTGTATAATACAAGCAAATTCCGTGGCGCACTAAAAACCAATTCTTTGGCGCACGCTTTTCCGTGGCGCACCTAAGAACACGTGCGCCACGAAACCTTAATTCTGTGGCGCATGAGCAGGTGCGCCACAGAAACCTTATTTTTGTGGCGACGTTTCTGTGGCGCACCTCCCATGCGCCACAGAATCCATTTTCCGTGCGCCACTGATGAGGCTTTTCCTACTAGTGTCATCTTAATTTGCATTTCCGTTTTAGAAAAAAACTTAATTTCTATTTTGGCTGACCTGTTAGAGAACTATCAGATTGAATCCACAACATGATTCAAATAGATTCATTACACCAAGCCACATGTCTTGACCTTGCTATACACTAGTTCCATTAATCAGTGCAAGAAGGCTTACCTGAGCTGCATGAACCACGGCAGATTCGAATCCACCTTAGCTATCTAGCTAGAAATACAACCTTTGCGGAAAGAGGATTTGCGGTACGGGAGGCTGACATTGGGGACCCATGAGCCGGCGGCGTCGTCAACGTTTTAAAGGCGACAGGAGATCGAAACAAAAAAAAAGCCAAAAATCAGTTGGTAAACAAAATCCAAGAAATGAAACTTTTACCTTTCTGAGAGGATGACATGCGGGGCCCATGAGGCAGCAGCATCCTCAACTATTCCAAGGCGGCAGGGGATCAAAATAAAAATAGGAAATAGCCAGAAATTAATTAGGGTAAAAAATAAATCTATCAAAGGAAACCTTTATTGTTCATAGAGGATGACATGTGGGACCGACCTGCCATGTTGCGTCGTCATGGTTTCAAAGGGGCAGGGGATCAAAAGAAAAAGGCAAATAACCAGAAATTAGGGGTAAAAAATAAATCCAACAAAGGAAACTTTTATTGTTCATAGAGGATGACATGCGGGACCCATGAGCCAGCAGCTTCCTCAACGTTTCAAAGTCGGCATGAGATTGAAAGAAAAGGCAAGTGACCAAATATCAGGAGCCAAAAATAATCCAAGAAAAGAAATTTTATTGTACATAGAGGATGACATGCGGGTCCCATTTTGCAGCAGCGGTCTCAACATTTCCAAGGCGGCACAGGACCAAAAGAAAAATGAAGTAGCCAGAAATCAGGGGGTGAAAAAAATCCAAGAAAAGAAGATTTCAATTGGGCTGCATCTGGACATCTGGGCCTTCGAACTATCCTGTTGGGCCTTTTGACTCGTACAATTTCAGCCCTCTCTAAAACAGGAAAGTTCGGATTTTTCTAAAAAAACAGGAAAGTCCTATGCTTCGCAAAAACACAAAACAAGGAGATTCAACATATAAGTTTGTTTATGTAAAAATAAAGATTTAATTTATCCGTTTGCAATAGCTCAGAGCGAAATACAATGTTTATTGTACGCAAAATAATCAAGATATCACATGTTTCTTGTACGGGGAGGCTGACATCGGGGACCCATGAGCCGACGAGCGTCGTCAACGTTTTAAAGGCGGCAGGGGATGGAAAGAAAAAATAAACCAAAAATCTGTTGGTAAAAAATACAAGAAAAGAAACATTTTCATTCTGAGAGGATGACATGCGGGACCCATGAGGCAGCAGGGGATCAAAGGAAAAAAGGAAATATCCCGAAATTAATTAGGGGTTCAAAATAAATCCATCAAAGGAAACTTTTATTGTTCACAGAGGATGACATGTGGGACCGACCTGCCAGCTGCATCGTCATCGTTTCAAAGGGGGCAGGAGATCAAAAGAAAAAGGCAAATAGCCAGAAATAAGGGGTCAAAAATAACTCCAAGAAAGGAAACTTTTATTGTTCGTAGAGGATGACATGCGGGACCCATGATCCAGCAGCTTACTCAACGTTTCAAAGGCGGCATGAGATCGAAAGAAAAAGGCAAGTGGCAAAATATCAGGAGCCAAAGATAATCCAAGAAAAGAAACTTTATTGTACATAGAGGATGACATGCGTGTCCCAATTAGCAGCAGCGGTCTCAACGTTTCAAATGCGGCTTGAGATCAAAAGAAAAAGAAAGTTGATTGTACATAGAGGATGACATGCGGGTCTCATGAGTCAGCAGCTTACTCAACGTTTGCAAGGCGACAGGGGATCAAAAGAAAAAGGAAATAGCCAAAAATCAGAGGGTGAAAAAAAACCCAAGAAAATAAACTTTTATAGCACATAGAGGATGACATGCGGGTCCCATGAGCCAGCAAGGTTCCTCAACGTTTCAAACGTGGCATGAGATCGAAAGAAAAAGGCAAGTGACCAAATATCGGGAGCCAAAAATAATTCAAGAAAAGAAACTTGAGTGTACATAGAGGATGACATGCGGGTCCCATTTAGCGACGGCGGTATCAACGTTTGAGAAGCGGCGAGGGATCGAAAGAAAAAGGCAAGTGACCAAATATGAGGTGCCAAAAAAATCCAAGAAAAGAAAGTTTTATAGTACATAGAGGATGACATGCGGGTCCCATTTAGCGGCGAGCGGTCTCACCGTTTGAGAGGAGGCAGGGGATCAAAAGAAAAAGGTAAGTGACCAAATATGAGGTGCCAAAAAAAATCCAAGAAAAGAAAGTTTTATAGTACATAGAGGATGACATGCGGGTCCCATTTAGCGACGGCGGTATCACCGTTTGAGAGGCGGCGAGGGATCGAAAGAAAAAGGCAAGTGACCAAATTTGAGGTGCCAAAAAAATCCAAGAAAAGAAAGTTTTATATTACATAGAGGATGACATGCGGGTCCCATTTAGCAGCAGCGGTATCACCGTTTGAGAGGCGGCAGGGGATCGAAAGAAAAAGACAAGTGACCAAATTTGAGGTGCCAAAAAAAATCCAAGAAAAGAAAGTTTTATAGTACATAGAGGATGACATGCGGGTCCCATTTAGCAGCAGCGGTATCACCGTTTGAGAGGCGGCAAGGGATCAAAAGAAAAAGGAAGTAGCCAGAAATCAGGGGGTCAAAAAAAAATCCAAGAATAGAAAGAATTTTGGTTCATAGAGGATGACATGCGGGACCCATGATCCCGCATCGTAAACGGCTCGATCGGAGAGCGTTGAACGAGATGGCGCGATCGAGAAAAAAACAATGCCGGAGAGGCTGCCATCCGGGCCCTACATCCCTCGGCGGTGCGGATTTGCGTTGACTCGGCCGGCGAACCCGAGAATTCGAGATGCACCACGTCCCGGGCCACCATACGCCACGTTTTGGCCGTTTTCGTCGGGCTAGGTGGCCTCAAAAACGAGAAAAAAAACGTTTTGACATGCACAACGGACAGACCCAAAATCGTCGGCCATGGTACACCAGCAACCACGGCGCGACTTCAACTTCGTCGGCCATGGCAACTTTTCTTGTAGTGTTTGTTCTAATAATAGAATCATAAGGTAACTTCGTTCTCTTTCTAGGGAAGTGTTCCGTACCTTTCTTGAGAGGAAATTGATACTTAATATTACCTTCCTTCATATCAATGGTAGCACCAACAGTTCGAAGAAAAGGTCTTCCCAATATAATGGGACAAGATGCATTGCATTCAATATCCAAGACAACAAAATCAACGGGGACAAGGTTATTGTTAACCATAGTGCGAACATTATCAATCCTCCCCAAAGGTTTCTTTATAGCATTATCAGCAAGATTAACATCCAAATAACAATTTTTCAATGGTGGCAAGTCAAGCATATCATAGATTTTCTTAGGCATAACAGAAATACTTGCACCAAGATCACATAAAGCATTACAATTAAAATCATTGACCCTCATCTTAATGATGGGCTCCCAACCATCCTCTAACTTCCTAGGAATAGAAGTTTCAAGTTTTAGTTTCTCCTCTCTAGCTTTTATGAGAGCATTTGTAATATGTTTTGTAAAGGCCAAATTTATAGCACTAGCGTTGGGACTTCTAGCAAGTTTTTGTAAGAACTTTATAACTTCAGAGATGTGACAATCATCAAAATCTAAACCATTATGATCTACAGCAATGGGATCATTGTCCCCAATATTTTGAAAAATTTCAGCAGTTTTATCACAAACAGTTTCAGCAGTTTTAGCAATTTAAGCAGTTTCAGGAGGTTTTGCACGCTTTGCACTAGGAGTAGAAACATTGCCAACACCAATTATTTTATCATTGATAGTAGGGGGTGTAGTAACATGTGAACCATTATCATTACTAGTGGTGGTAATAGTCCAAACTTTAGCTACATTATTCTCTTTAGCAAGTTTTTCGTTTTCTTCTCTTTCCCACCTAGCATGCAATTCAGCCATCAATCTAATATTTTCATTAATTCGAACTTGGATGGCGTTTGCTGTAGCAAATGACTTAATATCTTTATCTTCATTAGGAATAACTTTAAATTTTAAAAGATCAACATCAGAGGCAAGACTATCAACCTTAGAAGCAAGAATATCAATTTTATCAAGCTTTTCTTCAACAGATTTGTTAAAAGCAGTTTGTGTACTAATAAATTCTTTAAGCATGGCTTCAAGACCAGGGGTACACTCCTATTATTGTTGTAAGAATTACCATAAGAATTACCATAACCATTACCATTATTAGAAGGATATGGCCTATAGTTGTTACCAGAATTATTCCTATAAGCATTGTTGTTGAAATTATTATTTTTAATGAAGTTCATATCAACATGTTCTTCTTGAGCAACCAATGAAGCTAAAGGAACATTATTAGGATCAACATTAGATCTACCATTCACAAGCATAGACATAATAGCATCAATCTTATCACTCAAGGAGGAGGTTTCTTCAACAGAATTTACCTTCTTACCTTGTGGAGTCCTTTCAGTGTGCCATTCAGAGTAATTGATCATCATATTATCAAGAAGCGTTGTTGCCGCGCCTAAGGTGATGGACATAAAAGTACATCCAGCAGCTGAATCCAATAGGTTCCGCGAAGAAAAATTCAGTCCTGCATAAAAGGTTTAGATGATCATCCAAGTAGTTAGTCCATGGGTAGGGCAATTCTTTACCAAAGAATTCATTCTCTCCCATGCTTGAGCAACATGTTCATTATCCAATTGCTTAAAATTCATTATGCTACTTCTCAAAGATATAATTTAGCGGGAGGATAATATCTACCAATGAAAGCATCCTTACATTTATTCCATGAATCAATACTATTCTTAGGCAAAGATAGCAACCAATCTTTAGCTCTTCCTCTTAAGGAGAAAGGAAACAATTTTAATTTTATAATGTCACCATCTACATCCTTATACTTTTGCATTTCACAAAGTTCAACAAAATTATTAAGATGGGCAGCAGCATCATCAGAACTAACACTAGAAAATTGCTCTCTCATAACAAGGTTTAGTAAAGCAGGTTTAATTTCAAAAAATTCTACTGTAGTAGCTGGTGGAGCAATAGGTGTGCATAGGAAATCATTATTATTTGTGCTAGTGAAGTCACACAACTTAGTATTCTCAGGGGTCATTTTAACAGTAGTAAATAAAGAAAACTAAATAAACTAAATGCAAGTAACTAATTTTTTGTGTGTTTTTAATATAGAGACCGCAAACAAGACAGTAAATAAAGTAAATCTAGCAACTAATTTTTTTGTATTTTTGATATAGAGAGCAAACAAAGCAGTAAATAAAGTAAAGTAAAGCAAGACAAAAACAAAGTAAAGAGATTGGATGTGGGAGACTCCCCTTGCAGCGTGTCTTGATCTCCCCGGCAACGGCGCCAGAAAAAGTTGCTTGATGGCGTGCAAGACACACGTCCGTTGGGAACCCCAAGAGGAAGGTGTGATGCGTACAGCAGCAACTTTTCCCTCAGTAAGAAACCAAGGTTATCGAACCAGTAGGAGTCAAGGAACACGTGAAGGTTGTTGGTGGCGGAGTGTAGTGCGGCGCAACACCAGGGATTCCGGCGCCAACGTGGAACCTGCACAACACAATCAAAGTACTTTGCCCCAATGTAACGATGAGGTTGTCAATCTCACCGGCTTGCTGTAAACAAAGGATTAAATGTATAGTGTGGAAGATGATGTTTGTTTGCGAAGAACGGTAAAGAATAGAGTTTGCAGTAGATTGTATTTCAGATGTAAAGAATGGACCGGGGTCCACAGTTCACTAGTGGTGTCTCTCCCATAAGATAAATGGCATGTTGGGTGAACAAATTACAATTGGGCAATTGACAAATAGAGAGGGCATAACAATGCACATACATATCACGATGACTACTATGAGATTTAATCAGGGCATTACGACAAAGTACATAGACCGCTATCCAGCATGCATCTATGCCTAAAAAGTCCACCTTCGAGTTATCATCCGAACCCCTTCCAGTATTAAGTTGCAAACAACAGACAATTGCATTAAGTATGGTGCGTAATGTAATCAACACAAATATCTTTAGACAAAGCATTGATGTTTTATCCCTAGTGGCAACAGCACATCCACAACCTTAGAACTTTCTGTCACTTTCCCAGATTCAATGGAGGCATGAACCCACTATCGAGCATAAATACTCCCTCTTGGAGTTACAAGTATCAACTTGGCCAGAGCCTCTACTAGCAACGGAGAGCATGCAAGAACATAAACAACACATATATGATAGATTGATAATCAACTTGACATAGTATTCCATATTCATCGGATCCCAACAAACACAACATGTAGCATTACAAATAGATGATCTTGATCATGATAGGCAGCTCACAAGATCTAACATGTTAGGACAATGAGGAGAAGACAACCATCTAGCTACTGCTATGGATCCATAGTCCAGGGGTGAACTACTCACACATCAATCCGGAGGCGATCATGGTGATGAAGAGTCCTCCGGGAGATGATTCCCCTCTCCGGCAGGGTGCCGGAGGCGATCTCCTGAATCCCCCGAGCTGGGATTAGCGGCGGCGGCGTCTCTGGAAGGTTTTCCGTATCGTGGCTCTCAGTACTGGGGTTTTCGCGACGAAGGCTTTAAGTAGGCGGAAGGGCGGAGTCGGAGGCGGCGCGGGGGCCCCACACCATAGGGCGGCGCGGGCCCCACCCAGGCCGCGCGGCCCTGTGGTGTCGGCGCCCCGTCGCCCCACTTCGTAATCCCTTCGGTCTTCTGGAAGCTTCGTGGAAAAATAAGACCCTGTGCGTTGATTTCGTCCAATTCCGAGAATATTTCCTTTGTAGGATTTCTGAAACCAAAAACAGCAGAAAACAGCAACTTGCTCTTCGGCATCTCGTCAATAGGTTAGTGCCGAAAAATGCGTAATAATGACATAAAGTGTGTATAAAACATGTGAGTATCATCATAAAAGTAGCATGGAACATAAGAAATTATAGATACGTTTGAGACGTATCATCACTCTCCGAGATTACTAGAGGCATGAACCCACTATCGAGCATAAATACTCCCTCTTGGAGTCACATGCACATACTTGGCCAGAGCATCTACTAGCAACAGAGAGCATGCAAGATCACAAATAACATATAAAATAGGTCTATATTCAACTCAATCATATTAGTCAATATTCATCGGATCCCAACAAATACAACATGTAGCATTATATAAAGATGATCTTGATCATGTTAGGCAGCTCACAAGATCTAAACATGAAGCATAAAGAGGAGAAGACAACCATCTAGCTACTGCTATGGACCCGTATTCCAAAGATGAACTACTCACACATCACTTCGAAGGCGGGCATGGTGATGAAGAGGCCTCTGGTGATGATCTCCCTCTCCGGCAGGGTGCCGGGAAGAGCTTCAGAACCCTCCCGAACTAGGATCGACGATGGCGGCAGCTATGGAAATTTTCGTGGAAAGAAGCTCGGGTGTTTAGGTTTTTTCCCGAGGATGTCAATTTATAGGCGAAAGGGCGATGTTGGTGGGCGCCCGAGGGGCCCACACCATACCTAGGAGCGGCCAGGGGGTGGGCGCACCTAGGGGTGGTGTGGCCACCTCCTGGTTCTTCTCCGTCTCCCCTTTGGACTCCGTCTTTGTGACAGTAAAATAGGAACTTCGGCTTTTGTTTCGTCCAATTCCGAGAATATTTTCACAACAACTTTTCTGAAATACAAAACAGTAAAAAACTGGAACTGGCAGTGTAACATCTTGTTAATAGGTTGGTTCTAGAAAATTCATAAAAATGCCACAAAGTGGAAACAAAACATATAGAAATTGGTCTCAAACAATCATTGAGCATCAAAAATTATATATACGTTTGCAACGTATCATGGTGGAAGAACAACGAAAGCATGTGGAGCTAAGGGGGTTGATGATGATGCAGAGATTACGATGTTGGTTGCACACAAATATAAGAACTCATATATGGAGTTTTCTTTTGCAATGAACTCCTTAATTTAAGCTCGACACAACACATATGGCCAGAAATCATTTTTTCTTCTTTTACTTGGATGGAGTAAATGCCAAAAAAACCACCACATTACCGCTCGAAGTTCATATAACCACCACTATTCAGCAAAATTGCAAAAACTTCTTTCAATGTCGACCCATGCTGACATGAAAATTGACAGTGCGTCCTGTTGTCAGTGGTGACGTGGCAAAAATGCGACGCTCGAGGGCGACTAAGATAAGGCATCTAACATTTAGGTGGTTTTCTGTAAATATTTAGGATTACACGTCACCTCCTCTATCCTCTCTCCTCTATTTTCAGTTTGTTTTTTCAATTAGATCTGGGGCAGTTGGGGCCGCCCATGGAATGCGTGCTCTGGCCAGGTGCGTGGGGGGAGCTTCGACCAGGCGAGCGCCGCCATGCCCATCGGTCGCCTCCGCGGTTCCCAGCGAAGGCGCTCGGGTAGGCGCCACCATGGCCCAAGCTCGATGCACCTGCCCGCGTTTTGCAGAGGAGGTCCTAGGCGGAGGCGTGTCTCTAGAACGTGCAGCTGATACGACCATGGCTAGGATTAGGCTTGGTGGAGCGAGGTGACCTGTGCGCATGGGTCTCCATTGGTTGCTTAGACAGAAGACACGCACGGGGGCACCGACGATGGTCAGGGGCGGGCAAGCATGGAGAGCGACGGTTAGGGGAGGGCGTGCACGGTGCGCCGATGGCGGTCCGGGATGGAGCTGGGGAGGAGGGCCAGCGTGTGGGGATCCATGGCCAGGATGGTTCAAATAGCCATAACATCCATAATAAGAGGAAAAAATAGAGAAAATGAAAGAAGAAGGATCTGACAAGTGGGGTCTTTTAAAATTTACAAAATACACCCAATAGTTAGATCTGCCACTGATAGTGGAACCCGCTGTCAGTGCTGGTGTTAACACGGCTAGTAATATGAATCAATGAAAATTGCAGCAAATTTCCATAATGCTGGTGGTTTTTTGCAATTTCTCCAAATAATGATTGTTCCACGAACTTCATACGATAATTTGGTGTTTTTGTGGAATTTATTCACCTCGATGGCAACAAATCATTGGATTCATAACTCGAGCGACCCAACGGTAGATAACTCTGTCTATGCATTCGAAATTCAAACGAGGGTAGTGAATCGCCCGACGTACATCCTTTTTATTCCAAATGGGCTATCCTCTTTCCATTAATTTCTTAATGGAAATACCATGTCTATTTTATAATCACCATCAAACAAAATGAAAGGAAAGAAAGGGGAAACAACATGATAGTACATTTGTGGGGGACGCTAACAGGAAACCCCCTGAAAGCATTCGCCCTCGAATACCCCTATGGGACAAAAACCTGCTAACACACTCCCCCTATCCTACAACAGTTCAAACCAAAACTGTTCATACACCCAACATCATGATCAGAATGTGCCACGCCGCATAAGACAAACAAAAAAACAAAGGACTAAATGAACGAGCATATCAGCCATCGGTAATCATCAACACTCCAGGCACCACCGGATCTTGGGTAGGCCTTCCCAGATCACCTCCATCAAGCTTCACAACCACCTCAGCAATCTGCTCCGCTCCAGCGTCAATTGCCGCCTTCGCCTCGTCCTTGTACAACCCTACCCAGCATTTCAAAAAGGAGCACACTGTGAAAATCAGCGAAATAGGAGAAATCATCCTACTAGAGAATGTCCTTGTCACATTGCTTCAGCTGAGTAAATTATTTTCTAATTTATGCTCCAAGGAGTTAAGGGATGAAGTTTTGGAGAATTTGAGCAACCAACTTCTAGAAATTCAATGTTAGCTAGAGATTATCTATCCACCAGCTTTCTTTGATATTATGATGCATCTCCCAATTCATCTAGCTTAAGAAGCATGGTTGGTAGGGCTTATAGATGGATGTATCCGATTGAGCGATACCTGCATACGCTGAGGGTATATGTGCGTAACAAGGCTCACCTAGAAGGTTCGATTGCAGAGTGGTACATACTTGACGAGTGCATGACGTTTTGCAGTCGATTCGTTCAAGGCATGCCTACAAAACTAAGTCAGTCCGAACGCCATGCAGATAGAGGTACAGATGAACCACCAACATAAATTAGCATACTAAGTACAGTTGATTACTCCAAGAAAGGTTTTTCCCGTGAATCACTCTCTTTCGATGATATTAATCAAATGAGGCACTACATAATAACAAACTGCGAGAAAACTGAGCCATGGATTGAGTAAGGATATTTATTTATTTATTTCATATCATGATATTCACTAATCCTTCCGTGATGAAGTAACCACCATTTCTTATTGAATGGAACATACTTCCTCCGTTCTGAAATAGTCTACATTCTAGACCTAAAATTTGTTCTGAAATAGTCTACATTCTAGCTTTTAGTCAACAACAACACTGAAAAAGAGATGGTTTTACTCTCTTTATTGGATGTTGTTATTTTCAATGTTGCTTGGATTGGTTGTTCAGATATCTAAGTAGTACTAATAAATGCACTACTAATTTGTCTCATTTTTTCTAGAATGTAGACTAAATCAGAACGGAGGGAGTATTTAGGAGCTCACAACGAACAACTGTCCTAATCAAAAAAAAAACACAAGGAAGAGTTTGTTGGCTGGTTCGAGAGATGGGCAAGTTACTTTAACATTTTCACAAATGTCCCTTAATAAAAAACAATGGTGTACATTGCACTCACACATTCTATTCCATGAAACAAATCGCACAACCCTATAAAGATGGGAAGGTCAGCAATCTGTTGTATGTACTAGCTAAAGGGCCTGATCACATTCCTCGTGTTTACAACCGTACAGTACAAATGGATATTACTTTCAAAATTCCTATATAGAGCAGAACTTGAGTACCCAAAATAGTGGTGTCGTAGTCAATGTGCAAGGAAGCACTGGCAGTACTGATTTTTATGGGGTGATAAAGAAAATCATATTTCTTGACTTTCCTCTTGATAAGGAGGTTGTTCTATTGAAGTGTGACTGGTTCGACATGCCTCCTGCCAATAGAAATCAGAGTAAGGAGAGTAAGGGGTATAAGAAGGACAAATATTGAATTATTGACATTGATACTACTATAGACCGATTCAAGGTAGACCCTTACATTCTAAGCATCCAAGCTGAACAGGTTTTCTACGTGAGAGATGTGAAGTACCCT
The DNA here is from genome assembly GCF_022539505.1 of Lolium rigidum. NCBI lineage: Eukaryota > Viridiplantae > Streptophyta > Magnoliopsida > Poales > Poaceae > Lolium > Lolium rigidum. The sequence continues at coordinate 59,706,568 of NC_061508.1, forward strand.
AATTGGGCAAGTGTTATTCAAATGAATCCACGCATTGTGTTTGCTCCTTTTGTTTTAAATGGTGCAAACCTTGATGATGCTCTAGAAGGATATGAACATGGTGACGCAGATGTATATGATATCGCTGATGCAGGAATTATAGTTTCGGAATTTAATGTACCTGGCGAGATCATAGTTGGTGCAGAAATGATGATGAAGGAACCAACGTTGATGTTTCAGTCATAAAAAGTATAAGACCTGCCGAGTTTGATGAAGATCAAGTCGAATATGATGCTGATACAGATGATGATGAGGCTTGCGTAAATGATGGCCATTTTTCTCCGTTGGGACAAGATGAATTGGATGACGACCCAGGATTCTTTGTGTAGGCTATATCTACACTGTTTGGTTTCAATGTTTTGTCATGATCATGGACACATTTATGTGCTTGAAAGATCGTGTAATAATATACTTTGAGTTTAATAGTTATGAATTTCGATGCTAAATGTACTAGTGAAATTGTGTCTTATATGAGTTCTTGATTGATTATTCAGTACTGTCACTTGTTGCAACATAAGTAAATGGTAAGTGCTTCAGAATTCTAGTTGTTCGGACCTAAAGATGTTCAGCTTGTGGATATGCCAAATAACTAATAGTTTTACATGAATTGGTCTGTGCTCTACTGGCTTTGTTCACTAGGCTCGAACTGTGAGATCATGTTTTGATCACCTCTGTACCAAAATTTTAGCATCATATTTATTTGTTTCTCCTGCTGACTGGTGGGACCGGAATAATTTGTCAAAAAAAATCGGTGATAGAAGTGAAGATATTGAACCATATATGAACATATCTCCTAAATAAATTTCAATTATGCTCGGTGCCAAGGCCCAGGAGGTTTGTTTAAGGTTTATCGTTACAAAAAAACTTACAAAAAAACGGCTCACTGAACTGAGATACTCGACCATACATGATTTTTTGTCCTAAGAAAATTGCAATATTGATCAAGGGCAACGGCCCAGAAGGCCTGTTAAGCTACGTTGTGAACTTTTTCGTGGCAAAAAGATGTTCATTTTCGCAGCAGCAGGTGATTGTTGCAGTATGGTCAACCTAGTACCATACGACTCAAATTGTCGCAGTAAACAATAGTTATTGCCGCAGGATACAATTGGGGCAAAAAAAACATATGATATTGCCACACGAACAAATTTGGATGCAATAGTTAGACACTTTTTTGCAGCGATATTTGTAATTAATAAAACAACACACAGATGTTGCGTTATATATGTCTGAATATTACCACGAATACTTATTACGTTGTAAGACCTAGCCTCTAAGGCAACATAATGATTTCCTCGTGCAACGGGAGCTTAGTTGTCGCAAAACCGCGATTGTATTCTAACCACGATACAGTTTATTGCAATAGGAGACCCCTACCACAATAAAATGATAATTTATCGCGGCCCAAAATAGTCATGGAAATATGAGTGTCCTACTACCACAACCGGAGAGTTCGTGGTAATATTGGATTATATTTCCATGAAAAATAACCGTAGCGATAGATTTTGTGGCAATAGACCGAAATCCTTGTAGTGTGTTATCTTGTTTCGAGTAATCCAAATAGACCAACAAATAGTTGCTTATATTGCTTAGCATAAGTTGTTGGTGCACATAGGTGAACCGTACTATATAGGCTTTGGGCTTGACAAAGTAAACGTTAGTTTTATTCCGCATTTGTTAAGCCCATCTCGTAAAAGTTTTAAACCGTCTATTCAACCCCCCCTCCCCTCTAGGCGACATTCGTGTCCTCCTCAAAGGAAATTTAAAACGGTTGAGCGTGTGCGATGAATTTGGCAAAATTCGCTCAAAACTTTGTACACGAAATTGATGATTTACGACTGACGAAACTCGAAATCGATTGTGGGAATTGATTCATATCATCGACCTGCATCTTTTTCATGTACAACTTATTTCGATTCGGACTATGTTTGTGTTTATTTAAAGAGAAGGTGTGTGGAGGACCACGTGCACATGTTGGATCGAAAGATTTCCTTTTGCATGAGCTGCGTACTAGATTTGCCTGCATCGCCAGCAACGGCTGAACTGTGCGGTTCTCCAGGGCCTAGCCCGAGGGTGCTTTGAGAACCAGTTGATCCAACAACGCGGCTCAGCCCAGGCAACCAAACGGGAATTGTTGGCCGATGCGAGCCAAGGGCCGCCTAGCCTACCAAACGTGCCCCTAGTGTAACCCAAATCATACACAATATTTAACACAAATTCAAATACGTCAACCAAACGACCTTGGACATGTGAACACTATGGTCAGAACAAATGAGAAAAAAAAAACGACGAAGTGAGTTAGCAGTTTTTGGAGTTCTTTTGTATGCGAGAAAAAAAAAAGTAGACGAGAGTCGAGACCATGTTAGGCCAACTCCTCCACTAGCCACTCACCAAATGAAGGTCGCTCAAAGTCTCTTCCCACGGTTCGCAGGTAGGTAGGTGCATCCAACCCCAACTCCCTTTCGAAACACAACAACAGTCCATTCCACGCATGCCAACCCACATCTATATATGCAAATCAAGTCCATTCACTGATTAACCACCACAAGACACGAGCAGTAATCCCTACGGTCGTTTTCCTCGAGAAAGATCGAGCCCCTCCGAACCTGAAGCACGATTGTGCAGAGATGGATCGCGGGAGGAGGTCGCTCGCCGTTGCGCTGGCAGTGACCCTGCTCCTGGGCCTCGCCCATGGCGACATGGTGCAGTTCATCTTCGGCGACTCGCTGTCGGACGTGGGCAACAACAACTACCTGACCAAGAGCCTCGCCCGCGCTGCTCTGCCGTGGTACGGCATCGACTTCGGCAGCGGCATGCCCAACGGCAGGTTCTGCAACGGCCGCACCGTGGCCGACATCGTGGGCGACAAGATGGGCCTGCCGCGCCCGCCGGCGTTCCTGGACCCGTCGGTGGACGAGACCGTCATCGCCACGCGAGGGCTCAACTACGCGTCCGGCGGCGGCGGCATCCTCAACGAGACATCCTCCCTTTTCGTATGCCACCAATCAATTCTCTCAATACGTAGAAGCAGCACCCTAGCTTTGATTTGATTGGGAGAGGCTGCGGCGAATGCATTGTTGCAGATCCAGAGGTTCTCGTTGTACAAGCAGATCGAGCTGTTCCAGGGGACGCAGGCGTTCATGCGGGAGAAGATCGGGCAGGCGGCGGCCGACAAGCTCTTCGGCGACGGCTACTACGTGGTGGCCATGGGCGCCAACGACTTCATCAACAACTACCTCCTCCCCGTCTACTCCGACTCCTGGAGCTACAACGGAGACAGCTTCGTCAGCTACATGGTGACCACCCTGGAGGCGCAGCTCCGGCTCCTGCACGGGCTGGGCGCGCGGCGGCTCACCTTCTTCGGGCTGGGCCCGATGGGGTGCATCCCACTGCAGCGGCTCCTGCAGCGGTCGTCGACGGCGTGCCAGGACTCCACCAACAAGCTCGCCCTGAGCTTCAACAAGCAGGCCGGGGCAGTGATCGAGCGGCTGTCGGCGTCGCTCCCCAACGCGACCTTCCAGTTCGGCGACGTCTACGACTACTTCCAGGACATCATCAACCGGCCGTACATGCACGGGTTCAACAACTCCCACGACCCGTGCTGCTCGCTGGGGAAGATCAGGCCCACGCTCACCTGCACCCCGCTCTCCACGCTCTGCAAGGACCGCAGCAAGTACGTCTTCTGGGACGAGTACCACCCCACGGACCGCGCCAACGAGCTCATCGCCCTCGAGACGCTCAGGAGGCTCAACATCACCGTCGTCGCAAACAGCACCAGCAGCTAGCTACCTGCACGGCGAGCGACGCATGCGGATGACAAAAATGCTTAGGTTTTCGGAATGCATTTTCGAAGCAGACGTTCGATTGGAACGGAATTAGGATGTGTTCTTTCTTACACTGAAATTAGAATGTGTCTCGATGCATGGTTCACAACAAACCACGAACTGAAAGTGTACGCTGCAAACTGTTATTCGGTGGAAACGTGGAAAAAAATTATTGACACGGAAGGGTCATATTTTTCGGGTATTTCTCTTTTAGAATCCCATGCTTTGGCAAAACCAACCCAAGTCCACCTACTCTCCTCCACCCATCAAATAATTCATGCATTTATTTTAGAAAAACTATCGGCCGATTTTCTCTACGCACGCGTCGCCCACCGCCTACACCTCCAACTTGCATATCCTGAGCAGAGCAGGCTGCGCCACCGCTGGACAGGCTCCACTCCTCCCTCACACCACTCCCCCCCACCCTACTCCCAGAGGAGGCCCCCTATAATCGAGATCCGGACAGCGGCGGCGATGTTCGCCATGTCATTGCTTCTATGGTTGTTTGCGAGGGCAACTTTTAGGATTTTTGTCGATGTTACACACGATGTTGCGATTTGTTCGTGTGTACATAGTTTTTGGTGTGTTAGTATGGGAAAAGTGTTACGATGAAATTGGTACATGTACTAAAGAGAGGTTGCACCAATGTTATATGCGGATTCCTCTAATGTTGGATAAGTTAAGCAAAAATATTGGATATACTGCAGAGAAATGTTGCAAAATATTGTAACATTTTTTAACATGTTACATACCGCAAAGTAAAATGTAACATTCGGGATTATTTTGTACCACTGGTGGACTTTTTGCACCATACTTTCACGAATTGACAGACTATAGGAAAAATGTTAGGGACAAATGTTACATATACTAAAAAAATACATGGAAACCATTTTTGTACCTATATTTGATGCCTGAGAATCCCTCGGTTAAATAGATTGGATGACTCAGGAGGAGGCGGTTGATGATGGGAGTTTTACATGCATGCAAGTTATCATGCATTGTAGCGATACATTTATTTAGTTCCATCCCCATGTCCATATTAGATAACTCTAAATAAATGTAATTCAAATGATTAGTGGACTTACTTGAAGTAGGGTTGCAAAGAAGAGATCGTCCAATCCATGGAATGGAGAAAACTAAGATCACTATTAAGCAACTCGGTAAGGGCGGAAAAATATGTCTCCTCTAGGATGCGAGAACCGAGCGATGTGGATGCACGACCTAGCGGACATTCCCTCTTGGCTACATCTCTATTTAGATGTTATTTTGAATTTTTTATGAAAATGGTCATAAATTCATTAAATCAATGGAAAGTAGCAAAAAGGCTTTGAACATTTTCAAAGCATCAACACAAGACATGATACATGTGTACATTGTCTTTGAAATATGTAAAGGTGCCATTTTGCATGTTATTGCTGGCACTTCCATCACAAGGTATGTACAAAGTTTGCGGGCATTTTAAAAATGGAAAATGAATCATTTTCTACAAAAAGGGGAAATGTTCATTCACATTATATATTTCCATGGCACGGAGCATGGTTTTACCAAATTTAAATCCATTATGATGAAATTAAAATTATCTAGAAATGGCCATGAACTTGGTCATTTAGGTTGGAGACCTTAAATCTTCATACATGGTATTCCATTTTGTGAAGCAAGGTTTGGCGAAAAATCAAAATGGTGCTGATTTTGTTTTTTATGGAACTTAGTTCCCCGAATAAGGAGTCCACGAGAATATATTGTAGTTTGGTGTAAAAGAAAATTCAATCTTTTTTGGGGGGGAGGGGGTGTGGGGTGGGGGAATGGTGTGGATCGGTTTGGAATGGTCGTTCCTTTACTAAGTTGCTTTCGGCGGCGTCCTTTTATAGCTACTAGATTTAGATGTGCGCCTTGGCGCACGATCCCGTGAAATTCGTGTCGGTGCACACTTTGTATAACACTGCTAAAATTTAGGTGGAATATGATAATCCATTTATTTGATTTTAGAAAATGAAGTCGACATAATGATCTTAGGATAAAGCACATGTATATTATATTATAGTAGCAAACACTCATGGATATATTATATTATAGTAGCAAACACTCATGGATATATCAAGAGCAACAGAAGTGCAGAAGGAACATCCACATAAACTGAGCCATCTACTAAAGGAATAATTTGACGTCAAATCGAGTTAACGAAATCCACAAGAGCAATGCCATGAAGATCCTTCTCCAATGTTCTATCTATATCTACTTTAGATATATCATTGTAGCTAGTGAATGTATACCTGAAATAGTAAAAAAGCACATTGTCAGCCAAAAAGAGAGATAAACATATTTTTTTCACTGCCAGGAAAATCAAGAGGTTAAGTGGTCAAGTCCTACCGCTTTATTAGTTCAGCTACACTTTTCCCAACCAAGTGTTTGCAACTTCCCATAATTACTCTCAGAGTGCCTTGATTGAAGATGGCAGATTCTAAGACCAGCTCAATCTCTACAAAAGACCAAAAAATTAAGGTTGATCAAAATCTTGATTAAAAGTAAGATGAAACTTCACATGGATAATAAGAAATAAATAATTGTAAAAACTCACCTAGGGTCTAGGACAATGACAACAATCAAGAGAGGAACCATGGGTGGTCGGAGAGAGGATCACATGATGCTGCCTCTTCTCACATTCTATGTATACGCTGATAATTGTAAGCTTTGAAATCTAGTAATTATAAGCAATTGAGGCTTCACTTGGAATGATATAAAATTTGTATATCCACAGGTATTTTAATTTTGCATCCATTGCTAGCAGCATGAAGAGAAAATTGCCTCTTGACATATACTTGAGCAACATCATGTATTGCCATGGTGAAGAAGTGGTCTAGTATCAGGAGTGCCCTGAGGTGATCATATGCTTGCGTTTTATGCCTCCTAGTGAGGAACCATAAGAAATAAATTGTATAACTAGTTAATTATTTTAGATCACAACCCTGCCCTTTTCGATGCGTGGCTAAGCTCTCGGCATTTCTAAATTACAGTCAGGTCAGCTAACCAGTCCCAGGTAAATATTTGTTAATGAATTCAGAGATGGCAGGCTTCGAATCGACTCTTTCTTTGGCACCGAGTCTGACACGGAACAAAAAAATCCCCAGAAGTAAAGCATTTCAGATTGAGAATATTTGGGTCAACATCTAGGATTTAAAGAAACAGTAAGTAATGCTTGGAAAATACCTGTTAAAAGCAACAATCCAACAATTATTCTGAATACTAAACTGAAAAATGTAAGAACTGCATTGAAAGAATGGAACAAATACTTGTCTCAGCTATCTTTATTTGTTGAAAAATGTCAAATGGTGCTTGCTCAAGTTGTTGAATTAGAGCAATAAAGAATCCTCACACTTCCAGAATGGAACTTCAACAAAATTTTAAAATCGAATATATGAAGGCTGCATTCCTACAAGCAACAATATCGGGAAAAAAGATGTGCAGAGAAATGGAAAGAATATGGAGATGAACATACTAAATTTTTCGATAGTGGCAACAGAAAGGCATAGAAGAAATGCTATTGCTTCTATTACTCTCGCAGGTTTATGTTGGAAGATCACTTGCCCTATTTCAAGATTGTAACAAAAGATTAGAAGTCACTGATCTACACCAAATGAAATTTGATTACACAATCTCTTCAATTCTATTCCTAGCCTTGAAAATATATCTAGTCCTTTCTCTGAAGAGGAAATTGATAATGTTGTCAAGAAAATACCTAGTGACAAAGCTCCAGGTCCTGATGGCTTTAACTGCTGTTTTCCTAAGACTTGTTGGGATATTGTGGCTCCTCAGTTCGTAACTTACTGCAGCAATTTTCAGAAGGAAAATTTATCTTGGGCAGCATAAATAATTATCTAATAACGTATATCAAAAAATAGTTCTCCTACAGGGGTAAATGATTACAAACCCATATCTCTATTAAACTCATGCCTCAAACTGGAATGGAAATCCATACATGATACTGCCATGTTTTATTGATGTATTGAGTTTTAGTGTTTCTAGCTGGTGTCCTACCAGATCAGTTACATCAACCTGCGGGAGCAGATTTTGTACACCATGAACCCAATTATTTTTACTGCTGCTCTCACACTTGAACTAAATCAGACCTTGTGTTGTGCTCAAGCCAAAGAAGCATGTCTCTCGTGAACCTTTCCCTGGCTCGGGCGACTCTGGGGCTCTCTTTAGACACCATATACCACACGTGCAAGTATTTTTAAGCATCACGTTAGAACTCATGTTTTATTAACTCATAATTTATCATGGCCCGATCATGCAAAACCCTTGGCAATACGATAATAACATACTTTAGTCATGGCCAAATTAGGGAGTTCAGCGGTTTACCATACATTACAATAAAGTGAAAAGATATGATCAAGAAAGAAACGGCCAAACAAAGAGAGCCCTTGGTAATGCAGGGTTGGGAAATCAAATTTTTAAAAGCATACTTTACTTGAAGTATCACAACTAATCACTCAAAACATAGGGAGAACATATGGGAAAATACATATGGAACAATGAGGTCGATAGTTCAGATATGTTTATAGAAAGCATTAATTCTATTGCTTCATGTCATGCACAAAATTTCCATATCTTGATCATCCTTTCCTACAAAATCCACCGATCAATGATATATTATAAGATGAGTGGGTGATTTGTCAAAAAAGTTCAGTCCAGTCCCAGAGTTCTAAAAACACAAGAGGAAAACTATTAGTATGTTTCCAGGCTATTGTGGTTCGATGTCACAAGAAATATCCTCCAAATACCAGAACTCTAAATAGTTCTGAAGGCACATGAAAAATTTCACGCAAAAACATCATCTAAGAACAAATTCATAAACTCAATACGCGAGAACTTAAACGTCCAGACATCTAAAGATCAGGCTGAATACATGTTTGTCCTGAAACACTATGTCAGTGTATTTTACGGGACCATCATCGGTTCCTCCACAGTGATGCTACAGCCAGCCCAGGGTGAGCTCACTCAATTGATTGATCACCATCTGATCCTGAAATTCGGTTACTTTAATGTCTGTCTCAAATGGGCCATTTTCAGAACCGACAATTAAACAAAATTCTAGAGGCAAGGGATACAATCATACATAGATTGTAGATTAATGTTGAGTAAACTAAATTTAACCATGGGAAATTTTAAGACAAAGAACTCAAGATTATCCTTGAGTAAACTGGTTGATCACAGTTTTACACTAATCAGTAGACTGATTGGCCATACCCTTACATAGCACCACAAGCTGCACGAAATTGAATGCTGACTGCGCCTAAACCAGGAGCATATCACTAATTAAGTAGAAGTACATATCATATAAATAGTTAAATACGACAGTGCCTAAACTGCTTACATCGTGTTTGCAAGTGGAGCATCCCTTAACATCGTGGAAGCAACTACCAATAGAAAGTACAGGTTATGTACGCATGACACTGTCGAAACTGAACATTGTTTAAGATGATCACATTATACTTGAAAGCGGTGCAGCTTCTAATAGTCTGAGCACTGAGTAAATGCATGCAGTAGTCATAAGAAGGATGGATAGGTTGCTTAAACATGGTCATTGCTCCTACTCTAAAATTTAAATAATCAGCCCTTACCACGCGTATATTGATGGACTAAATAATATGCACAAAGAGTCACTTCACTTTCACAAACTCAACCGAGTTCTGCACAATGAGATCCATACCTTTTAATATGGTTGTGCTCCGTTGAAAGTTAAAGAGTCTCCTCGCCCTAGGTCCATCTTTGGCAACCTCCCTATCTCCCCCTGGCTCTATATACCTGCAGTTTACGAAAGGTCATACTGGCCTAGCTCACTAATAATCAATGTACAATCAAAATTGTTTTGTGTGAAATAACGGTGTAGATATAAGCATTCATTCTCTGTGTTGAATATGGTAGGCTAAGGAAACGACAGAAAACTGGCTGATATACTCAGAACCGCAATAAATCCCCATCTGAGAATTTGCAAACAGTAAGTTCAAAGAAAATGTCCTTCCTCATGCACTTGTAAAGCATATTTTATCGTGAAACACACTAATTTCTTCTAATGTGTATGCCAATTAAAATTCATTTACCTACTGCAGCACTGGTGAACACATACATACAAGTTGCAATAGTACACTTCAATCAGCTTGACTATTGAATAACATATGAAGAGGAAATCCGAAAATCCCGATAATGTGAGCACCATAGTGAAGCCATATGAGACATGCTCCTGCAAGTCCAAATCAACAGGTCTCTCCTCGGCTTGGTTACCTTGCTCGTCTAGTCAGCGAATCTATAAATACAGAACACAATGTAAACCTTGGAATGAATTCAGAAAGATAGTAAGAACTTGAGCTATAAGTTGGTTCAGAACTTGAGCGATTACATTCAGCATACTTTCAAAATAATAAAAGCAGAATGTCATATACAACCGAAATAACTAAAAACAACATGGTATTGAATCTGCAAGAACAAATTTAACTTGCACAAATATGAGAAAAGGTAGAAAATGAAAGAAAAATCATTTTCATACGCCTTTCTTATTTACGTCAACAATAAGAGGCAGATAATCTGGTGCATAATGTCTCTAAGCAATGTAAACAAATCCCAAATTCTCAATAGTTTCTATGAAAGCCCATGCACAAAATAAAGTAATCCCTCTGTTCTAAGAAAGCCCATGCACAAAATAAATCAGCGACAACAAATTCGGAATGGAGGGAGTATTAAGCACTTTACAGAAGTTAAATTATTATTGTACTTCACATGCATATTCAAATTTCAATGATGGCAATGTGCAAAATCATACCAAAATTTATTCTTGGGTTGAAGAGAACATCAGGGTTTAGAGTATGCTCATCGAGGTATTCTTCAATAATATGAGATGCATGAATATCTCTCATATTTGTACAGTACTCGGGAGTAAATAATCAAAATGGCTCGTACTGCACCATACTAATACTCATCAAATGTACCACCTCCAAATACAGATCAATCTACAAAAAACAACCATTAGATTAGTCAGTTTGTGCAGCTGCCCAATCAACAGGTATTTCAAGTATGTGTATGTATGAGAATCTACTAATTGATTACAAAAAAATAAACCAATCCACGATGGTTAGAGATAGAAAAACAGGAGCAAATCACCTTGGAAAACAAGGTCATCCAGCCTGTGCCGGAGCCGCATCACCAACACCTGTTAAATCAACAGTGTTGATGCCATACCTGGGAGAAGCACTTCAGAGACCGACGGCAAGGGCCGAGTTACAGGCGCACATCCTGGCCACCGCAACCCCAGCTCCTGGAAGTAGGTGCAGACGGAGTGAGGCCTTAGGAACCAGACATGGGACCCGCGAGGAGACGCTGGTGATGTGGATGGAGATGAGGAGGCCGGACCTCTCAGCCGGACGACCGTCCTCCCCAATCTCCCGACAGTGCGGGAGGCCACGTAGAACATCCGCCTCCGGAGGCTGCATAGACCATCCTCCTAAATCTCTCGACAGTGCTGGAGACCACGTAGTGGCGCAGCAATATCTCTACATCGGCAGATCCACCTTACCATTCAACCAGGGAGAAAGATCTCGAACCGGTGATGTGGAAGACCTACTTCTGGCTGAAAAAAGAAGGGTTAGGGTTCGGGTACTGGGGCAAAACCATGAGGTTCAGGTTATCAGCCTGCATCCGCCGGCCACGGAGCTCTACCCATTGTTCCCCGGGGAAGTAGGGCGCGCGGCGGGTGGTGCGAGCAGCGGGCTGCCCTGCATCTGTTGGCCACAAGCCGAGCTCCTCCCTGGGACGACACGGCGGTGCAGCGCAGCGAGCAGCGAGATGGGTGGGGGTTGCTAGGATGGAGGAGGCGACGCGCGGAGAGAGGAACGGGGGTGGCGGCTGAAGGTGAGGGGGGGGGGGGTGCGCTCGATTGGCCTAGGTTTCACCCGGGCTCGTTTTGTCTCTCGTGGCTTCTGACCCACTCAAATAGCGACGCGTGGCCCAATCAGTTGAGAGAAAACCAGACCAGGGGCCAGCCCGCGCGCGCCGAGTCCCTATCGTGGATGGCCTGAGAAGGCCCCTATGGGGGGCATCTATTACATGTTAGATGCTGAATTGCTAATACTGTTGCCGGCTATTGTATGGGGCACGGCTGTGGAGATGCTCTCACGCACCATGTTTATTTTGGTCTTTCCGTTGTGCGCGTTGGGTGGCATTGCAACCACATCTCCGCAACAAACTCAAAGAAGGAAGAAGCACACCGTCCCCACTCCCCAGCAAGGGGACAAGCCTGCAAAGTTACACGCTGGGTGCAACACGCATGTCCTGTTAAAAAAAACACGCATGTGGCGGTGGAGATCGCAGCGCCGTGCCATGCATGGCCCATGGATGGATGCATGCACAAAGAAACAAACAAACCAACAGCCAGGTAGGTAGGTCCAGTACAAGTACAAATGTACAGTCATCATCAGTTCCTTCCCTGCCACGCCGCTCGTCTGACAGCTGATCCCACGGACGCCCCTGCCCATCGGAGCTCGCCGTTTCCGTTTTACCGCAGGTGCTTTTTCCAGATCAAACGGAGTAACAACGACACCGACAGGTGGGCCCGCGTAGGGTAGGGCCAAGGCGTCAGCGAGCACGCAAGCTGCGTCTGGGGCTGTGGGTGTGTTGCCGTAGCTGGAGACCGGACGGGGAAACGGCTGGCCAGCCAACCCCAACCCGTGCGCAGCCGGCTGTTTCCTTTCCTTGGTGCTCCGCGCGGGTCGCGGCAAGGCCAACCCAGCACGCCAAGGCCGTCCGTCCGTCCGTTCGTGCGCGCCTACGTGTGCCACGCCTCTCTCCCTCGTGCCGCCGCCGCCGTCGTCGTCGTCTCCGCCACCCCCCTCGTGCTCATTTCCTCGGCCCAGCCCCGTACTTTACCCACACACAAACCACTCCACTCCACTCCGCTGCTGCATCATCACTCCACTGCTACCGTCTGCTGCGCTCCGGGCGGACCAACGTACGTACGTACCCACCTGCGCGCATCGTACCCCGTCCACCCCGATCCCGGCCCGGGCCGCCATGTCGTCGGCGGTATCGTCCCCGGCCTCCTTCCTCGCCCTCGCGTCCGCGTCACCGGGCAGGCGTAGGCGGGCGAGGGTGGGCGCCCCGCCGCCGCTCCACGCCGACAGGTGGCTTGCACTGCACTGGCCGCCGTCGACGCGGGATGGGCCGGTGGCGGTGCGCGCCGAGGCCGGGAAGAAGGGCGAGGACGCCGCGAACTCGAGGGCGCCCCGCGCGCGACGCGCCGCCGCGGCCGGCAAGGTAGTTAGTTGCGAACGAGTCGCACACCTCCAGATCCTTGCCTTCCGCAGCTTACGCTATTGTTAACTTTTACAAATCACAACCGCGCGCGCGCGCGTGCGTGCGTGTGCCGTGCAGGTCGCCAAACGGAGGGATCCGGCCGTCCTCACCGTCGATCGCTACGGCGCCGGCGACGCGGCCAAAGGTGGCGGCGACTCCCCGCCCGCCGCGCCGACTACCCAGAACCAAACCGTGCTGGCCAACGGCGAAACCGTGCCTGTCCGCGTGCTGTCCCCGCCAGCATCGAGGCAGGAGGCGCCCCGTCTCCCAACCCAGAACGCCGTGCCGGTGAACGGCGAGAACAAATCTACCGTCGCCGCGCCGCTGCCAGGCACAGCGAAGGTCGTGCTTCCGGGTTCCGTGCCGATCCTCCCCGCCAGGAACAGGGCGCCGATCCTCCCAGCCGACAAGACGCCGCCCGCGTCCCGGCCAAATCTAGTGTCTGCTCTTCCAAGGCCCAGCACTGCCACCGATGTGGTATCCACAGAGGAGATGATCGCGGACATCGTCGAAAAGGCTTCGAAGCCAAACACCCTCTCACCCGCTGCACCCGCCGTACACGAGCTGTGGGACTTCAAGAAATACATTGGTTTCGAGGAGCCGGCGGAGGCAAACAATGATGGCGGAGCTGCCGCGGACGCTGCAGGCTCCTTTGAGAACCACCAGAATCATGACTCCGGGCCTTTGGCCGGGGAGAATGTCATGAACGTGATCCTGGTTTCTGCTGAATGTTCTCCCTGGTGCAAAACAGGCATCTGCGTTATAACTCTTTAGCCTCTCCACTTTTGTTCATACTACAAGTTTTCTTGAATTATTATTTACTCATAAAAACATCCATTGTGTTGCCTAGGTGGTCTTGGAGATGTTGCTGGTGCTTTGCCAAAGGCTTTGGCAAGGAGAGGACATCGTGTTATGGTAAAACACGGCTTTCTGACGAGTCCATATGTTCCCATACAAATATTTGGGTGAAATGCAAGATAGAGGATTTTTTGTGTCTATAAACATGATGGTCTCACTGAACAGCCCTACTTAATATTATTAGGTGCAACAGAAATTAAAGTGCTTTCCGCTACAGACTAATCCAATTTGAGTTATATGAACCTCCTCGAAATAGGCTTTCGTACCGCTTTATAAATAAAGCCACAGTTATATGAGCCTCAACCATTCTCCTCTTGCCTTATACTAAATCAAATAGATAGAAATGCAGGTACTCTTATGGCGAAGAAATACTGTAGCACTAGTTAGCAATTCCATTTCTTAACCCTACATAGTATATGGGAGTTTGTATCATGTCAAATTCTCAAGTTCTAATCTCATTCGGATTAAGTTAATTCTTACCACTATAACTGTATTTGGACCGGCATGAGGGATCATTTTCATTCGTTTTCTGACTGATGTAGGATTTATTTTTGTTATTGATATGGACATTTCTTCTCTCAAAATTAAGGTGCTGTCTTGAATCATACATGTCGTTTATATCGGTATAATAAGAGCTTATATGATGCAAAGAAACATCATCTCATAATGTGAAATGCTTAGGATTGAAAGAGAGACATTTCATTTCTGCCATATTAACGGTTAAAAGATGAACATTTCCTATCTGCCATAGTATTGGAAATATTTGCATGTCATGAATCTGGCTCCGAATAGAGAATTACCAAAGCCAAGATGTTATATGAGATGTTTGCCACTCTGTGGTGATCGTGCGCAATCAGTTTTGCATGTCGCTTTTGTCCACTGTATTAGCAGATGTTTAGCTTCTACGGGATCTTTGTTCGTCTCTTTTGACTCAAAGAAGGGTAGTCAACCAATTGTTCTCTAGAAATTAATAGAGAAATTATGATAAAAATCACACATACCACATATTATTCAAAATCTAGGATCAGGGGCTCTTGGTTATAGACTTCGATGACCTAACTTTTGTTACTTGATGATAATTGACAAATGGTCCTTTCTATGTTAGGTTGTCGTGCCAAGGTATGGGGACTATGAAGAAGCCTATGATCTTGGAATCCGAAAATACTATAAGGCTGCTGGACAGGTACGCATAAAAAATCAGAAGGGGGCTAAGATTTGAATGCTTGATAATGTCATACTAATTCTATTTTAAGTGATTTTTGTCTTGCTCTGCAGGATTTGGAAGTGAATTATTTCCATGCATATATCGATGGAGTCGATTTTGTGTTTATTGACGCTCCTCTCTTCCGACACCGTCAGCATGACATTTATGGGGGCAGCAGACAGGTGATTCTTCTACATGTTTAGTTTTGATTGCAATGATAAACTAAGAACAGGGTATGGCTTACTGACAGACATATCCCTTGCCTATATTCTTTCAGGAAATTATGAAGCGCATGATTTTGTTCTGCAAGGTTGCTGTTGAGGTATTTATATATCCAATTGCATTGACAACCAAATATTATTATACATTCACGTGCATGGTATTTCACACAGATTCATAATATCTTGTAAATTGCATACTAATGAAATCTGGACACGCTAAATGCACATTTGGTCAGAGTTTGTGCTTTAACTTTTGAGCTAATCCTTTAACAATGTTGATTAAAAATGTTGATAATCCTGGTTACTCTACTACATGCTTCTTTAGAAGGTCCTTTTTCACATTGATAATGTTCTGTTAAATATGTTACTACTATTCACTCTTCTATGATACTGGAATTCCACCTACCATAGATGGAAATACCTGTTCATTTACTCCTAAGTTTACCCAATGTATAATTTTCGCATTTGGCATATCATACATTGGATAAACTTACGAGTGAATGACCAAATATTCCCTATATATGCAACCATAAATTACAGGTTCCTTGGCATGTTCCATGCGGCGGTGCCCCTTATGGTGATGGGAATCTGGTGTTCATTGCAAATGATTGGCACACGGCACTCCTGCCCGTCTATCTGAAAGCATATTACAGAGACCATGGCTTGATGCAGTATGCTCGCTCGGTTCTGGTGATACATAACATCGCTCACCAGGTTCTTTTTTCCTCCTCTTGATTTTTCTCTACTACTACATTGTTCGAGAAACTGTAATTACATATGGTTCTCATTTTCAATGAAGTTGCAACGAAATTTCAGAGAAATGAGTCATTTCACTAGATACTGGAATAATCACCCTTGGGTCAAAATGTTTCAGCCATTATAGTCCTTTAGTACACACAAATCGAAACAGATTTAAAACAAAATTGTCATGATGCTGATTTCATTAATGAAACTGGGACCATGCTCCTTTCATTGAGAAACATAAAGTTGTCAAATATTTGAATGTTTTTGCTGGATTTCTACCGAATTTATGTGAATATTTTGTCCTTTGGCTGAAAATAAAACCAAAATCACTGCATAAAATTGTTATGCAGCTGGTTTTATTAGTGAAGCTGAGACTATGCGCCTTTCATCGAAAAAACAAAGTTGTAAAAAATATCAAAATATTTGGTTAGATTTCGATCGTATTCAGATGAAAATTTTGTTAGTTTTGCTGAAACAAAACCAAAATCACTGAAACTAAAATTAATTGAAATTCAGTGAATTATCTATGACCGAAATACTTCTAAAAAAAAAATTCAAAACCATATACAATGGCTTACAAAGGTTATGTAGCATTGACCTGCTAAATTACGTATTAGTTTTCACTTTCCTTCATAATTCCTATTCTAGGCTAATTTTTGTTTCTTGATGCTGTATGTAGGGCCGTGGCCCTGTATCCGAATTCATGTACACCGATTTGCTTGAGCACTACCTGGAACACTGCAAAATGTTTCAGCCATTATAGTAATACACACAACTGAAACATATTTTGACAAAATTCGATGCTGGTTTCATTAATGAAACTGGGACTATGTTCCTTTCATCGAAAAAAATAAAATTGTCAAAATTTTGAATATTTGGCTGGATTTTTCACAAATTCAAGTAAACATTGCTGTCCTCTGGCTGAAAGGAACACGAAAATCACTGATATTAAAACAAGTAAAATTCAGTGATTTAGTCTATGGCCGAAGTACTTCTGAAACTAAAATTCAAAACCATATACGATGGCTTATGAACGTTATGTAGTAGTGGCATCCTAAATTCTTTACTCCCGTTAAATTTGGGTTTCCTTCATAGCATTTCATAACGCTGGGCTAACTTTGGTTTCTTGATGTTGTATGTAGGGCCGTGGCCCTGTAGCTGAATTCCCGTACACTGACTTGCCTGAGCACTACCTGGAACACTTCAAACTGTACGACCCAGTGGGTGGTGAACACGCCAACTACTTCGCCGCCGGTGTGAAGATGGCAGACCAGGTTGTCGCAGTCAGCCGTGGATACCTGTGGGAGCTGAAGACGGTGGAGGGCGGCTGGGGGCTTCACGACATCATACGGCAGAATGACTCGAAGATACACGGCATCGTGAACGGCATCGACAACGAGGAATGGAACCCCGAAGTGGACATGCACCTGCAGTCGAACGGCTACACCAACTACACCCTGAGGACTCTGGATGCTGGCAAGCGGCAGTGCAAGGAGGCCCTGCAGCGCGAGTTGGGCCTAGAGGTCCGCGGCGACGTGCCACTGATCGGCTTCATCGGGCGGCTGGACGGGCAGAAGGGCGTGGAGATCATCGCGGACGCGATGCCGTGGATCGTGAGCCAGGACGTGCAGCTGGTGATGCTGGGCACCGGGCGCGATGACCTGGAGCGCATGCTGCGGCACTTCGAGTGGCAGCACAATGACAAGGTGCGCGGGTGGGTCGGGTTCTCCGTGCCATTGGCGCACCGGATCACAGCAGGCGCGGATGTGCTCGTCATGCCCTCCAGGTTCGAGCCGTGCGGGCTGAACCAGCTGTACGCCATGGCCTACGGCACCATCCCCGTTGTGCACGCCGTCGGCGGCCTGCGGGACACGGTGTCGCCGTTCGACCCCTTCGGTGACTCCGGGCTCGGGTGGACATTCGACCGCGCCGAGGCGCAGAAGCTGATTGAGGCGCTCGGGCACTGCCTGAACACGTACCGTAACTACAGGGAGAGCTGGAGGGGGATCCAGGAGCGTGGCATGTCGCAGAACTTCAGCTGGGAACACGCCGCGAAGCTCTACGAGGATGTCCTTGTCAAGGCCAAGTACCAGTGGTGAACTCTGCTAGCTGATCGGACCCTGCCTGCGCGCATGAGAGCATGGGAATGCGCATCGCGCACTTGACAGGGTTTGGCGCAGGGACTTGCCGATCTCCTGCCATCTTTGACGATTGAAGCGCAGCCATCCGCGAGGTGTAGGTGACCTGAGGTGTGTGGTTGATACTCTGATCCCGATTTGGTTCGTAGCTGAGTAGGGTGGAGGTAGAGAAAGCGTTTCACTGATGCAGGTGTATGGGATGTCAACTTGATATTGTAATTTGCTATGTTGTGTTCTGTTACAATGTTGTTCTTATTAAGAGGCTAAGAGCGAGAGCCAGTACTTGCATTTGAGATCAGTGGGCAACTGTGAAAAACTTGGTAGTAGATGCAATTCATTTGCAAGATGAACAAGATAGAGTGGAATGGAAGATTGGTTCCTGAGGTTTTACTGTCAAAGGCTTGTACTTGCACTTGAGATCTAATAGTGTTTTGCCATATAGACTTTGGAAAATCAAAATTATCTTATAATTCAGAAATTTTGTGTGTTTGATGCTCAGAAATAACATCCTTCAAAAGAGAATTTGATTAGGAATGATCAATGTCACTTCAGTGGTAAGGAGATAGTGGATCATTTTCTGTTTCAGTGCTCTTTGGCAAGTGGTCATCTAAGACTGGTCAGGCCTCCCGAGAATGCAGATGATTTGGCTGGAGCTTTGGTAGATTCCTTCCCGTGATCCCAAAGGATGCTTCATGCTTGTGCTTAGTTGTGACACAGCTGTGTGGTTGGACGATCTGAAAGACTAGAAGTAACGCATGTTTTGAAAGAAAGTTTCTTGCTAATCCATCCGGTGTGATTTTTAGGGTTTGTACATGATTAACTTTTGGTCGCTGCAGCGGAAAAGTCAAGGTCGAAGAAGTCTTGAAGGACTGAAGGAGTGATGAAGATCAAGATGTTGATTCGAGATTTTTGATGTTTGCTTTTCTTTTTTCTTCTTATAAGACATCGGCGGTTTCTGTATGGACGACGTGACAATCTGGTGCCATCCTTGACGATGGAAGCGCCGGCATCCGCGAGGTGTACTGACCTGACGGGTGTGTGGTTCAGACGCTGAACCAGATCTGGTTCGTAGCTAACAGACCACTATTTTTCTGCCCCGTAAAACACGAGTAAAGGGTCCTGTATTCACTTTTCACCGGCCGAAAACTCGTCCAAGCTAGCAGACCCCGTATCCCCAACCCGTAAATTCTGTTTTACGGGTTGAAAATACGGGATCTGCTAGCTCGGATGAGTTTTCAACCCTTAAAACAGGGTTTTTGACACAACAAATACAAAATGCACATTGAATAAAAGTTTTAAATCACACAATAATCATCATAATTATTACAATAATGTTTTTCGAAACTGCCAACAAATGTTCTAATGGAAAAATTAAACAAATAACAAATGTTCCCGCAATCAAACAATCAAGACAACAATAGGAAATGAATGTAAAAACTCATTGGCCATGCAACTGCCAGTGGTGATCAATCAGATCTTGGGCGAGCTGGTGATGAGTCTCGGGATCTTCAATGCTACGATGCGCTGCAAGAAAAGTTTCAATCCGATCAGGGTTTCGCTGGGGCTGCACTCGTGCCAACATTGTCATAGAAACATGGCAAGTTCAACCCTCTCTCATCTTCAATGATCATGTTCTGCAGAATCACACAACAAGTCATGATTTCAACAAGAGTTTTCTTGTCCCAAAACCTTGCAGGACCCCGGACAATGGCAAACTTTGCTTGCAAAACACCAAAATCTCTCTCAATGTCCTTGCGGCATGCCTCTTAATTTTTGGTGAAGCAAGCTTCTTTTTCTTGTCAAAGCCTCCATATGCAAATCCTCCGAATTGTCGAGGTCCGAATCTGTCGGATTCTGATGAGGACCAATCGGTCGACGAATCCACCAAATCCTCCATATGCACATCCTCTGAAGTCATCTACCACCATGAAGCATAGATCAACCTCCAAGCATATCGATTCTACCGACGAAAAGAAGAGAAACGCGGCGGAGTACTCACCGTGGGTTTAACGGCGGAGGAGACCGCGGTGGGGGTGCGGCGGCGCGCGCGGAGGGGCGCGGGCGCGGATGTCCGGCGGGGGTGTGGCGGGCGTCGACGCAGAGCGGCGCGGCTCGGCGGGCGGCGGAGGGGGCCGGATCTGAAGGTTTCCGGCGGCGGCGCGCGGGTGGCTACGGCGGCGGCGCGGGGAAAACGGGTGCGAAATCTGAAATGTCCACGTGCCCTAGCTGAAATGGGATGCTGGGTTTGCCCTGTATTTCCTCTCCCGCTCCGCACAAGTAGGGGGCCAGAAGCCACCCCTTAGCCGAAACTGAAAAAAAAATCGATACGGGGGCCTGTTTACGGGGGTCTGCTAGACGGCCGGGTAGAGTCCTACCCCATATTTCGACGGTTATTATACGGGTTTACCCTTTTAAGGGGTCTGTAAGACATGCTCTAAGTATTCTAGTTTGCTATGTTCTGTGCATTGTTATAGCCAGATGCTAAGAGCAAGAGCAGTAGCACAATGCAAAAACAGGATTGTAAGTGCGTTTTCCTGTCTGCTTAAATTAAGACTTTCAGTAACAAAAATGTAGCAACTTCAGTCGAAGTGAACAAGAAAAATCAAAATCACATCTCTGGTGCATACTCTCGATCTGCTAAGAGCATGTCTAGCAGGCCCCTCATATTTCTGCCCCGTATCCCGCCGCTTTTTCGCCCCGTATCGAAAAGTTGCTAACGGAAGAGCCATTCCGTCTAGCAGACCCCGTATTTCGCCCCTATTTTCAAAAATAAAAACCCCGGGAAGTTCAATTTCATTGATCATACTACGGATCATACATACGGATCAACGATTCTACATCCGGAATGCGCGATCCTACTCGGGGAGGTCGACTAGGTACGAGTCCGCCTCCGCCTCCGCCTCCCGCAACTCCGCCTCCTTCGCGGCGGCGATGGCCGCCGCCACCTCTTCCTCCTCCGCCCTCTTCCTCTTGGCGTCGTCTTTGAGGAACTGTCGTAGCTCCTTCAACAAGTCGGGGGCCTCCTCCTCATCGCCGGCGAGCGGAGCTCCTCGAGCGCTGGTGCTCCCGCTGCTCCAAGCCTCCTTCGCCAAGCGGCGGCGCTTCCAGTCGGCGCGCCACTCGTCGAACTTGGGCCCGCTCATCGGCTTCATCGGCGGATCCTCGTTGTACCAGCGCCCGCCCGCCGCGAAGTCAACGAGCTTCGGCGGGGACGTACGCGGCGCCGGCGTACCTGCAGGCCAAACGCCGGCTCCCGGCGGCGGATCTCTTGCATTGGCGCCGCCACGCATCCTCCACGTTGTCCGGCGAGCGGGATCGCTTCGATCCGCTCGCCGGCGAGGCGGTACTGCGGCGGCGGGCGTCCATGCCGGATCTGGGGTGGAATGCGGCGCGGGGGAGCGACTAATTGCTCGCCGGAGCAGGAGGAGGAGGCGGCGGCGCACGGCGGAGCTAGGGTTGCGAGTGAGGGGTTAACCCCTCACTCGCACCTGCGCCCACTATATGTACGGGGCGACGGGGCCGATTTCCTGGGCCCCGTATTCCGCCGAAACGGGGCGGCCCGAATACGGAGCCTGCTAGACGGCCCAAACCGCGCCTGCCCCGTATGTCGCCGGAATTTTACGGGGTGGGCGGGTTATACGGGGCCTGTTAGACATGCTCTAAGAGCATACAGGAATGCTATTTTCCTTCTCCATCCGTCTCCTCTCAATCTGATACCAATTTCCCACTAGGTGGCACGGCCATGTATTTTTTTAGGACAAATTCGGTCTATGCCACTAGCCACTGCGTAAACTCGTCGAAAACTCCTTTTTACAGACAACTGTATGTGTAGAAGTGCCATTCACCGTAGATTATGATTTGAGATTGGTGCGACTATTTGTCCCCTTTCTGACAAAACTGAAACATAGTTAAAATAAATTTGAACAGTAGAAAATATTTCATAAGTTTCATAAACACGTCAACAATATATGTGAAACTTTGTGAAACATACTTTGAACAGTAAATAATTTTTCACAAGTTTCAGACACGTTTCATAAATTTCAGACATGTTTCATAATTTTTTAGAAACTATATCAACACATGGGTGATATCAGCGTGACGTCATCCCTCCGTTACCTACCGGAGCCGGTAAAATCCGCGTTAACTCGTCATGTGTCCGTGCGAATCAACGAATTGGCTGGATGGCACTAACTTCAGCGACTGTGTTATTTCTATGCCACTAGTAAGCGTGCACGTGCAATGCACGTTTATACATGCTCAACAAAAATTTATGTAATATTTTTCTCAAATGTGCCACATTCAACATCTCTTCCTGTTTAACGATGTTTAGACCAGAAAAACGATGTTTAGACCAGAATGCGTAATCAATCTCTCAGGTTCCTCTAATCCACGCAAACAGGACATTGGTATAAGCACGAATTGCCACCACCAAATTTCTTGGTTAGGCACCGACATCATTGTCACTTCACATGAACCATCACCACAAGATTACTATGCGAGTCCATCTCCCATAGTAATTTTGTTGTGATCACATATCCTTTTAAAAAACTATGCGATCGCATATCATGGTAACACATAGAGTGCATCTGGCAGCGAAGTGTTTAAAAAAACTTCAAAAATACCGGGCTATCAAATGCCTCCTTGGTTTTAGAAAAACTTCATTCAGCCACCTCAAAAAGTAAACGATCAATTTTAATGAAATTTAAATACAATAATCGGTATTACTCCTTCAACTAATCACTCTGTTAGGAAAAGTCATCTTTACAAGCATATTGTGCCAAAACAATGTTGAATTTCTGTATCATAATAAATATGATTCTATAACAAACATTGATAGAGGTAAAATATATATAAGAAAAAAACTAAATATTAGCATTACAATGCAAATTTTGGAACAAAAAGATCTCTTTGTAGATAAAATCATTTCAACAACCAAAGCATTTCTCAGTTTTCTCCTACATCCTGGTGATGTTCCCCTCCACAACACCAACGAAAATACTACAAAGAGGAGCTTGACACTAACATCCACCTGCACAAAACATCCATTAGATCCAGTAGAACATTATTGCAAGCATGCACGAGAAGATGTACCCTTAAATATTTAAAAATCCGCAAAACACAAAAATGTATATTATACATAGTAGAAAATATTTTAAATTTTAAAATCATGAATGTTTATGTTTTCCCTACCGAGACATCTTGTTGCCGAACTGATCTTCCTTTCCGTTTCCTGATCCGTTTACAACTGATGAACATCTTACTTGTCAGTATAAGCTTCGTGCATGATGTAGCCAAGGCTTACCCTACTGCTTGTACTGATGTGCTTTCAAGGAATCACAAACCCTTCCTTTTATCAATTTGTTTCAGTGTCTACTACAATGCCTTAACTTCGGAACATAAAGCCAATCAAAAATAAACATTTGGATACCTTCTATAGTTTGGACATTAAATAGCTTCAGTTCTCACCCAAAAAAATGCACAAAAAATGTATCTCATAGCTTATACCCACAAAGGATAAATTTCCGTGGTTCCTATTTAAGTGTATAAAGCCCCAAAGCAGGCCTCACAAATCTAACGCTGGATACAACTGAATTCTTACCAGCATATTCAAGACTGCAAAGATAAAAATAAAATGGAAAAGATACATCATTAAGTACCTAAGATTTATAAGCTTAAGTATTTACATAAAACAAGGTAAGCCAAGATAAATAAACAAATAAAGAAATCATGACCATGAAAAAAAATTAAATATAGTATCAGTATCCATAAAAAAAAGCCAATTTAATGCTATTAGTCACTTCTTCAGATAACATAGGTAATGAATCCGATAAGAAAAGCTATAGATATTTTTAAAATTATGCTGGGAAATATTCTGGGGCTCACAAATTAGATGCTAACATTTTTTGTTAAGTAATTATCCAATGCATATGTACTCTCAAGTGGGCGAGGGTTGCACATTATTCTGCATATGGAAATCTGAATAGTGACATAGGCCAGTGAATTTTTGCAGCTTAAAGAACCTCACTAATATTTGCCGGCCACCGCTAAAAAACTTACCCAGCCGGCTCCGCTGCTCAATGCCACCTTGCCTGCTGCAGAGGTGTTGCCTGCTCTGCTGCCGCCATACATGAAAAAAATGGGAAGGGATTGAAATAAGAAAAGAGGAAGTTTTAATATTAGTTTAATGGCAGAATTAGAAGAACATACAAGAGAGTTGTATCAGTGAGCACCTTGCCGCCTGGATCACTTGATTCTAGGAATATTACCCCAAAAATCATGTGCCGAAGACGTCCACAGTGTAGAGCAGGCCTGTCAGCATTTCGAGAATCAATTATGGCGAAGGATCAAGCATAACACGTGATAACTTGCGACAAATTTCTACAAGAGCTGAGTCACAATCCTCCACATTATGAATTGATATACCTTATATTAAGTAATTCCTTTATCCAAATGCAGGCTTAGTCTTGCAGCAAACGAAAGACAAATGTGTTTTTGCAGCAAATAAAAGATAAAGAGCATTACACACTTTCCGTGCGGATATGAAAATGTATACTCGACAGAGAAACTAAAAATTGGCATACTACTATTCCAATTTTCTTCTTCTTACGATAGATATAAATGAAGTGGTGGAAAGCAATTTCAAAACTTAGGTGTAATGTTTATGACCTTACTTGCGTTGTTTGAACCTTATCACTTATGCAAATTTCTGGTCAGGTGCTTTATTATATCTAGTTAAATTTGTTCTTCGCGTGCAACTTTTCGCTCAACTTCTTAATATTATTGTTTAAAGAAGTTTCTTTCTATATGCAGTTGTACACACAGGATTACATCCACAAAATCTTTGTCACCAGAAGCATAAAAGTATGGAAAGTATCAGCACAATAGGGACCAACCTTGAAATTTTCGATAAACTTCTGAACATGTCCATCATCTTCCCGATACTCGCGTCCTGCTAGCATAATATGATTGTACCTCTTGCGTTCTATACAGAAAAGACCACAAGTTATGATGTACAATTCATAAAACAAATGATATGAAAAACTATATGCATGTCAATGATTTGATCTCTCAGATACAAATAATACAGCTTAACACAAGTTGACTCCCAAACTACAACCAAGCACTGTTACTCATACTCGTATTCCTATAAAAAAAAAAGAGGCAAATCCCTGATTAAACAATTTATAATTGGCTTGTTTAAACATTTCATAAAGCTCTGATTAAAAACAATCACCAACCAGGTGAAGATTTACGATCATCCACTATTGCTGCTAATATACAGACTGCAAACTGTGATAATTGTTTTTTCTGTTGCCCCTCAGTCCATCTACAACTCACTTCCAATCAGTAGACAGTTGTAACGATGATCAGGAGAACTCCATTTCCAACACCATGTCCACCATTGTTAAACGCTGAGGTGCCTGAGGGCAATCCAATCAACCAATGTTTGATAACAAATCTGTGACACAAGCATAAGTAAGCAAATCAACATCTAGCTAGACACTTTTTATTAATTAATATAAGATTCTCCATTCTAGAATAAATGTCAATTTCTCTGGACAGTTTATGAGATATGTCATGTACATATTCAGCCTCCTAAACAGTTTGCATAATCTGCAGCTATAACAATAATCATGCAAAAACAAACCGACTGGTATACCGGGAATTGATGCTATTTGTATGTCTAGTAAATAGTAGCACACACGTAGATCTAAGACGGCAGGAAGAAGTCAGTTGAGATTCAACATTTCCAAAGGTTTCCCCTGCATAATTGTTAGATAAAACAGAAGGAAGAAATACATGTTAATTGAGAATCGAAGATACGTAAGTAAAATCATAGCCTTTGTTGGTCCAGAATTTGACAATAATACCTGGATTTTGACAACATCAACTACATGCATGTACATCAATATATTGGAACTTGACGGGGAGCAATTTCGCGTTGCTGATGTCCAATAACCAGGATGTGTGATGTAGGCATGAGCTACTACGATGCCGTCATACTGGCTGTGACCACGCGATCGCGGCATGTGTCTTGCACTCCTGCTGGCCGCACGACTGAAGGGGAGAGAAGGTCAGCGTGCATGCGGCTGACGAGATCGCGCCGGCTGTCGTACTGGCCGCCTGAGTGAAGCGTACGAAAGGTTGGACCCCTGCGGAAAAGATGGATCCATGCTGCCTGGTCGTATTGGAAGGGACGATGGCCCGCGGGTCAGCGTGTGGGCGTGCGACGGTGGTTGGACGTGCGGAGGCGACGCCGGCGCTCAGACGTGTGACGGGGACGACGGCGGCGCTTGGACGTGCGGAGGCGATGGCGCCGCTCGGATATGCGACGGGGACGGCGGCGGCGAGGCGCTGAGACGTGTGGTGGTGTTCTGTTCTCTCGGGCTATGCAGTTAGGGAAAATATGGGAGGTTTCATTAGCGATCGTGGGGATCTCAAATTTGCGCTGGATGGGTGTTGTCCGCCCGTCAAACACGGAGAAGGTATGGTGCGTCCGATACATCGATTGTATGGCTCAGATTGCTTGGATCAGACCCTCTGGGTCTTTTAATAGTAGTGGTGATTATAGACGGACGTCACACCGGCTACCGTTTCGCCGACCTAATTTCCGTTTGTTTAACTCGGTTCAGTTGGTTGATCTATCAGGTTTAACTGTCAAAGTTTAGAGTTAACTATTTGGTTCAGTTAAACGAAAATGAGACACAGTCAATATTAACGTTAAGTAAAGGGTGGGCCGCATGGACCAACGTCCAGAAACCCTCCCGTACGTGAACAGAACGCCCTGATCACGGTGAGCGCCCCCCCCCCCCCCTCACAGACGCGCAAGGAAATGGCGCCAGTAGCCACGCTCGACGGAGGAGCGCGCCGGACATGGTCTGTCGCACGCTGCTCCGGCGAGCGCCGCCAACGCGCCGAGATGATGAAGGCGAGGCTCGCGCGCATCGCGCAGCCGGGCATGGTCACCACGCGCGCCTCGGGCCGCCGAACGTGGCCGCCAACGCGCGCCTCGGGCCACCGGGCGTGGTCGCCTTGCGCGCCTCCCGCGTTTCGCGCCGCCAGGCGTGGTCGCCGCCGTGCGCCGCGTGCCGCCGGCCACGGTCACCTCGCGCCGCCGGGCATGGCCGTCTCTGGCCGACGGGAGCGGATAAATCGGGAGGGGGGAGAAGAATGGGTTAGGGTTTTCTGGCCGGCCCCCCTTTTTGTTTGGTTCCGAGCCGATCTTAGCCGTCCGTTTGGTTGGACGGACCAAATGGAGGCGGGGATCGGTTGCCAGGCCAAAGGGGGTCTTTGGGCTGTTTCTGGAGGCGGGCTTCGGCCCAAGTTTTTGATAGCCCATAAACTTTTGGGCTGTTGTACTTTTCTTTGTTACTTTTTCTGTTTTACCAGTGCAAATAAATGATTATTAAGGTAATGTTTTTAATGTTTTTGCACTGTTTCTGGACAGAAATTAAATTTCCTAAAATAATATGATCATAAAACATGCTAATTATTCTGGACAGAAATGAACCAACGAGATTTTTTGTTTTAGAGTATTCAGTATGTTTTAATGTTGAATAATCAAATTAGACATCAAATATGTTGTTCCTTAAATGATTAATATTGATGTTTAATTTTGAGAATGTCATGACTGCAAAAATAATTCTGACCAACGTTGTATTATTTCTGCAAGTCAACCCCCTAATGTTGTTCTAATTCGTGTCATTTCTGCCCAACGGTGTTTGACATAGAATAAGAAATTTTTTATGGCATATTTATATTTTATATTCATGCAACTTTACTTATGAATGTCCATGTCAATTTTCAGCTTCTACTACGATGCATTATAATATGATGTTGTCGAGCAGTTGACCGGCAGTACCTTTCCTCATTGGAAGAATTCCATTGAGCTTTGTTTAGCTTTCAACGAGTTTGATTGTGCCTTAAGGGAGGATAAGCCCGTGGCGCCAGTTGCTGGTGCTACGGGGTATGATAAACTAAAGAAAACTTATGACTCCAAGAAGGAGAAGTGGGACAAATCCAATCACGTTGCAATGCTCGTGATGAATTATTCCATTTCACCTGAGATTATTGGGGCTCTCCCCAAGAAACATACTGCCAAGAAATTTATGGAAGCCTTGGAGGAGCAATTCAAAGGCTCCGAAAAGGTTTATGCTCATGAGCTTTTTCACAAGCTACTTGACAAGTATAAAAATGATGGTGATGTTAGGGGACACATACTGAGAATGATAAATGCTTCAAATAAGTTGAAGCACCTAAAGTGTGAGCACAGTAACAATCTCCTTATCATCATGATCTTGGAGTCCCTCCCTGAAGAGTTCGATCAGCTCAAGATCAACTACAATTTCATGAAGGAGAAGTGGACACTTGCTGAGATATCCCCTCGGATTGTCCAAGAAGAAGAAATAATGATGAGGCAGAACAAGGATCAGGCTTTTCATGTTGGCTCCTCAAAGAGAAAGCATGACGGGCAGGCCCTTCAAAGTCGTCAAAGAAGACCTTCAAGAAGGAAATGCCAAAGTTTAAAGCAAAGGAAAAGGATATTGGACAGTCTTCAGCACCTACTGATAATGTGTATTTCCACTGTAAGAAGGAAGGCCATTACAGGAAGGACTGTCATGAATACCTTAAGTGATGATGAAGAAAGGTACAGATTAAATCACTTTTGTTGATGAAATGCTATATACTGATTTCTCTTGTACATCATGGTGGATTGATTCAGGTGCAACTGCTCACGTTGCTAATTCTATGCAGGGATTAAATATGATCCAAACCATAACAAGCAGGGAAAGATGACTTAGAGTTGCAAATGGAGTTGAAGTTGATGTCGAAGCTGTTGGGTCACTCACCTTGGAGCTCCACACCGGCTTTCACCTTCATTTAAATAATGTTCTTTATGTACCTACTTTAAGTAGGAATTTAATTTCAGTCTCTTGTCTCGATGATAACATGTATGAGTGCAAGTTTGGTAACAAACAATTTGTTTTAAATTATTATAATAATGATGTTGGCCTCGTTGTCAGACGAGGCAAACTATATATATTATCTATGAATGATTATGTTTTGCATGTGAGTAATGTTTCAAATGTTGAGAAGAAATGGAAGGGTACTAGTACTTCTTCGAAATTGTGGCACTGTCGTTTAGGCCACATTTAGAGGGGGAGAATGGAAATACTTGTTAAAAATGATGTACTCCTCCCATTAGACTTCTCTGATACGGACAAATGTGTTGATTGCATCAAAGGTAAATATGCAAAAACAATTAAGAAAGGAGCGGTAAGAGCCACGAGTGTCCTCAAACTCATACATACTGACATATGCGGACCTCTTAATGTTAAGTCTATAGATGGTTTTGATTCGTTCATCACCTTCACAGACGACTTTTCCCGTTATGGGTATATTACCCTATACATGATCGATCAGAAGCTTTGAACAAATTCAAAGTGTTCAAAGCCGAAGTTGAGAACCAACTGAATGCAAAAAATTAAAGTTGTATGATCTGATCGCGGGGGAGAGTATTACGGTAGGCATGCTCCTTATGGGCAAATTCCAGGACCTTTTGCTAAGTTCCTAGCTGAGAATGGAATTGTTGCCCATTATTCGATGGCTGGTGAACCTCAAGAAAAATGGTGTGGCTGAGCGCCGCAATCGCACACTTTTGGATATGGTGCGTAGCATACTTAGTCATGCAAGTTTGCCATTAAGCCTATGGATGGAGGCATCAAAGACGGCTGAACATATTTTAAATCTTGCTCCCACTAAGTCGGCACCGAACACACCTCACGAGATGTGGACGGGAAAGAAACCGAGCTTGAACTATTTACGTGTGTGGGGCTGTCCTGCTGAAGCTAGAATTTTCAATCCACAACTTAAGAAGTTAGATCCAAAAACGGTTAGTTGTTTCTTCGTCGGTACCCGCACAGGGGAAAGGGATACCGTTTCTATTGCCCCGGACATACCACTAAGTACGTGGAGACCCGGCAAGCGGTATTTTTTGAGGATAATGAAGTTAATGAAATAAGGAAGATCGATCTTGTGGAAAAGCGGGTGTGTGCTCCATCCCCGATTATCCAAGAGGTCGTTCTACCGATGCAGAGGAGAATCACTTCTCATGTTGAGACTGAACCTCACAGTTCTGGTCCTCAACCTGATGGTGATCCTAAACCTAATGATAACGGAAATCCAGAAGGTGAAGAAAATCACCAGTCGGATAATGAAGAAGATCCTCATAATAATGATGCCCCTCCTCCACCATCTCATGTGAGAAGATCACATCGAGAAATAAGAAAAGCCATCTCAGATGATTATATCACCTACATGAGTGAGGATGTAAATGATATAGGAAAGGTGGAGGATCCAACCTCATACAAGGAGGCCATTAAGCGTTTGAATTCGTCCAAGTGGCAAGTTGCCATGGAAGACGAGTTGAAATCTGTGGACTCAAATGATGTTTCGGACTTAGTAGAAGTTCCTAATGGTGCCAAAAGAGTAGGCTGCAAATGGATCTACAAAACTAAGTACGACCCCAAAGGGAACATCGAAAGGTTCAAAGCTAAACTTGTGGCAAAAGGTTTCACGTAGAGAAAAGGAATCGATTACAATGAGACTTTCTCTCATGTGTCATCTAAAGATTCTTTTAGGATCGTCATGGCTCTAGTAGCTCATTTCGACCTAGAATTGCATCAAATGGAGGTTAAGACGACATTTCTAAATGGTGACCTTGATGAAGATGTATACATGACTCAGCCGGAAGGCTTTGTTGCGGAAGGAAAGGAACATTTAGCATGTCGTCTGAAGAAATCCATCTATGGCTTGAAGTAGGATTCAAGACAGTGGTACCTCAAGTTCGATAAGATTATTATAACATTTGGTTTTACTGAAAATGTTGTGGATAACTGCATTTATGTTAAGTTTAAGGGCAGTAGGTTCACAATATTAGTCTGTATGTGGATGACATATTATTGGCCTGCAGTGATAAGGATATGCTGCACGAGACCAAGAATTTTTTGTCTTCCAATTTTGATATGAAAGATCTCGGTGAAGCTTTGTATGTCCTCGGCATTGAGATTCATCGAGATAGGTCTAAAGGTGTGTTGGGACTATCACAAAAGGCATACTTTGAGCGAGTACTAAAGAAATTCAATATGCATAAGTGCTCTGGCTCACCTACTCTAGTAGTCAAGGGCGATAAGTTTGGGACATTTCAATGTCCGTGGA
This sequence comes from Lolium rigidum, assembly GCF_022539505.1. Taxonomy (NCBI): domain Eukaryota; kingdom Viridiplantae; phylum Streptophyta; class Magnoliopsida; order Poales; family Poaceae; genus Lolium; species Lolium rigidum. Next base: position 59,738,153 of record NC_061508.1, read on the forward strand.
ACCAAATTGAAACTGACCAGATAAAGTCGGTTCCTTATGCTTCAGTTGTCGGAAGCATCATGTATGCACAAGTTTGTACACGCCCTGACTTGGCTTTTGTAACCGGGATGCTTGGCAGATTCCAATCAAATCCAGGACTAGACCACTAGAAGGCCGCAAAGAAAGTCTTGCGTTATATGCAAGAAACAAAAGGGTACATGCTTAGGTCTGATAATCTACAAGTTGTTTGTTATTCAGATTCTGATCATGCCGTTTGTGTGGATAGTAAGAAATCCACGTCAGGTTATGTATTCACACTTGCCGGAGAAGCTATATCGTGGAAAAGCTCCAAACAAACAATAGTTGCTTCATCTACGATGCAAGCTGAGTTTATAGCATGTTATGAGGCCACTGGGCACGTTGTATGGGTAAAGAATTTTATTCCCGGACTTAAAGCGGTCGACAGCATTTCAAAACCACTTCTATTGTACTGCGATAATGAACTCGCAGTTTTCTATGCGAATAACAACAAGTCAATTGATGCTGTCAAACACATTGACATTAAGTATCATGTTGTGAAGCATAGAATCCAGGATCATACAACAAATGTTAAGCATATAAGTACGACTCGTATGCTTGCGGATCCGCTAACGAAGGCTTACCACCCGGTATTTTTCGTGAGCATGTTGCCGACATGGGATTACTGGAAGCCTTATGATTCTGGAATAAAGGGACCACAATAAAAACCACTCCCAATAAGTATTATGTTATCCATTTCAAAATATGTTGGTATGCTATAAGTGTTGAGGTTCAATAGCATTTTATTGGTTGTTGCAACACCTCACTTTGGTTTATTATTCCTATAGATAATGGACAAATGAAGTTAAACCTAACGATCAAAGGGGAGAATGTTGGTTGATCTGTCAGGTTCAACTGTCAAAGTTCAGAGTTAACTGTTTGGTTCAGTTAAACGAAAATGAGACAGAGTCAACGTTAAGTTAAAGGGTGGGCCGCATGGACCAACGTCCAGAAACTCTCCCGTACGTGAACAGAACGCCCTGATCGGGGGCGTCGCTAACCAACTAATGGTTTGTGGCCCCCTGTTGCATGCGAATATAGAAGGGGGAACCCCGGTGGCTAGCGATTTCATCTGTTAGTCGCCTAGTCTCGCTGCTCCCCAATATTCCTAAGGCTCTGCACCGATCGCAGTCCGCGCATAAGCAACGGGAAGGCTGGAACCTCGCCGTGCTGTTCCAGGGCAGTGTAGGTGGTGGCCAGAGGGGATCAGGAGGATCTCCAGATCGTCATCGACCACCAGCTCGTCATTAACACCGTTGCACCAAGCCTGCCTCACGCAGGCATCGATGGCATCTGCAATGCCCAATAAGGCATCCCTAAACCTCTCTGTTTCATGTGCACTAGGTATTCTAGATGTCTACCAAGTCGATCTTGTGCTGCTGCTGTCGAATTAGATTTAACAGGTTCCTTACATGACTAGCACATGTTCGTTTTAGGTGTCCTCTCACCAAATTATCTTCGGTGGTAGACATGAAAGAAGCAATATTTCTTTTTTCTGACATGCACGTCCAACGCCTTTGCCCCGTCCTCAGCAACAAGTAAACGGTGAACGAAGTCTCCCCCAATCATTCATTTTTTGCATAACGCAGTACGAAAGCTAACCTCCCCCAATCACTAGTAGAAAAAGACGCTTTAGTCCCGATTCATAAGGGACTAAAGTTCTAATTGTGCAACCGGGACTAAATAAGCGGGACTAAAGCCCACTCCTCTTTAGTCCCGGTTACTTACGAACCGGGACTAAAGGTCCATCCACATGGGTTGCGTGTGTCGGGGTGAAAATGCCTCCAGGTGAAAAAAATTATTATATTTTTTTCTAATTTTTCTACTCTTTTTTTCTATTTTTTCAGAATTTATATTATTTCAGTTATTTGCACAGTTTAGTCTCTATCTCTAACTACACTTATCTCTAGTCAAATTACTTACTCGTGATCAAATTTCCCGCTCGATCACCTATCCTCCCACTACTCCAGCACTAGCACACTTAACTTTCGAGTTTCATCCTGTCCCACATCCAAGTGATTCACACGCATGTATGTGATACTAGTATCATATCAATCCTATTAACATGTTGGTCGATATCATATTTCTTTATTGTTTGAATTTTAAATAATTCTTTTAATAAACAAAAGTAATGATGTAATAATAATCTTGAATAAATAAATAAACATTAACTTTTTAATTTGTATTATTTTTAATTTTTAAATTTTTTAAATATATTTTTTAGGTGTTTGCATAGTTTAGTTTCTATCTCTAACTACACTTATCTCTAGTCAAATTATTATTTTTTAAATATTCCTGGCAGGCGCACAACTGCTTCGTCTTCCGCGGTATTACTTACCGGCGACGCGTTGTAGCCTTTCCACGGCCGCGTTAATGGCGCCTCGACTTCCGCGAGCGTGCGCAGTGATACGTCTCAAACGTATCTATAATTTCTTATGTTCCATGCTAGTTTTATGACAATATCTACATGTTTTATATGCACTTTATATCATATTATGGCATTTATTGGACTAACCTATTAACAAGATGCCATAGTGACAAGGGATTAACTTGTCAATGCCTACGGATTGTAGACTAGGGTTTAGTTAGATGTAGAGGGCAAGTAGATCTCGAAGGTTTCAGCCGAAAAGTACTCGACGAATATAAAACTAGGGTTGTGTTGACAGTAAATTAGATCCTCTTTTTGTCCCTCGACTCCCCCTTATATAGGAGGCGGAGCCGAGGGATTCGTGATACACAAGTTTACAGAGTCCGGGAGGGTTTCCAACTCAACCCGCAAGATTACAAACGATGACTCCTATTACAGCTCTAGCTTTTCTTAGTAGTATCTTGGGCTTCCGAATCTTCTTATTCTTCGGGTGATGGGCCTTCAGTAAACACCGGGTACCATATTCGGCAGGCCCATTGGGTATGCCTATGTCAGTAGCCCCCGAGATTTTGCTTGAATCGCAGAGTCAGGAAAAATCTCCACTTTTATATTTACTCGACAACTTTAAACTTCTCTATATTTCTTCATATGAATTTCTATATTGTACAGGGATAATGGTAATTGGGGCTAGTTCATCTGACGGATCAGGTACTAGTTAACTGCTCTAGTGGCAATCCGCAAAAACCTACTTCAAGATCACGTCCCCGGACATGATCTCGGGATACTGGTGTAAACTTCGACAGGTGCCGCTTAAGGTCTTACCATTCTGTCGAGTCCCAGTTATATTTATCGGGTACCTAACGCGTCCGTTAGGATTTTTCTTCGTATCTGTTGATACGGATAAAAGTAGCAACCGACGTCAGAGACGGCGCCACGCCACTCAGAACGGATCTGGGGTCTTACCTTCGCAAAGTTTTGCGGCATTCAGAAATTGTTCGCAACTTCGGCGTTCTGAGAATATATTGTCGAGTGCTTTATTCGGCTGTTGGAATGACATATTTTATTGAGTCAACGGATGACTTATATTGCTCTCCCGGTGGGAGTATATGTAGAGTTATTTTTTAACTCGAAATATACTCTCTTGTTCTTTTTTTTTTTATAATTTCATCGGGCACGCGAACAGCGTTCCCGATGGGAGTAGCCCCCGAGGCTACAGCCAAGGACTTGTGCTTGGGTGTAGGCTCCACGCCTTATGCCGCTATATTTTCTTTCTCTCCCGAAACTTCCAAATCTCTCGGGTGCGCGAACAGCGCTCCCGATGGGAGTAGCCCCCGAGGCTATGAGCAAATATTTGTATTTGATCATAGGCTCACACCATTTCTATTTTGTCTCTCTCGAATTTTTCATTTTTCCAAAGTAGCCCCCGAGAATTTGTTCAAAAGCTCTCGAAACAATCTTATTCTGTCGCCATTTTTACCAAGCTTTATAACCGAGATTTTCTTTTACCAAGGTAACATCACTGCTGATGACAATCACGACCAATATATCGGGAAAGCGCGAGAACTGCTATCTCTCTGCTTTGTGGGCCCAGAAGTCCTGTCAATTTGACACGTCGTGCAAGTGGGGGACACACGTTCTCCGCTTTTCCTGGCGCACGCACTGTAACGTCTGTAGGGCGAAGTTACTTTTTTACCCCTGTTCCATGTGTACGTCATCTTACCGCACACTTCTTCCATCCAACGGTTCTCCGCTTCGCCGCACCTCTATTTAAGGTTTTCATCTTTTTCCTCCAGCACTTTCGCTCGCGCCGCTTCCCTGCTCTCCTCTGCAAAAATCCCCTCTTGTGCTCCATAACTCTCCTGAGCTCAACTACTCTTACACTGTATTCCTACGCCATTGTTGATGCCACCGCGCAGATTGACCAGGCACAACACTCCTGAATCCAAGATGGCTTCCGTAGATCTTGGCGGCGCTGAGTGGGAGAGATCCAAAATCTCTACCCAAGACATCAACCTTCTGAAGAAACTGGGAATCAGCAAGAAGCGGGACGCGCTTCGCTTCCCCAGTGAAGAAAGTTATCCAACCCCTCCAATGGAGTACCGGGTTAGTTTTGTCGATCATCTTATCCGCGGTCTTTCTGCCCCCATTCATCCTTTTCTTCGAGGGTTGCTTTTCGTTTATGGACTGCAACTTCATCACCTCACACCCAATTCTATCCTCCATATTTCCATTTTCATCACTCTTTGTGAATCTTTCCTTGGCGTCCAGCCCAACTGGGCGTTGTGGAAGCGTATCTTTTTCTGCCGCCGTAATGGCTCTCCCAATGTCGCCTATAATATAGGCGGCGTTGTTATCTCCGTTCGCCCTGATGTCGATTACTTCGACGTCAAATTCCCTGACTCAGTTCAAGGGTGGCGCAAAAAATGGCTATACATTCATGAGGAAAATCATGGATGTGCTGAAGACAACATTCCCCCTTTTGATGGTGCCGAGAAAATCTATCGCCGCCGTTCCTGGGATGCAGAAGCTACCGAGGAAGATAAAACGGCGACGGAAGCATTGATGACCCGCATCCGCGAGCTGCAAAACACCCGCGGTCAAGAATTGTCGGGTATCCAAATCACAGCTTATTTTCTTAGAATCAGAGTGCAGCCTTTGCAGGCTCGCAAAAATCCTCTCTGGAAGTATACTGGCGACAAGGATGTGGATCGCCTGTCGGTGGATTTATCGGTCAAGGACTTAGAAAAGCTTGTCCGAAAAATTTCCTCCTTCAGCAAAAAAAGATCCTGTCCTGTCATCTTGTCGGGTAAAACCATATAGCGCCGCCAATGCGCTCCCCAAGGTAACTTTTTATCGACTCTCTATTTTTGTTTGACATTTTTTGCATAACTTCTTTATTGACATCCCTCTTTACTTTATACAGAACCATCCAAATATTGTCTCTCTTCCTCCCCTTCCTGAAGGTGGGGAAGTCGAAGAACGAGCCGTTATCGATGATGATAACCAAGATGCTCCTGGCGCTGATAGTGAACCCGCAGGTTCTCGAAAATCTGTGGGATCTTCTGAAAAGGAAGCTGAATCCGAAGGTACTACCTCGGCACACTCTCCTCCCCCTGCTACCTCTCCAAAGAACAAAAGGAAGAGGACTGATGTCGAAGATTCCGGCACTTCCAAAGTCGAAGAAGCTGCTCCTTCACGTCGAAAGGCAGCTTTTGATCCATACTTGGAAGCCCTCATCAGTTCGTAAGTCATTTTTTTGTTTCTTATTGTTTTGCTACTTGAAGATCTTTGTCTATCTTGCTCCTTATCTTGTCGCCATTTCATCGTAATGATGACGAGGAAGAAATACCAACTCTTGATGCGACTGCTCGAACGAGTACGTCGCATACTCTAGTTGTTTCTGAGGCGCACATTGAAGGAGAGGAATCTTCGCCTCCTCAACAAAACATTGACGCACCTACTCCCCCTGCAAGCCCTCTTGTCCCTTCGCCAAAAAGGGCGAGAGTTGAGTCAATCACACAGCCTACCCTACAATTGGGTAGCTCCTCGACTCCTCTTCTGGATGATGTAAGTCCTTGAATACTTTCTGATGCTGTCGATGTTTTCTCTGTTTACTTCTTTTTATTTTGTGCTATCGCACTTTTATTCCGTACCGACGCTTTCTTTCTCTCTCTTTCTTTTAACAGCCTTTGATTAAGGAATTCATCCGTTTTGGTGCCCAATTTGTTGGGTACCGTGATTATGCCAGTAAAGCTGAAGGTAATGCCTTGCTGCTTCTTTTTACCCTTGCCTTCTTACTCCTTTGTTGTCGATGTTTTTAACTAAATTTAACTTTCTTGGCAGAAAAACTGGCGGAGGTCAACGAGCGCGCCAACACACTTGCTCAAAAATTGGAGCAAAGTGAAGAGGCTCGTAAGAAGGCCGAATCAGATGCTATTCAAGCTAGAGCAGAGGCTGACAAGGCCAAGGCCGATGCTGCTGGTGTCGAAGATCTTAAGAAGAAACTTCGCGATGCCGAGACTTCGCTGAGCGAGCATATAGCCGCACAATCTGCTCGCGAGGAAGCGATTATTAAACGCCTAAGGTCGCAAAACCGTCGCTTTGTCAGTAAGTATCTGAACCACTTCGCATCCTTTGGACTTTCTTTCCTTCACTCATTTGTTGATCAATAAATTTTTATCTTGACAGGTAAAACATCTCAAGAATTTGAACTTGAAGATCCCGACAATGATCCTCTTCTTGACGCCCTTTCGTTCCTTGAGTTTCATGGAACAGAAGCACGCGAGGGCCTTGATCAAGCTAAAGCAGGGCTGTCGCGACTCTTCCCCTACTTCTTCCCAAAGAAAGAGGAACCCGCAACTTTCCTTGCTCTTTCCAAGTGCTTTAATCCGCCAGAAGATCTTGGGCTGAAGGTGCGCCAAGAAAATATGAAGGTCGCTGTTGAAAGCACTGTCGCCCTTGTTGCCGACAACCAGCAAAACATCGACTGGACTAAAGTTGGCGACACACAGGAGATGGAGACCACGAAGTGGCGATCACTGATCAGGGCTGCGAAGCCCAACACAAAGAAGGTCCTCGCTTATCTTGGATTCGCGCCTACTCCTGCGCCTAGCTCGTCCAAGCCGGAGGTCTAGTAGACCACCATGTCCTCTCTTTTAGTTTTTTCTATCTTTTGACACTGTCGCCCTAGTTAGCTTTAGCGACAGCTGCTTCAATAGTCCATTAGGGACCCTTATTTTGTAATAGCAATGTACATACTTTGAGAATCAACGGAGATCTATCTTTGCTTGATGATTGATGTCGCGCCTTTTCTTTCAGTTGATTTTTGACAACTATTCTGCAACTCCTCGTCCTTCTGATGTGTTACCAGCGTCGTCCCATTCGAAGAAAATTCCTGTGGCTGTCGAACGTGTTGAAAATTCTTCGAGTACAAATTCAGCAAAGGATTTGGAAGAACTTCGCCAACAGCTCCAGTCTTTGAAGAAACAATCACTTATGATAATGGAGCAATCTCGAAAATCATCCGAGAGAGAAAAAATGGCACTTCAACAGGCTCGCGATGCCATAGCTGCTAAGGAAGCCGCCTTAGATGAAGCCGCGAAAGCTGCTTCTCGAGAAAACTCCCTTCTTGAATTAATGATTGAGGCAAGCTCAGAAATGGCGGGTATATTTCTTGGACTTAATCCTTCTCTCCCTTTTTCTACTTTGCATGTTTTCTACCTTTAACTGATGTATTGTCATCAAGCAGGTCCCTTTTTAGATGCTGAGGCCGAGGATCAAAGAGTGGATACAAGATCAAGTTTTCTTATTAACTTGGGTCTTGATCATGGCGTCCTCTTCTGGGCTATGCCTGAACGTACCCGACAGATTGTAAGATTCCAAGACCGCTCGAGCCAAGTTCGAGGATTTCTTGAGTTTTGTTCCAGCACTTTATCCAGGATTTTCAATGCTATGTTTCATCGGAATGTTCAGCCAAAATCTCTCCTCGAACTGATGGAGAAATTTAAGGATGTGCAGAAAATCCATGGCTTTGTAAAAGCTCAACTGATAGCTGGTGCCAAGGTGACCCTTATTATGCTTCAAATCTATCACCCCAAACTTGATATGACAAAGGTGGTGGAGACTGTTCATACAAAGCTGAGGCAACGGCGAAGAGGTGTTGATAAAATCAATGCGCGGATCACCCCAGTAGCTGAGGAAATAATTGATGACCTTCTTCGGATGGACGCCGACTTTTTTCGGACGGCCATTATGCTGATTTTTTGGGTGCTGCTCCCGAAGAAACCGAGTAAATATTGACGACTTGTTGGGTCACAACTGAGTTTGTATTTTATCGATAGGGACTATATCTTTGCTGTATTTATATTGTAAGTTGTATATTTTTCTTCCTTCAAGCCCCCGAGTGTTTCGGTGATAGGTGATGTCTACGCTCGCTTCTATTCTTGTAGACAGTGTTGGGCCTCCAAGAGCAGAGGTTTGTAGAACAGCAGCAAGTTTCCCTTAAGTGGATCACCCAAGGTTTATCGAACTCAGGGAGGAAGAGGTCAAAGATGTCCCTCTCATGCAACCCCGCAACCACAAAGCAAGAAGTCTCTTGTGTCCCCAACACACCTAATAGGTGCACTAGTTCGGCGAAGAGATAGTGAAATACAGGTGGTATGAATAAGTATGAGCGATAGTAACGCAGCAGTAGTAACGCAAGAAAACAGTAATCAAGCGAGCGATAGCGATATTTAGGAACAAGGCCTAGGGATTACACTTTCACTAGTGGACACTCTCAACATTGATCGCATAATAAATAACTCTTTCTCATATGTGCTACATACACTCTTTTGTTGGATGATGAACACATTGCGTAGGATTACACGAACCCTCAATGCCGGAGTTAACAAGCTCCACAATTCAATGTTCATATTTAAATAACCTTAGAGCATAATAGATCATTGCAAAATAAACCAAGAACTAACATAGTGCACACACTCGTCCACATTACACTATGAAGGAGGAATAGATCACATCAATACTATCATAATGACAATTAACTCCACAATCTACAAGAGATCATGATCATAGCCTACGACAAGAACCACACGGTGCACACACTAGTCACCTTTACACCATGCAGGAGGAATAGACTACTTTAATAACATCACATGAGTAGCACACAACTAGTAGCGATACAAAGCTCGTCATATGGATCTCAATCATGTAAAGCAGCTCATGAGATCATTGTATTGAAGTACATAGGAGAGAGATTAACCACATAGCTACCGGTACAGCCCCGAGCCTCGATGGAGAACTACTCCCTCCTCATGGGAGACAGCAGCGTTGATGAAGATGGCGGTGGTGTTGATGGAGAAGCCTTCCGGGGCACTTCCCCGTCCCGGCGGCGTGCCGGAACAGAGACTCCTGTCCCCCAGATCTTGGCTTCGCGATGGCGGCGGCTCTGGAAGGTTTCTCGTACCGTGGTTTTTCCGTCTCGAGTTTTAGGTCAGGGACCTTTATATAGGCGAAGAGGCGGAGTCGGAGGGTCAACGGGGCGACGACACCATAAGGCGGTGCGGCCAGGGCCTGGGCCGCGCCGGCCTATCATCTGGGGCCTGTGTGGCCCCCCTCTGGCGACTCTCGGGTGTTCTGGATGCTTCCGGGCAAAATAGGAACCTGGGCGTTGATTTCGTCCAATTCCGAGAATATTTCGTTACTAGGATTTCTGAAACCAAAAACAGCGAGAAAACAGGAACCGGCACTTCGGCATCTTGTTAATAGGTTAGTTCCAGAAAATGCACGAATATGACATAAAGTGTGCATAAAACATGTAGATATCATCAATAATGTGGCATGGAACATAAGAAATTATCGATACGTCGGAGACGTATCAATAGGTCCTTGTGTTGTGTATGCGAGGTATTAAACCAAAGCATCCAAGTTTTTATACTATATTTGCGGGTACTAGCCCTCGAGTATTTTGTCTTTAATTGCTATCTTGTAACTTCGTTTTATCTGGCGAGGTATTTGGTACCAAGGCGAGATAACTTTATCATTTAGGCCCATCTATATTGTAACTTCGAGGCGTAAGCCTCTGATCGTGTCGAAGAACAAATATATATTTCCACTATCTTTATTATATTGCAGCACCGCGAGCCCGCCTCATTAAAAACCTTTCCCGGCCCCACTCGGTGCCCCGAAAAAGGAAAAGAGTGCGTCTGAAAACTCGCGGGCGTTTCAGTACATTGTATTTTTGCAAAGGAAGACTATATTTCAGCCCTAGGCGTAAAAACGCCTGAGCTGCGCCACGTTCCAGGGTTTTTCTCAGGAACCCCTGTCTTCTTGTCTTTGATCATGTACGCTCCTCCTTCGATTACTTCCGTAACGACGTAAGGGCCCAGCCATGGTGACTCGAGATTTTCAGTACTTTGTTGATTGAGCCGTAACACCAAATCCCCGACTTGGAAAGACCTTGGCCGCAACCGTCGACTGTGGTAGTTTTTCAGGTCCTGCTGGTATTTGGTGACTCGTGAGAGTACTTCATCCCGAGCTTCGTCGAGTGCATCCACATCGTCTTCCAAAGCTCTTCTTGAAGTTTCTTCATCATATTCTGTGACTCTTGGGGAGTCATGCTCTATTTCAATCGGTAGTACTGCCTCAGCTCCGTGGACTAAAAAGAACGGGGTTTCTTGTGTCGCCGTATTTGGTGTTGTTCGGATACTCCACAAAACACTTGGCAATTCTTCTGGCCAGGTGTGTCGAGCCTTTTCAAGCGGTCCTAGCAGGCGCTTTTTAATACCATTGCAGATAATACCATTGGCTTTTTCGACTTGACCGTTGGTTTGCGGGTGCCCAACTGACGCAAAGTGCAATTTGATGCCCACTTCTGCGCAGTATGCCTTGAACTCCTTTGACGTAAAGTTGCTGCCATTGTCTGTGACGATGCTGTGAGGTACTCCAAATCGAAAAACGATGCCCTTCACGAACTTTACTGCTGATGCTGCATCTGGTGAGTTTATCGGCTTTGCTTCTATCCACTTGGTGAATTTATCGACGGCGACCAACATGTACTCGTATCCTCCTGGCGAAGCTTTGTGTAACTTCCCCACTATATCGAGACCCCATTGAGCAAAGGGCCAAGATAAGGGTATTGGCATTAATTCTGCTGCCGGAGAGTGGGGTTTTGCGGCAAATCTCTGACATGCGTCACAAGTTCGCACTATCTCCTTCGCGTCCTCAATTGCTGTCAACCAGTAAAATCCGGCTCGAAAAACTTTAGCTGCAATAGCTCGACTGCTTGCGTGGTGGCCGCATATTCCTTCGTGTACGTCCTTCAGGATTGTTCTGCCTTCTTCGGGTGTAACGCACCTTTGTAACACACCCGAGATACTTCGCTTGTACAACTCCCCTTTGACCACCGTGAAAGCTTTGGATCGCCTAATAACTCGCCTTGCTTCAACTGGATCGTCGGGTATTGTCTTTCTTAGGATGTATGATATGTACGCCTGCATCCATGGGATTTGCACCATCAGCACTAGATCCTGTTCCTCTTCTTCTTCTTCCAATGTTTCTTTCGCAGCGCCCGAAGGTTCCTCGTTCTTCTCCTTCTTTGTTAATTTCTTCGGCTTCGTGGATCTTTCTGTTATCTCTTCCCAGAACACTCCTGGAGGAATCGCGAGGCACTGCGACCCGATATTTGCAAGAACGTCGGCTTCATCGTTGCTCAACCTACTGATATGGTTTACTTCGCATCCATCAAACAGCTTCTCCAGCTCATTATACATCTCTTTGTACGCCACCATGCTATCATTGACCGCATCACATTGGTTCATGACTTGCTGAGACACTAATTGTGAATCGCCAAATATTTTTAGTCGAGTTGCACCGCAGGCTTTCGCCATCTTCATCCCATGTATAAGGGCTTCGTATTCTGCCTCATTATTAGATGCGTTTGGGAACGTCATCCGCAGGACGTATTTCAATTTGTCGCCTTCAGGTGATATGAGTATCACCCCTGCTCCAGCTCCTTCTAACCTTTTGGACCCGTCGAAGTTCATAGTCCAGGTTCTCGATAAATCCGGAGGTCCTGTGTTTTGCAACTCCATCCATTCTGCGATGAAGTCTGGTAAAATTTGTGACTTTATTGCCTTTCTTTTTTCATACGTGATGTCCCGAGGAGAAAGTTCTATTCCCCAAAGGGAGACACGGCCTGTAGCTTCTGGATTGTTGAGTATGTTGGATAAAATCGCCTCATTGACCACTATTATCGGATGCGCCGAAAAATAGTGCCGCAATTTTCTTGCGGTTGTGAATACTCCATATGCTAGCTTTTGGTACTGCGGGTACCTCTGTTTTGAAGGCGATAATACTTCACTAATGAAATATACCGGCCTCTGCACTCCATGGAGTTTTCCTTCTTCTTCTCTTTCGACAACTAGCGCCGTGCTGACCACCTGAGGTGTAGCCGCAATATATAACAGGAGCGGTTCCTTCTCTTTTGGCGCCACTAAAATTGGTGGTGTCGAAATTTTCCGTTTGAGGTCCTCGAAGGCCCTATCCGCATCTTCGTTCCACTGGAACTTCTCTCCTTGTTTGATTAAGGCGTAGAATGGTAGCGCCTTTTCTCCCAGCCTGGCGACGAATCTGCTTAAAGCTGCGACTCGCCCAGTTAACTGCTGTATTTCCTTCAGCTTTGTTGGCTTCCTCATTGTTACGATAGCTTGGATTTTTTCGAGATTTGCTTCAATCCCTCTCGCTAAAACTAGGAACCCGAGAAGTTCTCCTGCAGGGACACCGAAAGAACATTTCGTCGGATTCAACTTGAGACAAAATTTGTCGAGGTTGTCGAAAGTTTCCTTCAAGTCCTCGATTAATGTTGCCCCCTTTTTTGATGTGATGACGACGTCGTCGATGTACACTTGTACATTTTTTCCAATCTGTGTTGCTAAGCACTTCTGCATCATCCTCTGATATGTTGCTCCTGCGTTTTTTAAACCAAAAGGCATTGTTCGATAGCAAAACACGCCATAAGGTGTAATGAACGCTGTTTTGACCTCGTCCTCTTCTTTCAATCTGATCTGGTTATAACCAGAGTAAGCATCCAGGAAGGAAAGACGTTCACACCCTGCCGTGGAGTCGATAATTTGGTCGATCCTTGGGAGGGGAAAGTAATCCTTTGGACAATGTTTATTGAGACATGTAAAGTCGACACACATGTGAAGGACTTTCGTGTTTTTCTTAGGCACCATCACTGGGTTAGCTACCCAAGTGGCCTCGGTAGATATCTCTTTGATGAAACCAGCTTCTCTAAGTCGATCAATTTCTGATAGCATGGCTTTGCGGTTTGGTTCCGAAAAACGCCGCAACGGTTGTTTGATTGGTCTCGCTATTGGATCCAAGTTTAGGTGGTGCTCGGCAAGTTCCCTGGGTACTCCTGGCATGTCAGCTGGACACCATGCGAAGATTTTCCAGTGCTCACGGAGGAACTCGACGAGCGCGCTTTCCTATGCGAGGTCCATGTTTGTTGCGATGGATGTCGTTTTCTTTCGGTCGGTTGGGTGGATCTGCACTTCCTTAGAATCTTTGGCGGTGTTGAAAGTTGATTCCTTGTTGGGCCTCCCTACGTCTGGTAGCATATCATAATCAGTCATGAGCCTTGACGCTGCGTACTCTGCCTGCATCCTGAAAGTTTCTGATAGTCGATGAAAATCTTGTCGCATTTATCGGCCAGCGCGAAGCTTCCTTTGACTGTGATTGGTCCCTTAGGTCCAGGTAACCTCCAAAGCAAGTACGTGTAATGTGGTACCGCCATAAACCTGGCATACGCTGGTCGCCCCAACAAAGCGTGATACTGTGACGGGAAATCCACAACTTCGAATTCCAACCTTTCTATCCTGTAATTTTCTCGGGTCCCAAACTGAACGTCGAGATTGATCCTCCCCAGTGGGTAACTTGGCTTCTCTGCTGTAATGCCGTGGAAACGTGTGTCGGTTGGTTTCAAATTTGCTAGGGAGATGTTCATCTTCCTTAGCGTATCTGCGTACATAAGGTTTAAACTGCTGCCGCCATCTATAAACACTCGAGATACGTCGAATCCTGCAATTACTGCTGGTAAGATAAGTGTTGATTGCCCTGGTCGAGGAACTTGCTGCGGGTGATCCGCTATTGTGAAACCAATGTCTTGCCCTGACCAATTTAAGTACTCGACCGTTGGTGGGGGCATCTTCTCTGCCATGAACACTTGCCGCGAGATTACCTTCTGAGCCCTATTAGATGGCCTAGCTTTTTGAATCATCGAGACCGCACCATTATTGTTCGGATCAACATATGGAGGTGGTTGTGGTGCTGCCGCTATTCTGAGCTGGTGTCTATTTTCGTCCGTGATCGCGGGAGAAGGTGGCAGGTGGATCTCACTCCTGGGCCCCTGAGGGTTTCTGTTTGCGGCTTGAGCATTGGCCATCCCTGCGACCCGCAACATTGCTTGGAAATTGCGGCAGTCTTTCTGCAGATGTCCTGATTGTCTTTTCCCATTGTTGTCGAGGAAAAAATGCATCTGGCACGGCCCGTTCATCATATCTTCGGGAGTTACGAAAGATCTTTGAAACCTTGACCCGCTATTTTGCCTGTTATCTCTATTGTCGCCTTGCTGTGCATTACTTCTCTGGTAGTCATCTCTACTCGTTTCCTCCATTGTTTCCCGAAAGCCAGACCGATATTTGGCCAGGTCCATCGTAGCTTGAAAATTGACGGGGAAATCGGCGTCTATTTTGAAAATTTCGACTGCGATCCTCCTCTGGGGACCTATGTCGTTTGTTATGTACCGCATCTTCACCATCTGCCCATCTGTTTGCTATTTCCATTAATGCTGATACTGTTCTTGGGTTTGTCCTCCCCAAGTCTTCCACGAAATCTCCTCGTCGAACTCCTGCAACAAACGCATCTATCGCTCTTTCGTCAGATATATTTTCTGCCGAGTTTTTGATGATGTTCCACCTTTGGATGTACTTCCTCATTGATTCATCATGCTTTTGTCGACATGACCTCAACTCCTCTAGTGTCGCAGGTTTCTTACAGGTTGACCGGAAATTCTTGATAAACACGTCCTCAAAACTTTCCCAGCTGTCGATGGAACCTGGGGGGAGCTTCTTTATCCATGATCTGGCGGCTCCGCTCAGATGTATCTGGATGCTCTGCATGGCTGTCGCTCTGGTCCCGCCTATCAATTTTACTGTCTCGAGGTAATCGACTAGCCAATCCTCGGGGTCTTGCAGGCCATCGAATTTCTTGAAACTATCGGGTAGCTTGAATCCTGATGGAACTCGAGTTTTTCGGACTCATCGTGTGAAACACGGGAGTCCACACATATCCTCTTCAGCAAGTTCTGGGGAATGCCGACGCTCCCTTCTTTCTTGTCGCGCTCTGTCAACTCTGGCCTGATTTGTTGTGTCTCTGGCTCCACTCGCTCTTGGAGGATCTTGCACTGCTGCGGTAGGTCTCGGACTATTTTGCCTTGCAG
Organism: Lolium rigidum; assembly: GCF_022539505.1. Taxonomy (NCBI): domain Eukaryota; kingdom Viridiplantae; phylum Streptophyta; class Magnoliopsida; order Poales; family Poaceae; genus Lolium; species Lolium rigidum. The sequence goes on from NC_061508.1 coordinate 59,753,578, forward strand.
TTCCTTCGGGAGGTGTAGCTGTGAACGCTGCTCCCATGGCTCCACATCCTGCCATGGCCATGTTGTACAACGCTTCTCTTGGATCTCCGGGAGGTGGCCTGGACGCCAAGATGAAAGCTTGTGTCGCCATGTACCCTCGCTTCCGGTGTTTTTGGGATAATATTCCCCCTCGTGTCGATTGACATAAAGGACATGTCGAGGTTTTGGATTAGAGTCTCTCTTTCAGCTTCCGGTATATTTTGCAGCCGAGATCTTGCTCTCCTCCGAGCTTCTCTGTGACTATCTCCCGAAGTTCCTGATTGTCGACTTAATTCTGCCCGTCGCCTGCTTGACGCGGAAGCTGCCTCCTTTCTTCTGTTCAAAGCAGCTGTCTATTTTTCCAATTCTCTTCCAGCTCGGGCGAGTCTATATTGATAAGCTTGCAGTTCTTCGACCGTAGCAGTTGTCTCCATTTGTTCAGAGCCATCCAAAGCTTTCACAGCTCTATCCCATGCTTATTGTGGAAGTTGAACTCTGACACGTGGTGTGGGCCCGATATATTTAGTGCCCAAACCTCTCCTTAGATCTGAGGGATCGACATAGGGGTTTCCCAAATCGTCGAAAGCCTCTGATGTTTCCTCTTGATCGCGACTTGCTTCTCCAATGGCATAAACTTGATGATATTTTGGAGTTTTCACTTTGCTTGGTTTGGTGACACCATCATAGAGATTGGTGAAGACCTTCCCAATAGAGATGGATTTGTCGATGAAGTCGAAGCTGTCGGTGTCGCTTGAATCATCGCTTATATAGGAGTCCGCAGATGACTCGAAGGACATGTCGTTGAAGATCTTGGTGAGTTTTTCGCTTGCCCTGCTGCCGATGAAGCGTGGCGACGAAGTCTCCTCGTCGCTTGACTCGATGGATGATGCTGAGTTTGAGAAGTCAGGACCAACCGCCGATAATCCCGACGAGATCGGAACTTCGAAACGATACGCTCCTTCTTTCTCGACGCGGAAGTGGAACTTTCCAAACGTCATCTTCATGGGCTCCTCCAGATACGCATATGCATCCAAACGGGAGGGCGGGTGAGGAACAAAATCAACAAGACCAGTTTCAATCTGTTTACCTCTGTCCATGATGTTGCTTGCTACTGATGAAGTCGATGATCTTGAACGTGCCATCGAGATCAGCTCCTTGTCACCTCTAGATCCCACAGACGGCGCCAATTGACAAGGGATTAACTTGTCAATGCCTACGGATTGTAGACTAGGGTTTAGTTAGATGTAGAGGGCAAGTAGATCTCGAAGGTTTCAGCCGAAAAGTACTCGACGAATATAAAACTAGGGTTGTGTTGACAGTAAATTCGATCCTCTTTTTGTCCCTCGACTCCCCCTTATATAGGAGGCGGAGCCGAGGGATTCGTGATACACAAGTTTACAGAGTCCGGGAGGGTTTCCAACTCAACCCGCAAGATTACAAACGATTACTCCTATTACAACTCTAGCTTTCCTTAGTAGTATCTTGGGCTTCCGAATCTTCTTATTCTTCGGGTGATGGGCCTTCAGTAAACCCCGGGTACCATATTCGGCAGGCCCATTGGGTATGCCTATGTCACATAGTGCCAGTTTTCTGTTTATTATGTCTGTTTATTGCAGAAAAGGCCCAAAAATCAAAGTGCTCGGAAAAATCCAGAAAAATCACAGAAATTCTATTCCGCCGCCAGAAGACTCACGGAGCCAGAAGGGTCAGGCCAGAGGAGGCCCAGGGCCTCCTCCCCATCAGCCGGCGCGGCCAGGAGGGGGCCGCCCCACCCTATGGTGTGGGGCCCTCGGGACTCCACCGATGCTGCCTTTCGCCTATATAATCCCTCGCGACGCGAAAACCCTCAATCAATCAATCATACTCCAAAAAGACTCCAGGGGCGCCGCCGCCATCGCGAAACTCCGTTTCGGGGGATAGAAGTTTCTGTTCCGGTGATGACGCGTAAAGCACACGCCCGTTGGGAACCCCAAGTGGAAGGTGTGATGCGTACAGCAGCAAGTTTCCCTCAGTAAGAAACCAAGGTTTATCGAACCGAGAGGAGCCAAGAAGCACGTTGAAGGTTGATGGCGGCGGAGTGTAGTGCGGCGCAACACCAGGGATTCCGGCGCCAACGTGGAACCTGCACAACACAATCACAATACTTTGCCCCAACGTAACAGTGAGGTTGTCAATCTCACCGGCTTGCTGTAAACAAAGGATTAGATGTATAGTGTGGATGATGATGATTATTTGCGAAGAACAGTAAAGAACAATTGCAGTAGATTGTATTTCAGATGTAAAGAATAGGACCGGGGCGTTGATTTCGTCCAATTCCGAGAATATTTCCTTACTAGGATTTCTGAAACCAAAAACAGCAGAAAACAACAATCGGCTCTTCGGCATCTCGTCAATAGGTTAGTGCCGGAAAATGCATAATAATGACATATAATGTGTATAAAATATGTGAGTATCATCATAAAAGTAGCATCGAACATAAGAAATTATAGATACGTTTGGGACGTATCAAGCATCCCCAAGCTTAGTTCCTACTCGCCCTCGAGTAGGTAAACGATAACAAAGATAATTTCTGAAGTGACATGCTATCATAATCTTGATCATACTATTGTAAAGCATATGAGATGAATGCAGCGATTCGAAGCAATGATGAAGATAATGAGTAAACAAATGAATCATATAGCAAAGACTTTTCATGAATAATACTTTCAAGACAAGCATCAATAAGACTTGCATAAGAGTTACTCATAAAGCAATAAATTCAAAGTAAAGGTATTGAAGCAACACAAAGGAAGATATAAGTTTCAGCAATTGCTTTCAACTTCAACATATTTATCTCATGGATAATTGTCAACACAAAGTAATATAACAAGTGCAATAAGTAAACATGTAAGAATCAATGCACACAGTTGATACAAGTGTTTGCTTCTGGGATAGAAAGAATATGTAAACTGACTCAACAATAAAGTAGAAGAATGGCCCTTCGCAGAGGGAAGCATTGATTACTATATTTGTGCTAGAGCTTTTCATTTTGAAAACAAGAAACAATTTTGTCAACGGTAGTAATACAGCATATGTGTTATGTATAAGATATCTTATAAGTTGCAAGCCTCATGCATAGTATACTAATAGTGCTCGCACCTTGTACTAATTAGCTTGGATTAACACGGATTATCATTGCATAGCATATGTTTCAACCAAGTGTCACAAAGGGGTACCTCTATGCCGCCTGTACAAAGGTCTAAGGAGAAAGCTCGCATTGGATTTCTCGCTTTTGATTATTCTCAACTTAGACATCCATACCGGGACAACATGGACAACGGATAATGGACTCCTCTTTAATGCATAAGCATTCAACAACGGTTAATTTTCTCATAAGATATTGAGGATTAGTTGTCCAAACCGAAACTTCCACCATGAATCATGGCTTTAGTTAGCGGCCCAATGTTCTTCTCTAACATTATGCATACTCAAACCATTTGATCATGAAAATCTCCCTTACTTCGGACAAGACGAACATGCATAGCAACTCACATGATATTCAACAAAGGTAAAAGTTGATGGCGTCCCCAGAAACATGGTTACCGCTCAACAAGCAACTTATTAAGAAATAAGACACATAAGTACATATTCTTCACCACGATAGTTTTTAAGGCTATTTGTCCCATGAGCAATATATTGCAAAGACAAAGAATAGAAATTTAAAGATAGCACTCAAGTAATGTACTTTGGAATGGCGGAGAAATACCATGTGGTAGGTAGGTATGGTGGACACAAATGGCATAGTAGTTGGCTCAAGGATTTGGATGCACGAGAAGAATTCCTCTCAATACAAGGCTAGGCTAGCAAGGTTGTTTGAAGCAAACTCAAGTATAAAAAGGTGCAGCAAAGCTTACATATGAACATATTGTAGCTATTATAAGACTTTACATTGTCTCCTTGTTGTTCAAACACCTTAACCAGAAAATATCTAGACTCTAGAGATCAATCATGCAAACCAAATTTTAACAAGCTCTATGTAGTTATTCATTCATGAGTACAAGGTACATGATGCAAGAGCTTAAACATGATCTCGAGCACAACAATTGCCAAGTATCACATTATTCAAGACATTAAACCATTTACCACATGCGGCATTTTCCGTTTCCAACCATATAACAATGAATGAAATAGTCCAACTTTCGCAATGAACATTAAAGATAAAGCTAAGAACATATTTGTTCATACGAAACAGCGGAGCGTGTCTCTCTCCCACACAAAGAATGCTAGGATCTGATCTTATTCAAACAAAAACAAAAATAAAAAAACAAACAGACGCTCCAAGTAAAGCACATAAGATATGACGGAATAAAAATATAGTTTCACTAGAGGTGACCTGATAAGTTGTCGATGAAGAAGGGATGCCTTGGGCATCCCCAAGCTTAGACACTTGGGTCTTCTTAGAATATGCAGGGATGAACCACGGGGGCATCCCCAAGCTTTGACCTTTCACTCTTCTTGATCATATTGTATCATCCTCCTCTCTTGACCCTTGAAAACTTCCTCCACACCAAACTCAAAACAAACACATTAGAGGGTTAGTGCATAATCAAAAATTCACATGTTCAGAGGTGACACAATCATTCTTAACATTTCTGGACATTGCACAAAGCTACTGGACGTTAATGGAACAAAGAAATCCATCAAACATAGCAAAAGAGGCAATGCGAAATAAAAGGCAGAATCTGTCGAAACAGAACAGTCCGTAAAGATGAATTTTTTTGAGGCACCAGACTTGCTCCGATGAAAATTCCCAAATTGAATGAAAGTTGCGTACATATCTGAGGATCACGCACGTAAATTGGCAGATTTTTCTTAGTTACCTACAGAGAGGCAGATCGAAATTCGTGACAGCAAGAAATCACGTTTCACGCGAGTAATCCAAATCTAGTATTGACTTTACTATCAAAGACTTTACTTGGCACAACAATGCAATAAAATAAAGATAAGGAGAGGTTGCTACAGTATTAACAACTTCCAAGACTCAAATATAAAACAAAAGTGCAGAAGTAAAATAATGGGTTGTCTCCCATAAGCGCTTTTCTTTAACGGCGCAGAAAGTGTGAATCAAGTATTATCAAGAGACGAAGCATCAACAGAGGGGTTTGGAGCTTTCTCAACTATGCATTTTATCTTATCTATGTAAGTTTCAGAGGCTCCTTTTTCATTATACTTAGGCTTGCTATCCTCATCAAACAAATTTTCGGGAACAAGCCAACCATAGTTATTTTCTAGAGCTTCATGCATTCCTAGGAGCTTACAAGGTATTGTTGTCTTAATCTCCCCACCATCATTAATATTATTAGTGTACCTTATTCTATCCATGTCCATCTTTTCAAGGGTGCTAGCAAAGTTGGTATAAGAGCCAAGCATCTTATATTTAGTAAAGACCTTTCTAGCCTCTCTTGCTACACCACCAAATTCTTTGAGAAGGGTTTCTAAAACAAAATATTTCTTTTCTCCTTCTTCCATATCACCGAGTGTAAGAAACATATGTTGAATTATAGGATTGAGATTAACAAATTTAGTTTCCAACATGTGTACTAAAGAAGCAACAGCAATTTCATAAATAGGAGCAAGTTCTACCAAGTGTCTATCTTCAAAATCTTCAGCTGTACTAACATGAGTGAAAAAATCTTCTATATTATCTCTCCCAATGATAGACCCACGTCCTACCGGTATGTCTTTTAGAGTGTACTTAGGAGGAAACATGATGAAATAAACAAAAAGTAAATAAAGTAAATGCAAGTAACTAATTTTTTTGTGTTTTCGATATAGAGAACAAGACAGTAAATAAAGTAAAACTAGCAACTAATTTTTTGTGTGTTTTTGATTTAAGAGCAAACAAAGCAGTAAATAAAGTAAAGTAGCAACTAATTTTTTTGTGTTTTGTTTTAGTGCAGCAAACAAAGTAATAAATAAAGTAAAGTAAAGCAAGACAAAAACAAAGTAAAGAGATTGTAAGTGGGAGACTCCCCTTGCAGCGTGTCTTGATCTCCCCGGCAACGGCGCCAGAAAAAGAGCTTGATGACGCGTAAAGCACACGCCCGTTGGGAACCCCAAGTGGAAGGTGTGATGCGTACAGCAAAGAAATTTCCTCGCAAGAAACCAAGGTTTATCGAACCAGTAGGGAGCCAAGAAGCACGTTGAAGGTTGATGGCGGCGGAGTGTAGTGTGGCGCAACACCAGGGATTCCGGCGCCAACGTGGAACCTGCACAACACAATCACAATACTTTGCCCCAACGTAACAGTGAGGTTGTCAATCTCACCGGCTTGCTATAAACAAAGGATTAGATGTATAGTGTGGATGATGATGATTATTTGCGAAGAACAGTAAAGAACAATTGCAGTAGATTGTATTTTAGATGTAAAGAATAGGACCGGGGCGTTGATTTCGTCCAATTCCGAGAATATTTCCTTACTAGGATTTCTGAAACCAAAAACAGCAGAAACAACAGAATCGGCTCTTCGGCATCTCGTCAATAGGTTAGTGCCGGAAAATGCATAATAATGACATATAATGTGTATAAAACATGTGAGTATCATCATAAAAGTAGCATGGAACATAAGAAATTATAGATACGTTTGGGACGTATCATCCGGCACGCCGCCGGGACGGGGAATTGCCCCCGGAGTCATCTCCATCGACACCACCGCCATCTTCATCGCAGTTGCTGTCTCCCATGATGAGGAGGGAGTAGTTCTCCCCCGAGGCTAAGGGCTCTATTGGTAGCTATGTGGTTCATCTCTCTCCCATGTGAACTTTATGTGATCATGAGCTTTGTAATCTTGTTGAATATGTAGATGTTACTCTTGTCTATTATGCACTCTATAGGTTACTTTAATATGAACTCCGGAGTTACTCTCCACGGTGTGACGGTGACAGTGTGCGCATCGTGTCTGATTCCTTTATGACGTTGTGGAGCTTGTTTACTCCGGCTTGAGGGTGCTCTTGTAGCCCTACACAATGAATGGTGTTTGTCATCCAACAAGAGAGTGTTTGAGAGTAGCATTTATTTATTGAATTATGTGATCATTGTTGAGAGTGTCCACTAGTGAAAGTATGATCCCTAGGCCTTGTTTTCAAGCATTGAAACACCGTTTCCAACAAGTTCTGCTACATGTTTGTTTGCTGCCATTTTTATTTCAGATTGCAATTACTACTTACAATCATCCATATTACTTGTATTTCACTATCTCTTCGCCGAACTAGTGCACATATACATCTGACAAGTGTATTAGGTGTGTTGGGGACACAAGAGACTTCTTGTATCTTAATTGCGGGGTTGCTTGAGAGGGATATCTTTGACCTCTACCTCCCTGAGTTCGATAAACCTTGGGTGATTCACTTAAGGGAAACTTGCTCGCTGTTCTACAAACCTCTCGCTCTTGGAGGCCCAATACCGTCTACAGGGAATAGAAGCGTGCGTAGACATCAAGCTATTTTCCTGCGCCGTTGCCGGGGAGGTAAGGTAAAAGGTATTCACATCCTCCGACTACTAAGCTATTTCCTAGCACTGTTGCCGGTGTGTGAGTGCTCGAAGCTATTTCCTTTAGATCCTGCAATTATATCTTTTTGTTTCTTGTTTTTATTTTCACTAGTTAGGCTTAATGGAAAACAATAAAAAAATTAGAGATCTTTATGAACTTTATATTGAATTAGGACATGATGTGTTTGAAGAGAGAATTAAAAAACCCATGGAACTTTGTTTACAAAATAGTTGTATCAATGTTATTAGCATGAACTCTTTGAATACTATTATTGCTAATTCTATGGAAGAATTTAAGCTTGGGGAAGCTGGTTGTGATATTTTTAGTCCCCCAAATTTTGAGGAGAAAATTTTCTTTGATGATACTTTGCCTCCCATTTATGATGATTATAATGATAGTGGTATTTTGGTGCCACCTACTATGGAGGATAAAGTTTATTATTATTATACCATGCCTGCAATTTATAATGATTACAATGATGGTTGTGATAGTTTTACTCCCACTATTACTAATAAAATTGATTATGCTTATGTGGAGAGTAATGATACTTTTATGCATGTGAATAAGAATGTTTTATGTGATAGCTATATTGTTGAGTTTGTTCATGATGCTACTGAAAGTTATTATGAGAGAGGGAAACAGGGTTATATGCATCTTAATAATATTAAGTTTCCCCTCTTTATGTTGAGAATCTTGAAGTTGCGCTTGTGTTGCCTTTCTATGCTTGTTGCATTATGCTTACATGACTTGTTTATTTACAAGATTCCTTTTCATAGGAAGTGGGTTAGACTTAAAAGTGTTTCATACTTGCTTTTGAGGCTCTCTTTTGCTTCAACTCTCATTTCTTGCGAGAGCATCATTAAAATTATTGAGCCCATCTTAATGGCTATAAAGAAAGCACTTCTTGGGAGATAACCCATGTTTTTATTTTGCTACTTTTTTTTGTTGTGTCTTGGAAGTTGTTACTACTGTATCAACCTCTCCTTATCTTTATTTTATTGCATTGTTGTGCCAAGTAAAGTCTTTGATAGTAAAGTTGATACTAGATTTGGATTTCTGCGCAGGAACAGATTTTTAGCTGTCACGAATTTGAGTAGATCTCTCTGTAGGACACTCTAAAAATTCTGCCAAAATTCATGCAGTGTTCCTCAGATATGTACGCAACTTTCATTCAATTTGAGCTTCTTCATCTGAGCATGTTAAGTGCCTCAAAAAAATTCGTCTTTACGGACTGTTATGTTTTGACAGATTCTGCCTTTTATTTCACATTGCCTCTTTTACTGTGTTGAATGGATTTCTTTGTTCCATTAACTTTCAGTAGCTTTAGGTAATGTCCAGAAGTGTTAAGAATGATTGTATCCTCTCTGAATATGTGAATTTTTTGATTATGCACTAACCCTCTAATGAGTTTGTTTTGAGTTTGGTGTGGAGGAAGTTTTCAAGGGTCAAGAGAGGAGGATGATATAATATGATCAAAAAGAGTGAAAATTCTAAGCTTGGGGATGCCCCCGTGGTTCATCCCTGCATATCTCAAGAAGACTCAAGCATCTAAGCTTGGGGGGCATCCCCTTCTTCATCAACAACTTATCAGGTCACCTCTAGTGAAACTATATTTTTATTCCGTCACATCTTATGTGCTTTACTTGGAGCGTCTGTGTGCTTTTATTTTTGTTTTTATTTGAATAAATTCGGATCCTAGCAATCCATGTGTGGGAGAGAGACACGCTCCGCTTTTTCATTTGAACACTTGTGTTCTTCGTTTTACTTTAATATTCATGGCAATAGTTAAAAACTGCTGCATTTATTGCTATTTGGTTGGAAACAGAAAATGCTTCATGTGGTAATTGGTACATGGTCTTGAATAATTTGATACTTGGCAATTGTTTTGAGCTCTCAAATAGATCATGTTTAAGCTCTTGCATCATGTAGTTTAAACCTATTAGTGGAGAACTACCGTAGAGCTTGTTGAAATTTGATTTGCATGATTGGTCTCTCTAAGGTCTAGATATTTTCTGGTAAAAGTGTTTGAACAACAAGGAAGACAAGTGTAGAGTCTTATAATGCTTGCAATATGTTCTTATGTAAGTTTTGTCTGTACCGGTTCATACTTGTGTTTGCTTCAAACAACCTTGCTAGCCAAAGCCTTGTACCGAGAGGGAATGCTTCTCGTGCATCCAAAACCTTGAGCCAAAACCCATGCCATTTGTGTCCACCATATCTACCTACTATGTGGTATTTCTCTGCCATTCCAAAGTAAATTGCTTGCGTGCTACCTTTAAAAATTTCATTCCTTGTCTTTGCAATACATAGCTCATGGGAAAGTAGCCTAAAAAACTATTGTGGTGATGAATGTGTCGCTTATGTATCTTATTTCTTATAAGTTGCTTGTTGAGCGGTAACCACGTTTCTGGGGACGCCATCAACCTGTTACACCTTTGTTGAATATCATGTGAGTTAATATGCATGTTCGTCTTGTCTGAAATAAGGGTGATTGATCATGATTAAATGGTTTGAGTATGCATATTGTTAGAGAAGAACATTGGGCCGCCAACCAAAGCCATGTATCATGGTGGAAGTTTCAGCTTGGACATTAATCCTCAATCTCTTATGAGAATATTATCTGTTGTTGAATGCTTAAAGCGTTAAAGAGGAGTCCATTATATGTTTTCTATGTTGTCCAGGTATGGATGTCCTCAAGTTGAGATTTATCAAAAACGAGAAATCAAATGCGATCTATCTCCTTGGACCTTTGTACAGGTGACATAGAGGTACCCCTTTATGACACTTGGTTGAAACATATGTAATGCAATGATAATCGATGGAAATCCAAGATAACTAGGACAAGGTGCGAGCACTATTGGTATTCGATGCATGAGGCTTGCAACTTATAGGATGTTTTATGCATAACACATATGAATTATTACTACCGTTGACAAAATTGTTTTCATGTTTTCAAAATAAAAAGCTCTAGCACATGAGTAATCCCTGCTTCCCTCTGCGAAGGGCCTTTCTTCTACTTTATGTTGAGTCAGTTTACCTACTTCTTTCTATCTTAGAAGCAAACACTTGTGTTAACTGTGTGCATTGATTCTTACATGCTTGCTTATTGCACTCATCATATTACTTTGTGTTGACAATTATCCATGAGATATACATGTTGAAAGTTGAAAGCAACTGCTGAAACTTATATCTTCCTTTGTGTTGCTTCAAAACCTTCTATTAAGAATCTATTGCTTTATGAGTTAACTCTTATGCAAGACTTATTGATGCTTGTCTTGAAAGTACTATTCATGAAAAGTCTTTGCTATATGATTCAGCTGTTTAGTCATTATCTTTACCATTGCTTTGAATCACTTCATTCATCTCATATGCTTTACAATAGTATTGATCAAGATCATGTTGGTAGCATGTCACTTAAAAAATTATCCTTGTTATCGTTTACCTACTCGAGGGCGAGTAGGAACTAAGCTTGGGGATGCTTGATACGTCTCAAACGTATCTATAATTTCTTATGTTCCATGCTAGTTTTATGACAATATCTACATGTTTTATATGCACTTTATATCATATTATGGCATTTATTGGACTAACCTATTAACAAGATGCCATAGTGCCAGTTTCTGTTTATTATGTCTGTTTATTGCAGAAAAGGCCCAAAAACCAAAGTGCTGGGAAAAATCCAGAAAAATCACAGAAATTCTATTCCGCCAGAAGACTCACCGGAGCCGGAAGGGCCAGGCCGCAGGAGGCCCGGGGCCTCCTCCCCATCGCCCGGCGCGGCCGGAGGGGGGCCGCCCCACCCTATGGTGTGGGCCCCTCGGGACTCCACCGACGCTGCCTTTCGCCTATATAATCCCTCGCGACGCGAAAACCCTCAATCAATCAATCATACTCCAGAAAGACTCCAGGGGCGCCGCCGCCATCGCGAAACTCCGTTTCGGGGGACATAAGTCTCTGTTCCGGCACACCGCCGGGACGGGGAATTGCCCCCGGAGTCATCTCCATCGACACCACCGCCATCTTCATCGTTGTTGATGTCTCCCATGATGAGGAGGGAGTAGTTCTCCCCCGAGGCTAAGGGCTCTACCGGTAGCTATGTGGTTCATCTCTCTCCCATGTGATCTTTATGTGATCATGAGCTTTGTAATCTTGTTGAATATGTAGATGTTACTCTTGTCTATTATGCACTCTAGAGGTTACTTTAATATGAACTCCGGAGTTACTCTCCAGTGTCTCCACGGTGTGACGGTGACAGTCTGCGCATCGTGTGTGATTCCTTTATGACGTTGTGGAGCTTGTTTACTCCGGCTTGAGGGTGCTCTTGTAGCCCTACACAATGAATGGTGTTTGTCATCAAACAAGAGAGTGTTTGAGAGTAGCATTTATTTATTCAATTATGTGATCATTGTTGAGAGTGTCCACTAGTGAAAGTATGATCCCTAGGCCTTGTTTCCAAGCATTGAAACACCATTTCCAACAAGTTATGCTACATGTTTGCTTGCTGCCATTTTTATTTCAGATTGCAATTACTACTTACAATCATCCATATTACTTGTATTTCACTATCTCTTCGCCGAACTAGTGCACCTATACATCTGATACGTGTATTAGGTGTGTTGAGGACACAAGAGACTTCTTGTATCTTAATTGCAGGGTTGCTTGAGAGGGATATCTTTGACCTCTACCTCTCTGAGTTCGATATACCTTGGGTGATTCACTTAAGGGAAACTTGCTGCTATTCTACAAACCTCTGCTCTTGGAGGCCCAACACTGTCTACAGGAATAGAAGCGTGCGTAGACATCACGCAGCTGGGCGGCGTCGCAGTGGTAGTACATTGAAGGCGAAATGGCTTCCAAGTTTCTTAAAGGGACGCTGCCGGCGCCCATTTTCCCGACCACACCATTGCTAGAGCCAATACAATCCACCCCACCAACGCCATGAGAAAGAAATACTGGCCCTTCCACAAGACCAAGAACGACCACGAGGCTAGCGACTCGCGGTCCGGCAAGAAGCCACGGATCGGGCGGTACTTCCGCATCGACTTCGCGCGCCGCCTTTCAGAGGAAAACCGACCGGTACCATGGCCGGACGCAAACCTTCCTAGAGGAGGCTGGTACCTCAACTCCAGGCACGTGCCGGTACTCCCAGTGCCGCGCGAGGGCCGAGAGCGCCGGGACGAGGTGCGCCGCCGCTGAGCCATCTTGCCGCCGGATCTCCAAGAAGATCCGGCGTAAGCGCTCAACTCCTACAACTGGATCTCCTTCGGAACGTGGAAGTTCGACGCGTGCCGCCGCGCTGGCTACCTCGGGGACGTCGAGTACTTCGACCGCGAGATCGCCGCAGAAGAAGAGGAGAACGACCAGGAGGACGCGGACGATGACACGGACGAGGACGAGGACGAGCAGGTGGAGCGCGCAGAGTACGACCACGACGATGGCGGGGCAGCGTGGGATCCGGAGACCCAGCCGCCGGACATTACCGAGGAGGAGGCCATTGCCATGGCACTAGCCAACAGTAAGCGCGACGAGCTCAACAAGCTCGCTTTGTGGGACGGGCTCGCAATCCATCTCCGCGAGTCCGCGCTGCTGCAGGGTAGGCCGGCTACTCCTCCGGCCACGCCGACGCGTTCCAGCGACCGTGCTCCGTCTGCTGGTCCGGCCTGGGATCCCTAGCCACCTTCACCACAGCCTCCTGCGCAGGCGACGGCCTGGCCGCAGTTGCCGTAGCCTGCCCTACCTCCTCCACCGCCGGCGTACCAGCTTCCATGGCCGACGCCAAAGTTCATCGACCACGTCAGCGACGACGACTAGTAGGCAGTACCTAGGTTTTTTATGGTCTTTTATGTTTTTTATTAATGTAAACTATGACTTTATGAATGGGAAAAAAAATTATGCGTCATTCCGCTGGAGCCACCCCACCGCAAACGGATGATTTCGACCATTTCGACCGACGCAAACGGACGCGACGGGAGTCCGAAATGGATGCCCGCTGGAAAAGGCCATGCCCTAGTATGAATAAACCAGACGGGAGAGAGAGCTTTGTTTTTGTCGCACAAGGAGAGAGCGAACTTGCTTGTCCAATAGCGCAACACGAGCAACACGACGGGATGCATCCAACTGGGAGCATAAAAAAGCTCTCGTCGTGCTCGTGCGGCCGCAACCACTCCTCGAGCCGTGCTTGGCCGCCTGCACTGGTGGCCGGCGCCGGTGGCCACCACCGTCCACCAGCCACAACGGCGAAACAACCAAGAAATTAAACGCCGACCTCGACGTCCACGCCCACCTCGTTTTGTCATCTTTCCCTCGGCTACGAGTGCGACCTCCATACTGGCACAGTGCCGCGCGGCGATCCGAGTACCACATTTGCCGCTGCGGACATCTCTCACTGACTAACGGACCGAGAGAGCGAAGGCCCCACATGTCACTGTGATAGAATGTGACGTCGTACGTCACAGGAGGCTCCTCTCCTCGGGAACTCCACTCGTGCTATAGGCGATGGCAAAAGCGCCGGTTCCGAGCCGACGCGCACAAAAGGGAGCCTCGAAAAGCCAAAAAGGAGGCGTCGGAGCACAGGAAAAGCCGAGGCGCCAGTGGGCATGGCCGGCGAGGGGCCCGCCTCTGCAGCGGCGGAGGAGCTGCTCGACGGGTCTCTGCTTCTGCTGCTGCGGCGGTGGACCGCGTCGGCCGGCGGCGGCGAGCTGCTGGGCGCGTGGGACGCGGTGCGCGCCGGGGTCGTGGCGCCGGCGCTCGCGGCGGCATCGGGGGCGTGCCTCGCCATGTCGGCCATGCTGCTCGCCGAGGCCCTGTTCATGGCCGCCGCCAGCCTCGCGCGGCGCCGGCCCGAGCGCCGGTACCGGGCGGAACCGCTCGGCGCCGAGGACGAGGAGAGCGGCCCCCTCGGCTACCCCATGGTGCTCGTCCAAATCCCCATGTACAACGAGAGGGAGGTACGACGAGCGCATTTTGCGCATGTATTATTTTCAGTAATTCCCATGTAATTAAACTGCATGTTTATGTCTGTACTGTATGTACGTGTTCGTATATTCGTTACATCTTGATTTTTCATAGCTTGACGCATCCCTCGATTTGCCTCCGTTGAGGTGCAGGTGTACAAGCTCTCGATTGGGGCAGCGTGCGGGCTGTCCTGGCCGTCGGATAGGCTCATCGTACAGGTTCTGGACGATTCCACGGATCCAACGGTCAAGGTAACTTTTAAATTGGCCATCTCGCTTAGCACTCAAGTTACATGACAATACTGTTTTGATGTTCAAAAAAAAAAACATGACAATACTTTTGGCATTACCATATCACAACGTTGCGTGTCGTCCAAAAAAAAAAACAATGGTTGCAGCATTTATTTAGCTGTTTTCTCTCCCTAATATTCAGTAGACTAGCGCAAAGTCAGTCTGATAAAGTGCCGGAAATGTTCAGTGTTTGCTCAAGTTGTTCAGGGGTGTCATCTGTAACTTCTGAAAAGATTTAAGCGTTTGGCAACTAGCAATGCAGATGATACTAGTAGAGTAGAATTGATCGAATAGTGCGTTGTCAGTTTAGTTAGTGCTATTCCTGGCCAAGAATGAAACTAAACAACGGTGGCATCAGTAACTTAAGTTACATCATGGCCGAAACCAAAAGTGAACAAGATGGATGACAAGAGGGGGCTTACATAAGGGTTGATGCCGTGGGGTTTTTTCGGTCCTGGTTTAGTGGAATAATTGTTCAGACCTAGTATTGAGTTAAGCGGTTGAGAATCATTTATGTGCTATGCTTTGACTAGGATCTCGTGGAGCTGGAATGCAAGCTTTGGGCTAAGAAAGGCAAGACTGTAAAGTATGAGGTGAGAAACAATCGCAAAGGATACAAGGCTGGTGCACTGAAAGAGGGGATGCTGCATGCTTATGTCCAACAGTGTGATTTCCTCGCTGTATTTGATGCCGATTTCCAACCAGAAGCCGACTTCCTCATCAGAACCATCCCATATCTTGCACGCAATCCACAAATTGCTCTTGTTCAAGCACGCTGGGAATTCGGTAAGCCTAAAAAGCAGTCAGGTTTACACTGGTTATGAATTCACTTGGTTAGTTTGTTGCCCTCTGATAAACTACTGCCTACTACTCCCTCCTTTCCATAATTCTTGTCGTTGTTTCTATTATGGACTAACGGAGTAGCATATTTGTTCTGAACTTTGTAGCTGCTTGTGGTTTCTATTAATGGAAACCAGGGGACCCCACTTGCTTAATAAAAGTTAATGGAAATCAGGGGGACCCCACCTACTTGTAGCAATTGACATAGCACCAATCTTATCTGATGACAGAAAATTTAGAACAGAGGAGTGAACACGACGACCAAATGAGCATGTTATGTAAGACCAACAACGAGAACAGCCAAACTGGAGGAAAACAGATAGCATTATCTGTCTTCTCTTTTCTTGGAACGGAACTGTAAAAGCTAGTTCAATTAAGTCTGCTTATGGTGTGCAACAAGTTTACCAGTGCTCAACTTAGTAGGCTTTATCGGTCTGATGCATCTGTTGTTCGAATTGACAGGAACTTGCTGACTGGAATTTTGCAGTTAATCCTAATGAATGCCTGATGACAAGGATACAGAAGATGACACTAGATTATCACTTTAAAGTAGAGCAGGAAGCAGGTTCATCCACCTTTGCCTTCTTTGGTTTTAATGGTATGACAGACACATCTCCCTTATATTTTTTCTGGAAAGGAGACACATCCACCTAAAGAATCGACCGATTCACGACCCTGCAGAATTAATCTATTTAACGTCAAGAACTGGTTGCTTCAAAACTTCAGGAACTGCTGGAGTCTGGAGAATTTCTGCCATAAAGGAAGCTGGGGGCTGGGATGATCGCCACAGTTGAAGACATGGATTTGGCAGTCAGAGCAGGCCTGAAAGGATGGAAATTTGTCTATGTTGGTGATGTTAAGGTAGGATGGTCATGGCACCAATGTACTCATATGAATTCAGTTAATTTTGTAACTACATTGTTTTTACATTTCTACATTACTAAAGTACTTAACACTTAAAAATAATAAAGTGTAACCTTAAGAGAAGCATGGTGGTTTGTTGAATGGGATTCATGTGAAGAAAATGATGGAAATGATATCTTATTTTTCAAGCAGTTGAAAATCTAGTCTAATGTTCAACCAGCCTTGATTGACAATCATATTTCTACATGTGATGTAACTCGCAAGGTAATCATTGCTTGAACTACAGGTAAAAAGTGAACTACCAAGCAGTCTGAAAGCATATCGTCGCCAACAACACCGTTGGACATGTGGGGCAGCACATTTATTCCGCAAGACAGGAGCTGAAATATTGCTTACCAAGGTAACTCTGCTTATTACAATCTAGTAGTGTTTGCATGAGAATCTATTTCTTCAAAAGTGTCATACATTTGTTTGTGTGCATAGGTAATGGTCTACATCATTACTGTTTGTTTCTTTTGGGATGTTTATCTGACAACCTCTAAATCCTGTTGCAGGAAGTGTCATTTTGGAGGAAGCTTTATTTGCTATACAGCTTCTTCTTTGTGAGGAAAGTTGTTGCTCATGTGGTGCCTTTCTTGCTCTACTGTGTAGTGATCCCACTATCGGTGCTAATTCCCGAGGTTACAATTCCTGCTTGGGGGGTTGTCTATATTCCAACAACAATAACCCTTCTATACGCCATTAGAAATCCGAGGTCTGATGCTTGCAGAAAGAGCTTGTAGTTTATTTCATGCATAAAAATAGCATAACTATGTTAGTTCCAGATATGATATGCTGGTTCCTAACTACTGATGTTGTTGCAGTTCTATCCTCTTCATACCATTCTGGATCCTCTTTGAGAATGTCATGTCATTTCACCGAACAAAGGCGACGTTCATCGGTTTGTTGGAGTTCGGAAGCGTAAACGAATGGGTTGTCACGGAGAAGCTTGGCAACTCAAGCAACACAAAGGCCGTACCTCATATCCTCGAAAGGCCTCGCTGCAGGTTTTGGGACAGGTAGAATATGACTGGATCTATGTTTCGCCCAAGGGTCATATATGTCACCAACATTATGTTGAGATGAACGCATGAGTTGTGGAATCTTAACCATCTTCATGATATTGCAGATGGACCATGTCGGAAGTTCTGTTTGCCGTGTTCCTTTTTGCTTGTGCAACCTACAACTTGGTGCACGGACCTGACCTATATTTCATCTACATATATCTACAGGCTATAACATTTCTCATTGTTGGCACTGGTTTCTGCGGAACCTCCAACTCATAGCAAATGATCCAGCAAAAGAAACTATTCACTATATACATGATGTGGCAGCCTTATTTATCGGGCACACTTTTTGATGTAATAACCTTATTTCAGTGTCGTGAATACTGTCGAGGCAAAGGGTGCCTGCCTTTTTTAGAACAGGTTCCCATGCTGTTGTAACTTCCACTTATCTACAATGTAATTCCCATGTAACCACGTTCCACTGTAGTATTAGTCTTCATACATTTACTGGGATTGTGCTATCTGCAACATTTTGGAATATGAATGAATTTCTTTTCTTTTTTCTAGTTCCTCTAAATGTTTTTGGAGCTCCCTGGTATTGCTGGTATTTGTGTCCTTCAACTCAACTCTGTACTAGGTATTCTTGATCCTTGTGGTCTTTTGCACTGAATATGATTTCAACGATGAGAGTGGTTACGGTTTTGCAACGTGGCTACCTAGACAGTACAAAAAATATACTCCCTCCGACCCGAAAAACTGGGCGGACCCGTTATTTTGCAAAAAGCCCCCCGCACTATTTCACCTGGTAATCCCCAACCTCTCCCCAACCTCTCCCCAACCTCCGTCCGCCCGACGCTTTCTTTGTCGTCGCCGGCCGATCCCGGCGCTGTCCGCACGCCGCGCGACCACCGCCGCGAAGCCACCCCGCCCTCCTCTATTTACCCCCTCGATTGGAAGCTCTGGTCGGCCTCCCCACCACAAACCCTAGCCCAGGCTCCCCCAAGCTCCGAATTTTGGATCCAAAATCCATTCTTCTTGCCGGCCTCATCCTCCTCCTCCGCGCCGCAGCCTCCGAGCACGACCACACGGGCTTCCTCGATGCCGTCGCCACCGAGATGGAGGCGCCCTTCTGCACCCAGCTCTTCCCGCACATCCAGGCCAAGTCCAAGCTCCTCCACGCGCGCCATGCCTATGATGCCACCGCCACGAGGGAGGCCGGCCTGGTCAGCCAACTGGAGGAGCTCAGCTGCGGGAAGAGGCGCTCGTTGCTGGACAAGTTCTTGTCGTTGCTGGACATCCTGGCGACCCGTGTGCGCGTAGTTCGCCGCCTCCGTGAGCTGCTCACCACGAAATTCCCACCGGGGACATTCACTGTCAAGGTAACTTTCAGTATGCTCCTCTGCTCTAGCGGCAACACAAGTTCGTGTACTCTTCTCACACTATGTATCATGTATGCGCAAGTTCGTGTACTCTTCTCACACTATGTATCATGTATGCATGATCTGACAGTGCCTTGGTAACTAGCAGTAGCAGTAAACAAAGAGGAAGAGTGTATCATGTCGCAGTGCCTTGGTAACTAGCAGTAGCAGTGTATCATGTCGCAACACAAATTAACAAGGCTCAGTCACAACAACATTTAGTCATGTGCAAATTTGACTACTCGCAGTTGAGCTCAGCTGCTGCAGTTGGAGACATCTCTGGAGGCGATGAAGGGGAAGCTTGCGGATGCCGCACGATTGGCCTCGGAGTTTTGTTACTCACGGTATTGCTTCTCCTTGTATTGCTTGCTTGCTTGATAAACTATGGACAATATGAGTAACTCTACTTGTTGGGTTTGCATCTGGTACTTGCTTGATAAACTATGGACAATATGAGTAACTCTACTTGTTGGGTTTGCATCTGGTACTTGCTTGATAAACTATGGACAATATGAGTAACTCTACTTGTTGGGTTTGCATCTGGTACTGTCTTGTTGGAGTACCTATTTTCTATTGCTTGCTTGCTTGATACTACTCTGTGTGATAGTCCAGTACTAGTTGATACCTTGCAAGTATCATAGGTTGAAAGCTAGAAGAAGACCTTCAAATAGAGCAACAATGTTGAACTGTATTTGCCTCAAAGGAGAATGCATACATCGCATAAAATTAAAATTTGAAACTGAATGAACACATAAGACTTCAGAAATTTTGGGCGCACAAATTGCAGAAAATAGAGTAGCTATGGTGGCGATTGGTTATAACTTTTGTTCTAGTCAACTTATTTACAACTCTACCTGTTGGGTTTGCATCTGGCATACATATTCAGATAAACTACTGTATGAATACACGATAACTCTTATCGATTCTCCTTGTATTGCTTGCTTGCTTGATAAACTATGGATACATGATAAACCATGGATACCTATTTTCTATTGCTTGCTTGCTTGATAAAATCTGGATACATGACAACTGTTTGCTTGCCTGGTTTGGTGCTCTAAAAAATCTGCTCACCGATAAACTATGGATACATGATAAACTCTGGATACCTATTTTCTATTGCTTGCTTGCTTGATAAAATCTGTTTGCTTGGCCTCTTTAGTGTTTGCTGCCTTCCTTGGCCTCTTGTTTGCTCTAGTATCTTCTATTATCGGTTGTTTTCTTGTTTTGCTCACCTTCTCCTCAGGCTTCTCTTCTATTATTGGTTGTTTTTCCTTCCGCTTCTCCTCCTCAGGCTTTTCTTCTTGTATTGCAACTTCAAATTCGCTTACTTGTCTTTCCCGGATGAGATCAAGTTTTTTCTGTAAATAGTAAACATAAATTCTGTCAGTAATCAGTTTAGACCTACTCCAACAGGTAGAGTTACTCATATTGTCCATACTATCTTAAAACAGAAATTACAAGCAATAAGACATGGACATACAATCTTGACTCGTCGCTTTGGACGGACAATGCTTGATGAGTCCTCCAACCATGTGGCATATTCTTTTCCTGTGATAACTAGGTCATCATCCACAATTAATTGGGATCTTCCTTTTATCTTTGATGCTTTCTTTGCTTGTGTAGCCTTGATCTCTTCCTCCTTTAGTTGCATCTCATATTCCTCTATCAACTTTAAGGTTTCTTCATATAGTTCGCTATCAACCTCTAGTGTGTCGTGCAAGTTTCCCTCCTTTATCGATCTGTCCTTGCCCATGTGAATTAGCTTGTATGTATTTCCACCCCGGTTTTTCATAATCCGCACAAGGACAGACCGCAAGGTGACATACACTTTGGCAAGTGTATTCACGTCATATGCATCGTAAGCTTGTTCTACTGATTCTATCAGTTCTTTGAGAGTATTAGGTGCACTCTCAAATGCCAAGGATTGGATTGAACTGAAGAAGCAGAGATCTAGAACATTCACATCCGGGGAGTTAGGAGGTTGAAAAGTCAGCCTAATATCCAATCCTGAAGCTTTTACGGCGGCTTGAAAAATAGGATCATCAGGCGGAACATGTGTTCTTGCATTGTCTTGTTGTATCCATATGGTTCCCACGTCTCCATCGTCGGTCCATACTTCAACAATTGCTGGAATTACCTTCTCACAGAGGTATTCCCGCATCACGTCTCTAGTAACATTGAGATTCTTTAGCATCAAATCGCCTTTTGTCTGATACTTTGAGTTGTACTTGGCCACATCCTCTATGACGAACGCCCAAATTCCGACCTTTCCGTCAAATGTCATGTTACCTTGTGCATCAAATCTTGGTCTTGCAACCAGAGTTAGGAACATCACCTTACCGATGTTGTTATGGTTACGGATAGTGCGAACTGGATCCGGTTCTTCTGGAGTTAGGTAATATGTTCGATTACGCTTTGTCATATCAAACCATTTTTCATCCATATGCATTATGTTCCCCATCATTTTGAAGATAAACTTTGCATCTGTTATTGATGGTTCATCTATCATTGAGATGCAATATAGAAGTCTTTTGAGTCTGTTTTCCAAAGATAGATATGGCTTGAGACTATTAGTATGGCGCCTTAAATCGCCCCATGCCAACCGTCTTTGTAGTGTTGAGAAAGGGACACCAAGGGACCTTGCCGCGCCCTCGGTGTACCCCTTTGGTTCAGTGGAACTTGAGGAACCCTTTCATCCAGATTAAGCTCTCTCCTCTTTCTTCCACACATCTTCCGATTATTGGAGAAATCAACCACTTCATTCCTGGCCTCTTGATCCATTGCCTTCTTCCATGTCTTCTCGACTGACCGAAGACTTATTCCCAAGAGTTGAGCCACATTTTCTTTATCTGCCTTCACAACAGGTCTATCTTTGCCTAAAGCTTTCAATGCAATATATGAGGCAAATTTGCTTCTCTCTGGCACATCCTTACGGCGCCGCTGCAAATTGCGTTCTTCTTCTGGATTCTGTTCTTGTTCCGCAGCTTGTTCTTGTTCTTGTTCGTCTCGAATGTGACCTGGCTGAGCAGCTTGTTCTTGTTCTTGTTCGTCTCGAATGTGACCTGGCTGAGCAGCTTGTTCTTGTTCTTGTTCGTCTCGAATGTGACCTGGCTGAGCAGCTTGTTCTTGTTCTTGTGGAGTATGTGGACTGAAGTTCAGATCCAGAACCCTCCCTACACCATCCTCCTCTTCTGGAGGAGTTGAGTTGATATCAATGAGCAGGACCATTTTCGCCTATTATGGACCAGCTGCAGAAAAGAAATCCATGTCATTACAATGTTCCATATTATAAGCATGATTGTAGCATACTAGCTTATAATCCTGTCAAAGTGTGCTGAACATTATAAACTCATTTTTTGATCTGAACTTAACATATCTTGTGACAGACAGAATATGTCTTGTGACTGAATATATCTTGTGACGCTCTATTTCAGTAAGGAGTACTGTATTTCATTTTCATGTAACCGAAGCAACAGTTTGCCATGCAACTTATGTTAACTGCCGTAGTATATTACATATACCACATGCAAGTATGGTCTATTTCTGATAATGTGCTAAAGCAAAACTCTGATCCAACGTTTTCATTTAATTCGCAGGAATTTTCGCACGAAACAGTACTCAGGAAAAACTCTTGACTGTAGTCTCATGAAAAACATGAGTTGTGGAGAAGAAGATATTCACTGTGCAAAGCTGCATCCTCTGGCTGTCCCTGTCCCAGTCCTGCGCTTCAAGAACTGATGAACATGCAGGGACATGAACATGCAGGGAGGAGGAACATGTGGACAATTTTTCATCAAGAAGAGAAGAAGCATGCATGGTATCAAGGTGAGCACTTCTTTCCGCTGCAAGTAGAGAAGACAGTTGACCAATGCCTGTTTATGAAATGCACAACCCTTTCCATGTGAGTGAATTGATGGTTTGGTTTTGGTCTTTGCTATCCAGTTTAGTCTTTGCAGATTTTCGTTAAATTGAACATGATTACCCAAGCAGGCCAAACTGTGCTTTTATTCTAAAAAATAAGTAAACCTGATTCTTTGAGATGGTACCATCTGATTGCACTTCAGTGAAATAAGTAAACCTGAAACAAAATAATGGAAGCAGCATGCATACCCAAGCAGGCCAAACTGTGCTTTTATTCTCAAAAACCGATTTTCTAGTACGGAGTACATCCTAATCCAGAAGTATAAATCATTAGGTTTATACAGTTTGTTGTTTAATTTCCCATTATAATTCTTCTGCTGCTGGTTGATACTCCGCACACTATTTTCAGCAGAACAAGTTTCCTAAGATGGCCTTTATCTGAATTAAACTGAACATTTCTTTTAGGGAACACTTACCGTCCAGGAGGAGATAGTGGCGGATGGAGGCGCAGGGACCTCAGCTGTCCAAACAGCGTCCCCAGCGCCTACGGTTGCACCCAAGCAATCGATCGAGGAGGCTTCGCCCACGAGGCTAACGGACACCGCTCTCACCACAGTGCCACCGAAGAAGAATGTGGCCTGGAAGCGGCTGCAGAGGGAGGGAGATGAGGTCCAGAACAAGCATCAGGACATGCGTACAACTCAGCCCACTGTGCTGGGGGCTGCGCGTGAGAGGCCAGAAGCAGATCGAGGAGGAAGATTTTTTCAGAGCATGCACCACTAGCAAAGAAAAGCACCTCTGTTCCCTGGCTTGAAGATTGATGTGCTGGGTGAACTTAGGAACAAGATAACAACGTAAACAGCAACTCTGCCACTAGTCTGTCTACTCCTGTAGGTGTGTGTGTTCCTGAAGAAAGCAGCGAGTTGCTGACTATAGTGTTAGGGAAACCTGAGCTCCACCATATTACGGATGTAGGTATAGGACCAGAAGGGGGTGCTGCACCCGAGGAAAGGAAGACAACCTCAGTGATCAGAGGGAGGATGCTGAAACAGAACTGGAGGAAGAAGTGAAGACACAGGGAGAGTATGGTGGTCAGGTAGCGACCGGCCCAGGGGCTGCCGGCACACTGTCAGGTGCTAATGTGAGCACCTGGCAGGGCAAACGAGGACTGTAGCATGGAACTGCCGAGGCTTGGGGCAGCCTTCGACAGTTCAACAACTCGTGCATCGTGCAAGATCACAGCTCTGACATGGTAAATAAGAAATTAGTGGAAAACGTGGGACACCAGCTTGGTTTTATCCACTGTCTTCCTGTCTGCATCAAAGGCAAGGGAGACGGTTTGGCGCTCTACTGGAAGGGCACTATCAAGGTCGACCTGATTAATTTCGGTTTGCACCACAATGATGTTTCTGTTCCAGGTGAGTTTGGAATAAACCGCAGACTGCAGAAATACTTTTGTGTCTGAGGAGCCTCGTGTCCAAGATAGAGGTGAGTTCTGGAAACTGTTAAAGCAATTAACTCGCAATGCACTCGAACAAATTGTGACGACTGACCATTAACTGATTTCGTCACCAGCGGCAGATACCAGAATGGGCAAAGTGTAGATCATGGTGAACTACACGACTAACAGTGCTGCTTATTGTTCTGCAGATCATGGGGAGGTGCTTGGCCAGAAGACATCACGGAGAGGTGCCGGTAAAGAAGAGGCGAGCTCACCTCCCTGGGCGGTTCTCCGGCGGCTCGTCCGGCGGCTCGTCTGGCGGCGCGGCCGTCGCGTCCTTGCGGCCTTGTTACCCCGCTCCGGCGCCCTCCACCGGCGCGGCCTTGCTCCAGCCTTCCGTCGGCGAGCTCGACCCGTCCGTCGACGAGGTTGCCTGGGCAGGGGAAGGGGAAGCGTCCGGCCGCTGGGATCTCTCCGCGGGAGGGGCGGAGCCGCGGACAGCAGCGGCGCGCGGTCGCCGGGGAGCTTCGCCGGGGAGCTTCGCCGGGGAGCAGCGGCGCGTGGTCGCCAGGACGCGAGCAACACGACAGGAGGACCTGATTGCAAAAGTATTCAAACTTCTAAGGGGGTTTCTGTAAATTTTAGTTAAAACGCCCGCCCGCCCAGTTTTTCGGGTCGGAGGGAGTAAGTTTTTTTTACAATCTAGTGATAATTATTCGAAAACTGAAGAAATAAAAGAAAGTTGAGAAAACCTGATTTTGGAAATTTTAGAATTAATTCATATTAATATTATGACAAATTTTAATATAGACAAGAAAATGAACAATAAGATAGTGTGAAAACACGAGAATTTTATAAAACAATAGAATATTTTAGAAAAGGATGTTGAAATAGGAGAATTTTGACATGAAAAGAACAATGTGGAATAAGGAAACCCTCAAATTTTGCTGAAATCCATGTTTTTATAAATATGTATGAATTTTATGTATGTTTCAATTCATACAGTATTTATAGTATGTATAATTTTAATACTCCCTTCGTCCATAAATACAAGGTCACGTTGTTTTTGTGTCAAACTTTGACTAATGATTTAGTCAACCAAATAAAAGTTATATATCAACTAAAAATATACCATTAAAAAATTCATTGATTAAGGTTAACAAAGTCATCACACTCTTCGCTATCGATGGAAACATTGCCTCTCACTTAAAAAACGTCTTTTGGCGAGCTTCGCTTTGTGTTCTGACTACACCTGCAGGTTCATTCGACTTGGCCGGGGGTGCTTCGCTTTGTCTTTTACCCACACTACTAATAGCAGAA
>NC_061508.1:59779257-59868182 GCF_022539505.1 Lolium rigidum
CTAAGTGTTAGCCATGGCATGAGAATATTTACATCATATGAGCAAATGTGTTCGTGGAAGTTCTTTTATCGCTCAGTTGTTAACTGAATTGCTTGAGGACAAGCAATAAGCTAAGCTTGGGGGAGTTGATACGTCCAAAACGTATCTACTTTCTCGAACACTTTTGCTATTGTTTTGCCTCTAATTTGTGTATTTTGGATGCAACTAACGCGGACTAACGTTGTTTTCGTGCAGAACTGTTACGGTGTCTCGTTTTTGTGCGAGAAATCCAACTTTCGGGAAAATCCTCGGAATTTATGCGAGAAGGTCCTATTTTCCCGGAATATTGGCGGAGCCGAAGGACAAGCCGGGTGGGGGCCCGAGGCCCCACACACTAGGCCGGCGCGGCCCGGGAGGGGCCCGCGCGGCCCTAGTGTGTGGCGGCCTCGGTCGGCCCCCGACACCCTCCTTCGGACTACTTATCGCCTTCGACCTAAAACGCACGGAGAGAAGTCGAAGTCGCCGAAACCCTTCCGGAACGCCGCCACATCGCGAAACTCCGTCTCGGGAGCCGAAGTCTCCGTTCCGGCACTCCGCGGGACGGGAATTGGAGGAGATCATCGCCACCATCACCACCGACGCCTCTTCATCAACCGCCCATGTTTCCCCCATCCATGTGTGAGTAATTCCCCGCTTGTAGGCTGAAGGGGATGGTAGGGATTGGATGAGATTGGTCATGTAATAGTGTAAGATTGTTAGGGCATAGTGCCTAGTGTCCAGTAATTGGTACTTTGATGATATTGTTGCAACTTGTTATGCTTAATGCTTGTCACTAGGGCCCGAGTGCCATGATCTCAGATACGAACATGTTATTATTTCATCATGATATTCATTGTTTATGGTCTTACACTGCAAGTTGTATACACATGTCGCTATCCGGAACCAATGGCCCCGAAGTGACGAAATCGGGACAACCGGAGGGGATGGTAGTGATGTGAGGATCACATGTGTTCACGGAGTGTTAATGCTTTGCTCACGTACTCTATTAAAAGGAGTACCTTAATATCCGATAGATTCCCTTGAGGCCCGGCTGCCACCGGCTGGTAGGACAAAAGATGTTGTGCAAGTTTCTCATTGCGAGCACGTACGACTATAATTGGAACACATGCCTATTGATTGCTTTGTACTTAGACACCGTTTTATTATTATCTGCAAATGCCCTGCTTGATTGTCACATGAGTTTCTCTCATCCATGCAACGCCCGTTATCCGTCCCCGTGCCTACAGTATTTTAATCCTGTTGTTTACTATAATCACTACTTGCTTGTCTCTGTTACTCTGCTGCTGTTATTCACTACTGCTACTCTGCTATAAAGCTGTTATTACTGATAAACTCTTGCGAGCAAGTACTGTTTCCAGGTGCAGCTGAATTGACAACTCCGCTGTTAAGGCTTTCAAGTATTCTTTGTCTCCCCTTGTGTCGAATCAATAAATTGGGTTTTACTACCCGCGAAGACTGCTGCGATCCCCTATACTTGTGGGTTATCAACCCCCTACGTGCAAATCTTACGGTTACCTTCACAAGGAACCTATAAGATGTCACGGCCAGGCCTACATGTAAAGTCTTACGGTTGCCTCCCTGAGGAACAAACAAGAACATGCATACAGGACACCCCCTCGCGTGCAAACCTTACGGTCACCTCATCGAGGGACTAACAAGGAGTCACGTTCAGAGACTACATGTAAATCTTACGGTTACCTCCTCGAGGAGCTAACAAGAAATAGGCATATAGGACACCCCCCACATGAAAGCCTTACGGTTACCTCCCCTAGGAACTAACAAGGAACATGTTCAGAGCCTACATGCAGAGTCTTACGGCTGCCTCCTCGAGGAACCAACAAGAACACGCATACTGGACGGTTTTTTGCAAGAAATTCCTATCAGAAACAGGCAAAGCCCTACTAAGGAGCCTACATGATTATCTCACGGACACCCTTTGAAGGGATTATGGAGTATCATCACAGGACACATCAGATGCTAGCATGGCCCTAAGAGTCTGAATACAAAAAGGCGGACGGAATGGCATTACAAGGCATTTTGAACACAAAGGATAATTTAATCAAAGCAGAAGAGGGAGCCCCACTCAGGGCGCAGAGTCGCTATCCTCGGAGGCACCCACACGTGCTCAGCACGTCAGAGCCTACATGCAGAGTCTTACGGTTACCTGTCCGAGGAACTAACAAGAACACGCATCTACATTCTGATAGTCGTTCACTCACACTCCCACTTAGACACTCGTCTACCTTCCTGGGTGAAATCCTAAACCAAGTAGTATGTTCAGACTTGGCCCCAACAGTTTTGATCCCGGCTATCGGTCCACGCCCAATGCTACGACGAGTCGGCAGAAACGCTCAAAACCAAGGCGTGCTTCATACGAAAATGGAGGGAAATCATCCGGAAGGCGCGGGATGACTCCGTAGTCCACCTCTCCTCCGCACTCTAAAGGAAGGGGCGCTTGACCTCACGCTAGACGTGTGTGAACCGTTGAGAAAAAGTAGCCTTGGTAACACACCGAGGCTCCAGAAAAGGCAAGACCGATGATAGTAAGGGGAGAGCGAACCACACTGCACACTAGACAAGTCCACAATAGTACATGAGTTTCCCTTTATCATGACACCCATCAAACCAGTCATTTAACCTCTTTGTTTGATGAAAGAAATAGGAATCATCCGAAGAACATGGCGAGACACCCGCACGCCGGCTTCAGGCATTTAGAAGCTCGGGGAACCGACGGGGAACGTACCTATGGGGTATCCCGAGTTCCGCCAAGATTAGGTGAGAATACAGAACCACATGCTCGTCACTGGCTTCTCGGAAACCAGAGGGAGGACGATGGGTTCTTATTCACCACCCCAGGAGGAAGAGGGGTAGAAATGGAAGAAGAGCGAGGAAAGAAGACCACGTGACGGCTTGGTCGTCATAAAGTCACGTCTACAAGAATATAGAGGTCCAGTCTGCCCTCTCCGGCCATGCCCCGCACAATCAGGTATAGAAAAAGAACTTCCCCATGCCCATGACGCCAACACCATATCAGCATGACCCGACCATGACGCCCTGATGTCTACGCACGCTTCTATTCCTGTAGACAGTGTTGGGCCTCCAAGAGCAGAGGTTTGTAGAACAGCAGCAAGTTTCCCTTAAGTGAATCACCCAAGGTTTATCGAACTCGGGGAGGTAGAGGTCAAAGATATCCCTCTCAAGCAACCCTGCAATTACGATACAAGAAGTCTCTTGTGTCCCCAACACACCCAATACACTTGTCAGATGTATAGGTGCACTAATTCGGCGAAGAGATAGTAAAATAGAAGTGGTATGATTGAATATGAGCAGTAGTAACGGCACCAGAAAATAGCTTGCTGGCGTGCAGTTGATGGTAATAATATTGCAGGAAGTAAAGATGCAGTAAAACAGTAAATAAGCGATGATTGCAGTATTTGGAAATAAGGCCTAGGGATCATACTTTCACTAGTGGACACTCTCAACATTGATCACATAATAAAACCACTCTACACTCTCTTGTTGGATGACAAACACCATTAATTGTGTAGGGCTACAAGAGCACCTCAATGCCGGAGTTAACAAGCTCCACAACATTCGATGTTCATATTTAAATAACCTTAGAGTGCATGATAGACCAACGCAATTATACCGAGTACTAACATAGCATGCACACTTTCACCATCAAGCTATGAAAGGGGGAATAGATCACATCAATACTATCATAGTAATAGTTAACTTCATAATCTACAAGAGATCACAATCATAAACTACGCCAAGTACTACATGATGCACACACTGTCAACATTACATCATGGAGGAGGAATAGACTACTTTAATAACATCACCAGAGTAACACATAGATGATATTCAACTAGATCACAAAGAGAGAGATGAACCACATAGCTATGGTAGAGCCCTCAGGCTCGGGGGGGAACTACTCCCTCCTCATCATAGGAGACAGCGATGGCGATGAAGATGGCGGTGGTGTCGATGGAAATGACTCAGGGGGCAATTCCCCGTCCCGGCAGGGTGCTGGAACAGAGACTTCTGTCCCCCGAACTGGAGTTTCGCGATGGCGGCGGCTCTGGAAGGTTTTCTGGTGTTTCGTCAATCTGTGTCGAAGATTTAGGTCACGAGGCATCTTATAGGCGAAGAGGCAGAGTCGGAGGGGCCACGGGGGACCCACACACTAGGGGGGCGCCTCCCCTGGGCCGCGCCGCCACCATGTGTGGTGGCCCTGGGCCTCTCCTCTGGCCCCTCTCCGGTGTTCTGGAAGCTTCGTGGAAAAATAAGACCCTGGGCGTTGATTTCGTCCAATTCCGAGAATATTTCCTTACTAGGATTTCTGAAACCAAAAACAGCAGAAAACAACAACTGGCACTTCGGCATCTCGTTAATAGGTTAGTTCCGAAAAATGCATCAAAACGATATAAAGTGTGAACAAAACATGTAGGTATTGTCATAAAACAAGCATGGAACATAAGAAATTATAGATACGTTTGAGACGTATCAAGCATCCCCAAGCTTAGTTCCTACTCGCCCTCGAGTAGGTAAACGATAACAAGAATAATTTCTGATGTGACATGCTACTTACATAATCTTGATCATACTATTGTAAAGCATATGAGATGAATGCAGCGATTCGAAGCAATGGTAAAGACAATGAGTAAACAACTGAACCATATAACAAAGACTTTTCATGAATAGTACTTTCAAGACAAGCATCAATAAGTCTTGCATAAGAGTTAACTCATAAAGCAATAGATTCAAAGTAAAAGGCATTGAAGCAACACAAAGGATGATTAAGTTTCAGCAATTGCTTTCAACTTGTAACATGTATATCTCATGGATAGTTGTCAACATAAAGCAATATAACAAGTGCAATAAGTAAACATGTAAGAATCAATGCACACGGTTGACACAAGTGTTTGCTTCTAAGATAGAAAGAAGTAGGTAAAGCTGACTCAACATAAAAGTAGAAGAATGGCCCTTCGCGAGAGGAAGCATGGATTACTATATTTGTGCTAGAGCTTTTCATTTTGAAAACAAGAAACAATTTTGTCAACGGTAGTAATAAAGCATATGTGTTATGTATAAGATATCCTATAAGTTGCAAGCCTCATGCATAGTATACCAATAGTGCCCGCACCTTGTCCTAATTAGCTTGGATTTACATGGATTATCATTGCATAACATATGTTTCAACCAAGTGTCACAAAGGGGTACCTCTATGCCGCTCGTACAAAGGTCTAAGGAGAAAGCTCGCATTGGATTTCTCGCTTTTGATTATTCTCAACTTAGACATCCATACCGGGACAACATAGACAACAGATAATGGACTCCTTTTTAATGCATAAGCATTCAACAACAGATAATATTCTCATAAGAGATTGAGGGTTGATTGTCCAAACTGAAACTTCCACCATGGATCATGGCTTTAGTTAGCGGCCCAATGTTCTTCTCTAGCAATATGCATACTCAAACCATTTGATCATGATAAATCACCCTTACTAAAGACAAGACGAACATGCATAGCAACTCACATGATATTCAACAAAGGTGAAATAGTTGATGGCGTCCCCAGGAACATGGTTATCGCTCAACAAGCAACTTATAAATAAATAAGATACATAGCTACATATTCTTCACCACAATAGTTTTTAAGGCTATTTTGCCATGAGCTATATATTGTAAAGACAAAGAATAGAATTTTAAAGGTAGCACCCAAGTAATGTACTTTGGAATGGCAGAGAAATACCATGTGGTAGGTAGGTATGGTGGACACAAATGGTATGGTTATTGGCTCAAGGATTTGGATGCACGAGAAGAATTCCTCTCAATACAAAGCTAGGCTAGCAAGGTTGTTTGAAGCAAACTCAAGTATAAAACGGTGCAGCAAGACTCACATATGAACATATTGTAAGTATTATAAGACTTTACATTGTCTCCTTGTTGTTCAAACACCTTAACCGAGAAAATATCTAGACTCTAGAGACCAATCATGCAAACCAAATTTTAACAAGCTCTATGTAGTTCTTCATTAATGGGTACAAAGTACATGATGCAAGAGCTTAAACATGATCTATATGAGCACAACAATTGCCAAGTATCAAATTATTCAAGACATTATACCAATTACCACATGCAGCATTTTATGTTTCCAACCATATAACAATTAACGAAGCGGTTTCAACCTTCGCCATGAACATTAAAGATAAAGCGAAGAACACAAGTGTTCATATGCAACAGCGGAGCATGTCTCTCTCCCACACAAGCATGAATTTATTCAGAGAATGAAAATAAAAAAACAAAAATAAAAGCACACAGATGCTCCAAGTAAAGCACATAAGATGTGACGGAATAAAAATATAGTTTCACTAGAGGTGACCTGATAAGTTGTCGATGAAGAAGGGGATGCCTTGGGCATCCCCAAGCTTAGATGCTTGAGTCTTCTTGAAATATCCAGGGATGAACTACGGGGGCATCCCCAAGATTAGACTTTTCACTCTTCTTGATCATATTGTATCATCCTCCTCTCTTGACCCTTGAAAACTTCCTCCACACCAAACTCAAAACAAACTAATTAGAGGGTTAGTGCATAATTGAAAATTCACATGTTCAGAGCTGACACAATCATTATTAACACTTCTTGACATTGCACAAAGCTACTGAAAGTTAATGGAACAAAGAAATTCATCAAACATGGCGAAACAGGCAATGCGAAATAAAAGGCAGAATCTGTCAAAACAGAACAGTCCGTAAAGACGAAATTTTCAGGGGCACTTAACTTTCTCAGATGAAAATGCTCAAATAGAATGAAAGTTGCGTACATATCTGAGGATCACGCACGTAAATTGGCAGATTTTTCTAATTTTTTTACAGCAGGGGCGGCTCAATTTCGTGACAGCAAGAAATCTGTTCCTGCGCAGTAATCCAAATCTAGTATTGACTTTACTATCAAAGACTTTACTTGGCACAACAATGCAATAAAATAAAGATAAGGAGAGGTTGCTACAGTAGTAACAACTTCCAAGACTCAAATATAAAATAAAAGTGCAGAAGTAAAATAATGGGTTGTCTCCTATAAGCGCTTTTCTTTATAGTCATTAAGATGGGCTCAGCAATTTTAATGATGCTCACATAAGGATGAGAGTTGAAGCAAAAAGAGCATCAAAAAGCAAGTATGAAACAAATTTAAGTCTAACCCACTTCCTATGAAAAGGGATCTTGTACACAAATAAATTCATGAAGAACAAAGTGACAAGCATAGGAAGATAAAACACAAGTAACTTCAAAATTTTCAGCATATAGAGAGGTGTTTTAGTACCATGAAAATTTCTACAACCATATTTTCCTCTCTCATAATAATTTCCAGTAGCATCATGAACAAACTCAACAATATAACTATCACATAAAGCATTCTTATCATGAGTCTCATGCATAAAAGTATCATTACTCTCCACATGAGCATAGTCATTCTTATTAATTGTAGTGGGAGCAAATTCAACAAAGTAGCTATCATCAAATATAGGAGGCATACTGTAATCATAATTAAATTTATCCTCCACAGTAGGCGGCACCAGAAGACTACTATCATTATAATCATCATAAATAGGAGGTAAAGTATCATCAAAGAAAATTTTCTCCTCAATGCTTGGGGGACTAAAAATATCATGCTCATCAAAACCAGCTTCCCCAAGCTTAGAAATTTCTATATCATTATCAACAATGGTGTTCAAAGAGTTCATACTAATATTACTACTAGCATGCAAATAAGGTTCCATAGGTTTTTTTAATTTTCGCATCAAACAATCCATGTCTTAACTCAGGAAATAGTTTAAAAAGCTCACAGTTGTTTTCCATTATGCCTTACTAGTGTTTAACAAGAAACAAAAAGATGCAATTGCAGGATCTAAAGGAAATAGCTTCGAGCACTCACACACCGGCAACAGTGCTAGGGAATAGCTTAGTAGTCGGAAGATGTGAATACCTTTTACCTTACCTCCCGGGCAACGGCGCCAGAAAATAGCTTGATGTCTACGCACGCTTCTATTCCTGTAGATAGTGTTGGGCCTCCAAGAGCAGAGGTTTGTAGAACAGCAGCAAGTTTCCCTTAAGTGAATCACCCAAGGTTTATCGAACTCAGGGAGGTAGAGGTCAAAGATATCCCTCTCAAAGAACCCTGCAATTACGATACAAGAAGTCTCTTGTGTCCCCAACACACCCAATACACTTGTCAGATGTATAGGTGCACTAGTTCGGCGAAGAGATAGTAAAATACAAGTGGTATGAATGAATATGAGCTGTAGTAACGGCGCCAGAAAATAGCTTGCTGGCGTGCAGTTGATGGTAATAATATTGCAGGAAGTAAAGATGCGATGAAACGATAAATAAGCGATGATTGCGGTATTTGGAAACAAGGCCTAGGGATCATACTTTCACTAGTGGACACTCTCAACATTGATCACATAATAAAACCACTCTACACTCTCTTGTTGGATGACAAACACCATTAATTGTGTAGGGCTACAAGAGCACCTCGATGCCGGAGTTAACAAGCTCCACAACATTCGATGTTCATATTTAAATAACCTTAGAGTGCATGATAGACCAACACAATTATACCGAGTACTAACATAGCATGCACACTGTCACCATCAAGCTATGAAAGGGGGAATAGATCACATCAATACTATCATAGTAATAGTTAACTTCATAATCTACAAGAGATCACAATCATAAACTACGCCAAGTACTACATGATGCACACACTTGTCAACATTACATCATGGAGGAGGAATAGACTACTTTAATAACATCACCAGAGTAACACATAGATGATATTCAACTAGATCACAAAGAGAGAGATGAACCACATAGCTACGGTAGAGCCCTCAGCCTCGGGGGAGAACTACTCCCTCCTCATCATAGGAGACAGCGATGGCGATGAAGATGGCGGTGGTGTCGATGGAGATGACTCCGGGGGCAATTCCCCGTCCCGGCAGGGTGCCGGAACAGAGACTTCGTCCCCCGAACCGGAGTTTCGCGATGGCGGCGGCTCCGGAAGGTTTTACGGTGTTTCGTCAATCCGTGTAGATTTAGGTCACGAGGCATCTTATAGGCGAAGAGGCGGAGTCGGAGGGGCCACGGGGACCCACACACTAGGGGGCGCGCCCCCACGGGCGCGCCGCCACCATGTGTGGTGGCCACGGGCCTCTCCTCCGGCCCCTCTCCGGTGTTCCGGAAGCTTCGTGGAAAAATAAGACCCCGGGCGTTGATTTCGTCCGATTCCGAGAATATTTCCTTACTAGGATTTACGAAACCAAAAACAGCGAGAAAACGACAGCGGCACTTCGGCATCTCGTTAATAGGTTAGTTCCGGAAAATGCATCAAAACGATATAAAGTGTGAACAAAACATGTAGGTATTGTCATAAAACAAGCATGGAACATAAGAAATTGTAGATACGTTTGAGACGTATCACGCCCGGAAGTACAACCGTCCCGTCCAAGTATGGGACATGTACCTGGACCCGTGGGTCTCGGCATGATAGGGACGTTCACTTGGGGTGAGGCTTCGGTATCCTCATGATTCAGCACACTGATCACTATACTCGATATCCTCGTTCATGTTTCATTATTGTCAACACCCGGATTTTTAATTCCAGATGCCTATTATGCCATACATCGCAATCCCAGGAATATTGTTTTTGCGAGACATAATAGTTGATATCACAGAACATTATTCATTACAAACCATAATTTTCTTACAACAAAGGATCTCATGATCCAGTCTTACACAACAGTTGATCTACAGATCAATTACAAAACACATAGCGGAAGAAACGTAGTAGCGGTCCATCTGTTCCACAGGCATTGCTTGACGTCGGGAGGTGATCCTAGTTATCATAGATGTCATGATGTCCATCTTCCTGGTACTGGTGCTCCTCTTCATAGTCTGGCTATTTGAATAGCCAGGGACAAAGCCATGAGTACTTTATAAAGTACTCGCAAACTAATACTAATAGAAGTACTAGTAGCTCTAATAAGGGTCCTAAGCTCTAGGTTTATTTGCACAAAGCTAGTTTTATTTCATAAACACTTTAATAGTCAAAGACTCTTTATTTGTCAAAATTACTCAAGTGGGAACATTAGTGTCATTCCCACAACTTGGTGGTAGTCAAGTCAAATTCACCTTTCAAGTCACCAGTCATTTTGAAAACATCTGACAACGGAACAGTATGGCCATCCAACCGTCCATGACCGCGGACGTGGCTATTCGAATAGTTTAACACTCTGCAGAGGTCGTACTCTTGTGCCACAACTTTTGATTACATCCGTCATGGATAGCCCTGAATAGTCATACCCAGTATGCGGATCATCAACCATTAACCTTTCACTTACATACCCTAGTATAGGCACCTCCCCTATGAGCTTGGCCTCCTAGTGATGGCAAACTGCCATCCTGGGAACTGCACAGGGCTTGGGTAGGACATTCACCTCTATTTCACGTCATTTCACTTTTCACGGAGGTAGCCTCGGCATAACCCCTATGACGCCTGTTCAGAGGGAACCCATACTAAAATACATAAATTTCCAGTTAAGCCCTACCCATGATCAGGTATTGTGGGGGTACTCTAAAGTTGGAATGGTATCTCATCCGAACCCAACCATCAGTTTTTGTCAAAATCACCTTGTTATTCAAAAGTCATATTCACCTTCAAAACTTTCAGTAGAATGACTAATCATTCTAAGGTTTTCAAAGTCATTTGGTTCACAATTTCCCATCTAGAGCAGTCAATTTTAGTTTTAGCACTAGCAACTAATCATGAGGGGTGCTAACTAAATTTCAGCTCTCTAGGCTAAGTTTGAAGCTCTTGTAGTATTCTATCTCTAGACCAAATCAACTATAAGAAAAAACCTTGGTAAACAAAGTAAAATATTGCAAGATAAAAATTTGGGCTTGGATAAATCCTTAAACACAAGAGTATGGCAAGGATATCTTGCACTTGGTATTAGTAAAGCTTGCATTGGTAATAGATTGCCTTGTTTGGTACAGTGATCAAAGTGTTCCTCCTCTTCTTCGTAGAAGACCGCCTCCTCCTCGTAGCCTTCGGTACTAGCGTCTATAAACGGATACGAGGTAACAATCACCAAACAATACTTAAGGATACTATCTAGCCATAGTGGCTCACACATGATGATCTATCATCATCACAATCATCACTCAACATCATACAAGGGTTTTCTTTATTTAGTGTTGGGAAAATAATTTCCTCCCATTGAAATTTACTATGATTTAATATCCTCAAATAATAGAATATGAAATCATGGGGACCAAAGTCACCACTTCATATTTATTCATTTGGGAAAGTGATTTAAATGAGATACTACATCTCATACAATTTAAATACTACTATGAAAATGATTTAATATTCTCAAGTAATAACCTATGAGGTCATGAAGACTAATGTCATCACCCCACATTGAATTACTTGGGAAAGTGATTTAAAAAGGGAGGCTATACCTCATAAGATTTAACTACTATTTTTAAACTAGATTAAATGAGCTAGAAATGACTACATAGCCATTATTTGAATCTAGCCCATGATCATAGGAAAAAACCATGTCATATTTTTACATATTTAGAAATACAATATGAAATGTGATTTTTGAGAGTTGGAATCAACTCAAAATGAATTATGGTTGATTTTTAATAAATGTTTGAAATCTGAAAACCTACTTCCTTGTTATTTTTATTGCAAGTGTTCTACAATTCTTCTGAGGTCGAAACCAGTGGGGTTGGATAGAGAATTTCATTTACTTTCACACAAAATTTGAATCAACTCAAAAGGCTTAGTAGATTTGTTTTTATTCAATTTAAAACACAGCACCAGTATTTGAATTTGGATTAAACGAAATAACCAAATTCAAACTGTGGGCTTCGGCGGGAAACGCTAACGGGCCAGGGAGAAAAAGAAAGAGGGCCGGCCCAGCAGCGCATCTCGCACGCGCAGGCGGCCTGACAGCGGGTCCCGCATGTCAGTGACTCGTAAACACCGAATCTGTATGATTTAAAGAGGGCCGCAGGATTAGAACGAAGATCGACGGCTGAGGCTCGTCTTCATCGTCGACGGGCGCAAACCCTACTGGCGGCGAACCTAGGGGGTCGGAGGCTCACCGGAGGTCCGGCGATCGTCGGCGATGAAGTAGATCGGCGTTGTCGACGACGGCGAAGCTCCTGGTATCGGCGGCAACTCCTGGGGTGGCTCCAATCTTCAGCTCCTTCTGCGATGGCTCCGCGGTACTCCAGCGATTGATTGGGGCACGGTGGGCTAAATTGGGCATGGGGCTTGCTCGAGGAGGCTCAGTGAGGAGAGGGAAGAGGAATGGCGTGAAGAAATCAAGCAGGGGAGGCCTCCTTTTATAGGGTCGACGAGGTGCTGCGGGGTGGTCACGGTGGCGAGCATGGAGGTGGCGTTCTGGGCTGCGAAGGGGCAAGGCAAGGACGCTGCTATGTTCCTGGCGTCATGGTGATCATCACGCGCTTCATGGCACAGAAAATGGTGGTCGAACGCGATCAGGAGCATGACGTGTCTGGCGGTACCGTGGCGGACGTCGGCGACGAGGACGACGGCGATAGGGCACGGGAGAGACAGAGGGCATGTCTGGTGTGTTCCTGGTGTCGTGGCGAGGCTCAGGGTAGACGCTGAGGTCAAGGCGAGGACTGAGGCGACGGGGCGACGTCGTGCTCTGGCGCGCTCTGGGTCGTGTCCGTGCACCCTCTGGCGTCACGGGCTGACATGGGCGCGTCCTGGCCTGGTCAATGCCAGCCTCTCCTTGGCCAACGGCGTGTTCCATCGTGTTCAGTATAGTCAGGGCAAGCTCCAGGACATGCTGAGGTAGGCTGGAGAGGAGTAGAGAGAGGGGTGCCATGGGGAGTGGCATGAGTGTCTCGGCATGGCCATGTCCTGGCCATGATCGTCCATAATCATTGGTACTGAGGCTTGGCATTGTTCAAAGGGTCCAAGAAGGCACTGTGGTTGACAATTGGTGTGATGGTTTAGGCAAAAATCAGAATGTGCACACCATGTGTTTGATGAAATGGCCGAAAGAACTTTGAATTTGAATTTTGCCAAAATCTTTTATGGGTGTGATTCAAATAAAGTTTGGCACCTCTTGATGGCCTTGGTTTGAAAAGTGGAGTTGGTTTGATAAAAATCAAAATTGGGATGATCTAGAATCTTTTTCAATGTTGCCACTTTGGCTGCTTTTTAAAATCATTTGAATTTGAATCAGCAAGGTTGGCCAACACCAAGTTGTTCACTTTTATAAGTACTATAGATCTGGACAAAAAGATGAGAAGGTTTGGTTTAGAAAATAATAACCACAGGGGTTCAAAGTGGGCATCATGTTAAAATTGTCACAAGTGACCATTATCACATGTGCTAGGGTTTTTCAATTTCTTTTCTTTTGTTTTTTATTTTCTTTGACCAAAATGTATTCTTTTGGGTTGCTTGAGTGTTAGGTTGAGTTTATTGAGGGTTTCAAACCATTGAGGTAAAGTAAATATGGCATAGGCTCATATTTGCAAATATGGCCATTTGCTCACATATGCTTCACCTATTTATTTTAATTTCTTTTCTTTGTTCCTCTTTGATTTTGAAAAGGGCATGGTTTAGGGTTTAGAACATTCTCAAACACTTCAAACAAACAATCATGGCAATATCCCAACATACATGCATGAACACTATGCACAAAATTTAAATCAAACCAAGTTTTTGTTGGCTCTAAATTTTGGAAAAGGGAAATTCATTTTTCTTTGTTTTGAAAATTTTGGGATGTTACAATTATCGTCAATCATTATACTTCGATGTCCTTGTGATCATGATCACAATGTGTCTGGCCAGACGATAATGTCGGGAGGGCCTAGAGTGTCTCTCCATCACCCGGGGGAGCAATATCTCAATCTTGAACTATACAAGTATCCAAACATACTTTCTGGTGTACCCAATCATCACCGTTATGACCACATTGTTACGAGCAACTTTTGGTGAAAACAAAAGCAAAACTTCCGGTATGAGGACACTATATTCTCATGGTCTAAGGATTTGAGTATAAGAAAACAAGATGATGATAATACTAACAATGCGTGACAATACTACCTCGTAGTATATTATGGAATTGGGTTGGTTCAATATCGTTGTTATTCTAACAATGTACTCTCATTTTTGTTACCATCCTTTTACTTTAACAATGCCCATGATCAGGAAAATGTTATCATGACAAAACACATGAGCTAGTCCTAGAGGCGTGACAAGGAATAACTTGGTGTTTATATCTTTACACTTGTTTATGATTTTTCCTTAAAATATCACATTCAAGAAACAAAACAATTATAACATAAAGAAATAAAATTAATAATAAACATGGAAACATGTAATAACATTTATTATTGCATCCAAGGCATATTTCCTTCAGATTACCAAGCATTGTTCATGATAATTACCGAAAATTGTTCATGCACACCAATAGTAGTATGACTATCATCCTCCTCCATGTACTCTTGTTGTTTATCTTTAGTTTTTTCTTACACCTGGTTATGTTCTTAGTGTGTTACTTGCTACACATTTAACTTATCACGCTTATTTACCAGCATGCACTATGACCATGTTATCAAACAACATGTCTAACCACCATGCCGTAGGGCACAAAGAGGTTCTAGCTCATATTATTCACTCAACATGATCTCATGAAATCTATAATGAATTGTTCACTTCACACATCCTAGCTTCAGGACTAGAACACGAATGGCTCATCATGAGCTCAATCTTTGCTTCTATGAGTTTCATCATTAACATCGCATTGATAATAATTTGATGTTCTTTATGCCACATATTGGTCTTTTGTGAGCCACATTGAACTCTTTTATCGAATTCCTTGCCTTTCCTTACGATCTTGGTCCCTCACACCTTAGTTCATCAGCCTAATAGTTAATAGCACATTTTCATGAACGAACTATATCTTGATCACTGCATTGTTTTCACTTGAACTTCTCCTAGGTCATGTTTGGCTAACTCAATAAAATAAACCTTGACCTCACAACTTTGCTTTATTTCAACATCAGCAAATCCGTAGAAATTCGAAGGAACATCATAGAAATTATCAAATTTCTATACAAATAAATAAAATCTATTGTTTTTTGTGGAGTTGAATATCTCCATCTTTAATCTTGAAAGAAAATATTTTTTGGCTAGTTGAGTGGTTGATATTTGGTAGATCATGACGACCCATTATTGCATCATGCACTAATGCAAGCATACCTCTATAAACTTTATGGATTTGTTAATATTTGTGCAGCACCTCAAATTAATGTGTAGATATCATATCCAATCTTTATCATAAAATATTGATGCAAACATTTCCTGTTATCGGTTACTTAGTAACATCCTTGAGGAGGGGGGAGAAAACAGGATGAAGGCTTTATGGGGATGGATGGAATTTTTCAAAGTCGTGTAGAAAGTCAAATGGCAGGAAAGATATGATAAAAGTTAGATATTCTTCAAGATGACAACAATCCAGGCATCATTTATGGTAGACAGTAATATAATTGAGTAACATATATTATTAATATAAATGATGGATCCATTATTTTTGCACCAAAGCTCCATTGATGGGTCAAAATTTGCTTATGCATGATATTTTTTTGTTTATTTTGTGATCTAAAGAAGGCCGGTGGCAACTACTACATTGTTATTGTACTCTAGAAAAAAGATGGTGTATTGGTGGAAGTTGTTTCACACGGACGATCAACACAAAGGAGATGAACCCAATATTTGGCATGCTCTTTGAAGAATAATATTTACTTATTGCACATGTGTTCACTTGGTTCAATTTGATGATATATCTGTATGGATGAAAGTTCAATTCCCATATTGGGTTAGCAATGATAACTGGGGCAGATTAAACAAATTAATGGAGCATGATTAACGTTTGATGGTTTACAAGATATGCAATTGAGAGTATTGATGTGTTTGAATTTATTGTCGTATATCGGATATATGATCAGTTATTATATAATTAATTATTGTTGAAGGAGAAATTTAGATCCTATATGTCCCGCCTATAAATATATCGCCCTACTCCTCAACCTCTCCATACAAATCCTCTTTTGAGTTCATAACTCTCA
This sequence comes from Lolium rigidum, assembly GCF_022539505.1. Taxonomy (NCBI): domain Eukaryota; kingdom Viridiplantae; phylum Streptophyta; class Magnoliopsida; order Poales; family Poaceae; genus Lolium; species Lolium rigidum. The sequence continues at coordinate 59,795,485 of NC_061508.1, forward strand.
TTGTTTTACTATAACCAACTCTTGTAGACCACCATGAATCAAACAAAAGTCAACCAAGAGTGGACCTCCTCCGAAATAGAGAAAGCAAGGTCAATCATGGCTAGGTTCGACGGAAATAACTGCAGCAACAATGGCATGAATGACAACAACAAGCACGACATTTTGGTTGAGCTACACTCGTTGTTCCCTTCGAAGACCATGCAACAGGTAAAAGACTTGTATGTTGATCTTGTTGTGGAGATGCTTACGGTGCAAAGTGAGGAGGAGTATGATGGTGCCATCGAAGAACATCACATCATCCACTCTGTGGATGGCCTTATTAATGAAAACTTTGGGATCCAAGAAGAGGCATCCATGAACGGAGTGGATTTATTGTTTGGTGGCAAAATATTTGACGGTATGAGAGTTGTGGAAGAGGTTCCGGTGGTGGAGAAGAACAAGGTGGGGGTGTTGGAGAACAAGATGCCCATCCATCAACCAATGGATGCCCCACACTCCATAAGGTTTTGGACCACAGAGGAACATAGGTTACTTATTTACCATCCTTTCAGAATTTTCCTAAATTCCATTTAGGTTGTTTTATGTTATTTCCGTGGAGATGCCAGGTTCATTTTAAAATAAAGTACACTAGTTAACCATTATGTTGGTATTGATTTTCATGCGATGTGAGATTACTTTTGAATGTCATGCTACTTCCAAATTTTTTGATAGCTCGGTTCACATTATGAGAACAATAATTTCGATAGGTGTATATGATCTTGGTTGATGGTCAATGTTGTTTCATCCTTTTTCTTCACGTATTTTCATGTTTGTAGGTGATGTTATTAAGTTGATAGGAGGGTATAATCTTTCACAAAACAGCCGGCTAAATTATTGTGCCTACCTAAAAGGTTAATACCATTAGCACTAGTCCTATCAACTAAAACAGAATAAACTGAGGATTAATTTGTTAACAGTAGAATATTAAGGTCATGATTGCAATAATTATCATGGTATGGTCATGCATGACCATGGTAATTTGGAAATGTTCTCTCGTGTGCAATCATTTTCCATTATATGTTATACTAAATAAATAATTAGAGAAAATAAACATGTGACGTTGAAATGATTAGAATGTTTGCTAAAACTAATATGTATCTCTATATTTTTTTAGTTACCCACCAATTTCATTTACTACTTTCCAAAAAAGAATTGAGGGAGGGGGATCTTTCTTTGCATGCATATATCTAGAAATTACGTCTCCATCATACTAGTTGGCTGGACTGAAAAATAACTAGCCTATAGATCTTGCATTCAACAGTTAATCTAATGTTTTCATCTCGGACCATGTTATTGTAGGCTCTTTCTCTGCGGGTTGTCTGCCTACGGGCGTGGCAAATGGAAGAACATATCCAAGTACTTTGTCACCACCAGGACCCCGGTCCAGATTTCAAGTCATGCACAAAAGTATTTCAAGAAACTAGAGGGCAAAGGGCTGCGAAAACAACGCTATAGCATCAACGATGTAGGGCTCGATGATGCCCACCAGTGGAAGATGCAGAACTGCTCCAGTGTTCAGCGAGCATCCGCCTTTGCTGATGCTGACTACCATAACCCGAGCTTCGGCATGCAAACTTCATTGAACACATCCTTCCCTATGGGCGTGAACTCCTCATTCAAGTCGCCTTGCTCGAAGAAAGCAAGCCAGCAGATGGTGTGGAGTGAGAAGCAGATGATGGTTCCAATCGCAGCTCCGAGGGAGGGGGCAGAGAAGTTTTCTTCCTACCAGTGAACAAGGACCAATGTAACCTCTCAGCAAGATGTAATATGGATAATTTAAGGTTCATCTGGAACTCTAGAATTTCGTAATAAATTCAATAATAAGTCCCATTAGGAATATGGAGATATTAGCCTCCGAATATTGTAACCTTTGTTGAAGACAATATTGCTATATTAGTGTGTCCGGACTCCGGAGAGACATTTGTTACAATTTGCTATGGTTGCACTTCAGTTTGAGATCCCCAACGACTCGCTAGTGAACTTCAGTTTCCCAGTCTGTTCCCCATGAGTTTGCAGCAGCGCATCCACAACAATATGTCCATAAAAAATGAAGATCTTTAAAATAGTGGCATTCTTTAGCATGCAAAATTCAGGTTCTCAAAAAGATTTACATCAGATGCAAAATGCATCCACCGGAAAAGAATATAACGCTGGCTCTCCGTCTATCCTGAGAATGTCAACCTACATACTAGTAAGATATGTTACAAGAAGCCACACCTTCCTATCTATGGCCAAAACAGAAGAGGCCTTCTACATCTACAAAAAAAATATGTGGTAGTTAGCCTTAAATGTACTCCAGAAATAGGTAGGTATCCACAAAAATTGTCGCCTATCAGTTCTGCGATCAGAAGCAATTTGCGAGAAGCTCTCTGACTCCTCTTCCATGGAAGGATAGTCTCACACATATGTCATGGCCTCATAGGTGTCAGCAGACAACCGCCTTCAGAATACAGAAGACTGTTTACTGATACTCATTGCAACAGATTCCTCGCTTTCCTTTCTGGATTTTATCCCAGAGGCACATCATCTGCCTTGGCTCCTGGTAGTGGGCAACTACATACCCATCCTCACAGCCTACCACCAAGATCCTTCCATCGTTCTCGTACTTGACGTCCAAACCTTCCTTCTTCATCTCATTAATCCATATTCCCATTGCCACATCCTCCAGCTTGAACATCTGAAAGTAAAAAATCACAGTTAATATCCAGCCCCCATCTTGAAAACATGGTACTTTTATTCTGCTGCCTTCAGTATCTTTTCTGATTGAAGCAACTGTCTTCTTTCACAAACTTTAGAAGTGCATGTACCTTAAGCTCCCCTCTCTTGTGTTTCCTGTAAACTTCTTTTGCTATATCCTGAGATACAATGTATCCTGGGCCATGTGCCCATGGGGGATAGCTCTCCTCGGGCCATTCCTGCATAAAGAAATAGGACATCAGATGATTGAGAATAGATAGCAGAAAAAGCATTTTCTTAAGCATCTATTACATGACAAATGAAAATGATACTAAGGACAAGTTTCCATCACAAGAATACAGAGAGTTACCCTGTGCCAAAACAATGTTTTCCCACTTGTTTAAGATAAAGCAGAGAGGATAAAACATGTTACCTCTGAAGTAATGTACCACTTGCTATACGGATCTCGATGGGGCTGGGAATCAGAATTGACACGGCCATACAGCAGTCCATGGCTGATATTTAATTGATGTAGGGAGGAAAGTATCTCATCTACACGAACAAAAGCATCATCATCTGTTTTCATCACATACTTGGCTGAAAGCACATTTGTCTGCACGAGAATAGTGATGTCAGAAAATGCAGAATGCAGGAAAAAGTCCACAATGTTAAATAAAAATCTCCGGACAAAGCAGATACATACCCCATATATGCAAATGGCGATGGTCTTCCAAAGAATCAAGCTGTAATAATCAACAAACGGCATCAATTGAATGTCTCCATATGTTCGCGCTTCATTCCAGAGCTCCTCATTCACCACCTCATTTTTGTGCTTTTAACAAAGGCAGGAAAGGGGGGACACATGAGTATTGACTATAAAATGGAGAGCTGTAATACAAACTTGTATACAAAAGAACACAACAAGAGTTTGGACATAATGTTAAAGGAAGACAGTTGTCTTGTGATGACTTGTTAGCAAGTAATAGTGGACACAAATGCAACCAAACACTTGAAGAAAAATAATCAATAAGGTGGTAGCTGCACGCAGATGACAGTATGACCCCCCTCCCAACCCCACACACAGAGAGCACCGAACATGTTTGTTACGAGGAACGACAGAATAACGTGAATGATGCCTTGTGGCATGGTGCTACTCATATCCAGCTCTGCACCTGCTATCTGACTACTGCACACATATTACAAATATATAGCTACAACTACTACATGGTAAGAATAAACTGTTAAATATGGTATCCCCATCCTTACCAGGCCAACAAAGAACCGCACTACGACTTTTCCTGATCGGACAGCATCATATTGCATCCATGTTCTGCGAACCGCCATCCTTCGTTTAAAATTATTTGCCGTAGAGAATATCCCAATAAATAGATCAACAAATTTATCCATAGGGACAGGTGGAGCCTTCAATATTGCCAAGTCAGTGACATGCTCAAAGTCCTCCGTTGTAGGTAAGCCACTTGCTATCAGAGACAGCAATTTAATATCTCCTGCTATTCTTACCTCGCCAACAAACCCAGGCTCCAAATCCTGGTAAAAATCAGTGTGCGATGATCAGAAATGGAAACATAAGAACGTAGTTATATAGTTAAGAGTATGGAGCAATAACTTCTACAGACCATCATAAGGCACAACAGATATTTTGTAAAATTACCAAAATCATTTTTTTTGTGAGGTATACCAAAATCATTTTACATAGAGAATATCACAAACTTCTATAACACGGCAGATTTCTTATAAAGACTTACCTCTCGAAATGCAAAGGAAGTGACATGTTTCCCGTCTACAGTCATATGAATACCCTCTGCTCCAACGCGAAGAATTGCTATAGCAAGATATCCTTGTTTGAATGGGTAATATTTTTTAGGTTCTCCAATCTTTTTCCTGGTAGGGTGCATTCTTGAAAAATTGGAATTTAACTTTGAGGCCAGGATTTGTTTCTGTTCATTGCCCACCATGCTACTACATTTTTCTAAATCATCCACTGAAAAAGAGCAGAAACAAAACTATACGTCAAGCCTGGCATTAAAAGAGAAGCATATATTATTTACAAAGACCCAAAATCCATCATGTGCGACCTGTCTTAAGGTATATAAATAAGAGTGTGCAACAAAGAAAGCAGGTACAGTGATACCAGAAGCATTTAATCTTTCAAGCAAGTGGATCATTTCAGATAAAATACCTCAACACGGTGCATATTTATGGTGGTATATAACAGTGGCACTTGTAAATGATGGTGAATCTACTCCAACAAGGTGGACAAAAATTGTTGACTGTAGAACCAAGATTTATAAGATATAACTCACATGCAATGCACTGCCATGCATATCAATTATGCCCCAAGAAAGAATGTTGCACCGAAGGAAGATAGAGTACCTTTTGCATTGTCCTTAGCATCCGAACCAGAAGATGGACAACGGTCTTCAGAACCCCAATCATCAGCTATAGTCCATGTATTTTGGACAATAACAGGATCTTCTGTAAGTTTATCACCAAAAAGGCGGACATTGTAATGAAGCACAATTGGAGGGTCTGGTTCACCGGGGACTGCAACTCCAGTCAAGTCTATCTTAAAGTTACCCAGAAGACCACCAGGAGTACCAATAATGGTTATCGAAGAGCCCTGAATAAGCCCACAGGGAACTTTTAGAACAAATCTGTTACCTGAACTTGTAGCATTCATTCTTCGAATAGAATACGGGCATTGCTTCTCTTTGTCCTTGTACTGTGTGCTGTCACTGACTGAAACAGCTGAAGCATCATGTTCCAGAGCTGCATTTAGTGTCCTCCATGCAACTCCAGCTTCCTTAATTGCATCCAATCCATCTGGTAGGATGTGGGCATTGCTTACTAGGTCCCTCAGATGATTCCAAGAACGCAGTGACTGCATTTCTTTATCAGATAGATTTCTCGTGATGGAAAGGCTGGAAGCTAACAGTTCAGTCGATATTACTTGAGAGGAGTTCTGCGGATTATGAACAGCAGGTGGATTCGGAACATCTAGCCAGTGTAGCTGTGTGGTGCTATTTTGTTGCAAGACATACCGAAGAGATCTTTCTGCAAGCGGGCTATCCAGTATCAAGTATCTTAGCATCAAGATTACGAACAGAGATACTATGACAGAACCACCGTGCCATTTCTTCATCACTCAAAATTGACAATGACAGGTTTGTCCGAGGATCACATTCAATATGTTTTCAGCCTATGGTATCACATCACCATACGTTGAACTAAACATCCAGGTCAGTTCCTGCTGAGCTACCACCCTGATCTGGTGCTCATCAATGCCTTATAAGTGACACAAATGTTCCCAAAGGTACGACGAATGCTTTATAACCACACCGAGGTAGGCTGGTGTGTCCTGCTAAGGTGAAGAATGAACTTTATCCTGAAAAGGAAGAATTGATGGTACTTAACACCCGCAATGAGATGCTGATTGCATCAAAAGCATCCACAGAACAAAGGTAGATAAGTTCTGGAGTATATGCACATCCATGCTGCAAGAATGGATAAAGTAACAAGAAGATTACCACCATGTATTACTAGTAAGTGGCATATCAGAATCGATCTTGCAGGGGTAAGACATCTCACAAACTATGGTTACAGACCCATGTACTTGCCTTGGTGTCATAATACTGGACCAACCAAGTCTACCACGTCCCCTTGCAATGATATGATTACGAACTCGAAGTTAGACGGCCCATATGCAGAAGTTAGCAGCTGTCAGATGGTGAAACCAAATTATTCGCTTCTAGAAAAGGGTGAGTTGAGTTCAAGTGCGCAGTGAATTAAAAATTAAAACGAGGCTGCCATTTTTTTAACCGGGAATTGTAAGTCGCATAAATAAGAATCGATCTCACATGGCGAACTGACATCGTGTACTTATTGTAAGTAGCATCTCACAACAAGTCAAAAAAAAAAAAAAGTAGCATCTCACAAACTATAGTTGCAACTCATGTGCTCACCTTCCCGTCATCGTGCACCAACCAAGACTACCACATCCCGTCGACATGTCCTGAACGAACTAGAATTTAAATAGCCCATATCCGGAAATTAACAACTACCAGCTGGTCTAACCAACTGATTCCCTTCTAGAAGGAGGAGTTCGAGTGCGAGATCACAGCAAAAAAAAAAGTCAAATTGTTTCACCTTGTAGACAGGAAATTCAGCTAGTAGTTTCAATTACAGATTTTTTGATGAAGTACGTAGACAAGATACAAAAGTACTAGTACTAGTAGTAGTTCGAACTGGTAACCCCTGCAGGTAGATTAATTAAAGCAAAGCCAGTTAGTTACTAACGAGATGACGAAAAGTTACGCCGGCAAAAATTCGAAAAAGAAAGAAAGATCCATTTATATGCAGCGAAAAAATTGCGCGAGATGGGCACCGGGAATCTAGTGACAGCCACCACAGGCTCCCACCGACAGCTCGCTTTGACGGCCAAATAAGAAGGAAAAGATGGGGAGAGAGAGAGAGGGAGAGACTCACGGCCCGCGGGATGGATACTCTGCGGAGCAATGCGCCGCAGATCACCTGCGCGTGGACGAATCCGGGGGGGCGCGCCCAGGATTCCGCGGCAAGTCGCCGCCGCGGCCGCGTCGAGCGGCGCGATTCAGAAGCGCGCCGCCGTCGCCACGAGCACCGACCGGGCGTGTCAGGACGCGGTTGTGAGTCCTTGAAGCGCGGCCGCAATGCGCGCGGACGGACGGGTGGCTAGGCGACGGGCGCCGCCTCGGCTACGGCCTGGCGCGGTCACCGGAGCGAGCGAGAGAGAGAGAGCTCGCGGCGCTGGGCAGAGGGAAGGTGGCGAGAAGCGAGGTAGTGCGGGAGCGAGGGCCGGCGGGGAGGAAGCAAGGGGGGCTGGCAGGCAGTAGCACGGAGGTGGGACGAAGCGGAGGGGAGGGGAAGAGAGAAGGAGAGGTTGGTGTCTGATTGCAGGCTTCGAGTCCACGCTACGAACGGAACCGACCGACCCCGACCCCGACCCCGCGAGAGAATAGGCGCCGGGTCGTGGCGATTTTTTCTTTATTTTCTCTGCCGTGGCACGGAGAGTGTCGCTGTCGTGGGTGGCGGGGACGGGACGGGCCTCTGGGGTTTGGGTACAGTTTGGACGACTCGGGGCCGAGACCCGTCGTGTCGTGTCTCGTCGAGCCGTGTGCCGGTCTCTTTTCCTATGCAGACACTGTACAAACCGTCCGATAATAATCAGCCTGATGATCGAACGTCACCAATAGAGCATCTGCAGTAGCATCTCCCAAACCGTCCCCAAAAGAATTTGAGGTGGAATTTGAGGTGCGCCGGACAGAAAAAACGTTCTCAGCCACGTCCTCCAAAGCCTCCTTTTGTCCGGCAAGCCTCGATACGGTGTCCGGTGTCCCGAGCCTGTCCCTACCTCACGGGGCATGCTCCGGGCACAACGAAAAGCGAGACGGGCTCCCACATGTCGGCGACTATTTCCATAAATCGTTGATTCGAGCTTTTGTTTCTCGTCGCTCCTTCCCTCCCGCGCCTCCCACCCCTCCGCCGACGCTGGATTTGCCGGTCATTTCAACGGCTGATCTCTTCTGAGAGTCAGCGCCGTCATCGCGGCTGGCACTCTCGCCGGTCGTTCCGCCGCCGCCTCTTCGCCAGCGCGTTCCAGAACGCGGCGTCAAATCCGCCCCACCTTCACGCACATAAGGTGCTTGACGACTTGCCAAGTAGGCGTGATTGGTCGCTGTTCATTGCCTCGTCTGCCGCGCCCCATTTTTAACCATTGATTTTGCTTCAGACATGGATTTCGACGACGAGATGCTTGCCCTATTGCTGGAGGATGAACAAGCGACAACGACCTTCGAGAGCATTTGCTGATCATCGCGTTCCTCCAGGACATGCTTCACGATGACGCGGAGAAGAGGAAGAGCGCGGAGGATCAAGGCCGGGGAGAAAGAATTCGAAGCCCCGGCAGAGGATGGAGGGGCATACCAGCTGCACAACAACTACTTCGTAGATGCCGCAACACATGCCGACAATTTTCGGCCCTGGTGTAGGATGAGCAAAGGTCTATTCATGAATATCCTCCACGGCGTTCGAGAGTTCGACCCATACTTCAAGCTCAAACACGATGTTGTCGGCGTTGTCGGGTTCTCGTCGATTCAGAAGTGCACCGCCGCCATGAGGATGCTTGCATACAGAGCACTTGCCGATACACATGATGACTACCTTCGCATGAGTGAGTCTACTGTCATTGAGTGCATGTACAAGTTTTGCCGAGCTATGGTGAAAATTTTTGGCAAATACTACTTGAGAGGGTCAACTGAGGAAGAGACTGCAAGGATCATGGCACAAAATGCTGCAAGAGGATTCCCTGGAATCCTTGGAAGCATCGATTGCATGCACTGGTCATGGAAAAACTGCTCGTTTGCTTGGCAAGGTATATACAAAGGGCGTCATGGATATTGCAGTGTGGTGCTTGAAGCTGTGACAGATTATGACCTGTGGATTTGGCATTCTTTCTTTGGCACGGCGGGATTACAGAATGACATCAACGTGTTGCTGCAGTCTCCGGTATTCAGCAGACTAGTGGAAGGGCATGCTCCACCAATATACCAAAGGCTATTATCTAGTCAATGGTATATATCCAAAATGGGCCACTTTTGTCAAAACAATCTCGGCTCCATCAGGTCAGAAGAATTCCCACTTTGTTGCGCGACCGGAGGCTTGCAGGAAGGATGTCGAGCAAGCATTTGGTGTGCTTCAAGTTCAATTTGCAATTATCCGGTACCCTGCTCTAAGCTGCTGGTCTCACGACCAAATGTGGGAAGATGATGTAGGCTTGTGTGATCATGCACAACATAATCATCGAGGATGACCGCAAGAATCTTACCAAGACACATGTTGGTTCCTATGAGTGTGAGGGCCCTCTTGCGGAGGTTGATCATGAGTTGCCTACATATTTTGCTGATTTCCTCACCATGCACGCAGAATCCGTTACAGAAATGTTCACGAGCAACTTCAAGATGATGTCGTTGAGCATTTGTGGATAATCAAAGGATTATCAACAAATGTCGCGGCAACTTGATCTATCCCTATTTATTACATTTTCTTATTTGTTTTATTGTTTGTTGTATTTTACTTTGAGAACAATCTCCGCAAACATATTTATTTGTATGCTATTTTTGATAAATGGTTGTATTTTCAAAAACCCTTAAAAAAGTTTGGGGGCGGCGTTTGGGGGACACGACTGGGGAGCGAGGTCCCCCAAACGCGGCACGAACAAAACACGTCCCTAAACACTCAATCTGACTTTGGGGGACGATTTGGGGAACGCGACTAGAGATGCTCTTAATTCCTCATATCCTATCCACGCTCTCTCCGGCTCATTTAATGTATGTTGTGTATAATTTTTTGTGTAAGTTAAAATATGTAAACTTTAACCAAGAATATATTGATAATAATACAAAGATCTACTATGACAAATGCATATAATATGAAAATATATTTCATGACAATTCTAAAAAATATTATTTTTTATTATATATGTTTATATTTTTATTAATATAGATGATAAAACTTTACGAAATTTGACTTTGACAAACCGTATATGCAACATATTCTAGGCATGAGGGAGTATTAGTTGTTGGTTTAGTAATAATTTCATAGCGCATTTCCAAGAAAATAGACACACGTTGGCCAGTCTAGGCCACATCAAGGCACGATTACCCACTTATGTAATAAACCAGCGCATGTGCTGCCGACTATTTATGGTCGAGAAGTTAAGGGTGATCACACTATGTGGTTGACTGACCTTTCCGCTGATGTACCCCGTGTAACTGCCAACGATACTGAGTGTCGCGGCCATAAGTTAATGGAATGCTAGGTGTTCCGGAGCAAAATAGAAAAGAACATATGATTTCAATAGTCATGTTTAGTTTATCGGGTTTTAGCATCAATGAATCAGCGGGCACACCAATAATTACGACCTTTGCCAGTTCTTGGGCAGAGGCAAGCGACGCATCTCGTTGGCGTTCTGTCTTTCCCACGCGACGTTGTACGGGAAATTCAAGTGCAAGTTTAAACGTGCAACAGCATTCTCGTCTACATCTCTTGTCAATAGTCGCGGCTGCTCATGCCAAAGCCCATAGCCACATCGCATGTCCAACGTCCATAACTTCATCGCCTGCCTACCCTCACAATGTCGTTCAACTGACGTGAGGGAGGTGCCGCCGCGAATGGTTTTCCACGTGGTACCTCGCCCTAGAGGCGTTAATAAACTGTTATTATTATGACTCCAAGTTTTGTGGTTAAGTTTATTCTAATATGCCTTAACAACTCATGAGAACATGTAACAGAATGAACAAAGAAGTACTCCTAGTCCCACCTCTAGGACTAGCTCATGTGTTGTTTAATGGTCACGTTTTCCTAATCATGAGTATTGGTAACAAAAGTGGGAGCATATTGTTAGGAAGAGCAATGCTACTGAACCAACCCAGTTATTATAAGATATACTATGAGATGTTATTCCTTCTTAATAGTATTATCCTAATGTGTAATCTTATGAAATGAATCATTGGACCATGATAGTACCAAGGGACTCATTACGGAAGGCATGTATTGCTTACCATCGGAAGTCCATCGTAAAAGGAGGTGACAAAGGTGGTAGTCATATATGTTGGAAAGAATGTGTGACGATTTGGTGACTCAACAGCGGATATTGCTTCTCCAGAATAAGGAGAGATATACCATTGCCTTGTGATGGCACCCAATCATCTTGCCAGAGACTTTGTAATGCAAATTACAAGAACATCAAAATACGGTACATAAAAGAGGATGAAATTGGATCGAGGTTAGCAGTATAGTGATCAAGAGTTGATTCACGAGGATACCCACACCTCATAATATCGCGAAACAATTCGATTAATACTATAGGATATCACAGAAGGTTACTCAGTCCTGAACATGAGTTATTATGGATGTCCATGTCATTGTGTGATCAACGAGTACGCCATAGAGGGTACCTCACGACGTATAGTGAGAGAGTTGTGCGTAAGGCTAGGATCTACCGGGATGGCGATACACGAGTTACCTAGCTTCAAATCTCACAATGGCAGTGAGATCCTCCGTGCTTCTATAATTCACTATAAGGGCAATAATTGCGTGATTACAATGAGATGATTGGTTCTTCCTCAAGGGCTCCCAGGATCTGGCTAATAAAGACGCTAAAGATCTAGGGTTTACATGGAGGAGTCATGCCCAGACACTACAAGTTATGTCCTAATGTGCACTACATCTTGCCATGCACGCCACAGATCCACCTAGCCTTCCCCCGTATAGATCCGGCTAGCTTCCTCTGGCTTGGACTCTCCATCTTGGTCAGTCAACAATTAGGCCGCCCGGTTAGGCCATAGGCTCAACCACCATCTATGGGCCACCCGGGCTTGCCAGTATAGAACTACGTTGTTGGTATGCTCATTTAGCATTCCCTAGTTGTTCCGGTCCCACTATTATTTATTGATCCGGAAGAGTTTCTATATCATATATGTGAGTGATTGGGCTTCTTAGGTTCACACGCTGAAGTGTTTTATGTTCGTAAAGTACTTGATGCATTTGTTATAAATATGGTATGTGGATGAGAGCACATCTGGAATTGTTCCGCCGACATCGCAATAGTTTCGATGAAGTACCGGAGTCATTTCGGTGTTATCGGGATTGTTTTGGAGGTACACTGGAATTTATCCGACATTAAGTATATGAGAGAGTACATTATCGGAAGTGTTCCGGTAGCTTCAGAATGTTCCGAAGTGATCAAAAGAATTTCAGGAATATTATGAAATTATTCTGGGATATTCCATGAGAGATAAAATTAGTTTTTCACACCTTCATATGAAGTGTCAGAGTGCCGGAAGAGTGGGCAAATGCCCAGCTTCCTTGGCTGGCCGCATGGGCCTCTTTTGGGGCCCATGTAGGTATCTTCCCTCATCCTAAGAGCCCCCAGAAGGGAGCCCTCAAGAGTTGTCAGCATGGGCCTCTTTGAAGGCCCATGTAGGGCGTCCCAGAAGCTACCCAAGGCAACCCAACATGGCAAACTAAACTAGGGCTGCCCTAGGTTAGTGTGTGTCGAGGGGTCACCTCGACAATGTCCATGTATATGAACTTAGGGTTTCAGAGAAAAGTGATGCTTTGGTGGTTTCGTTGACTGGTCAGACAAACAAGGCTTATCCAACAGATTGATTATGCGGCTAAAGCACCGTAAACTAGAACAAGCTAGGGTTCACAACAAAGATTCGATGATCTCCCGCTGGATCCTGCTAGCCTTTATATAAGAGGCTAGGTCTCAGAGTCTAGTTCGGGTCGGTTTACATATGTGACTTGCCTAACTAGTAATATGTTGGCTCCTTAGTGGGCCTTTCCTTACTCGACAAGCTTCATCTTACGGGCTTCGGCTTCCATCATCATGGGCTTCTTTGCAATACGCACCGGGATGACACAAACCTTAAGCCCAATTAGGCATACCCATGTCAGTGTGTGTGGGGGGGGGGGTGGGGGCGGCCTAGGGTTTCCCCTAGGGCCTGCGGCCAAGGGGGTGGCATTAGCTTCCCCTCCCTCAAGAAGATGCCCCCTTGACCCACTATATAAAGAGGACCCCTCCTCTCTCTCAAAGCATACAACTCAGCCCTTCGGTTGGCTCTTTCCTTCCCCCGTGTATAGTCTCTCCATGATGTGGAGGTTCTCCACGTATACTAGCACCTAAGATATCACTTAAGTATTATTTCATCGATGAAGACGAAGTCTTGCTAGACGAACAACATGAACACATGCAACGTTGCAGACGGTCGTTTGTTCGACCCTCAAGGAATAAGAATGTGGAGCATTGTCCGCGGATGCCTACGGATCTGTATCGACTAGGCGGATCCCTGCTCGAGTTCATCAGGCAGGCTTCGATGCCTTGCTCGAGTTCTTCATCAATTACATCATCGAATCTTATGTGATCCTCCTAGTGAGTATATGGCGAGCCTTCTCACGGTTGATGTCACTGCATGATAGATTTTGGGTGATCGTGTTAGGTAAATATTTTGTTTTGCATACACATACAAACCCCTTCAGCGTTGTACCACATCGGGTACCCCATGCCTCCCGAGAGGGAGTTGCGAGAGGACGAGCGTCGGACCTAGCCACACCAAGGTGAACAACGGTGGCGTCGGCCCTAGCGACGTTGTGAAGGAAGAGGGGGGAGAGAAGGAGGAGGAGGCGGTATAGGAGCCCAACGACACCGGCTACAACAAGGTGTACAAGTGGTTCATCCGCACCAGCCTTCGCTGCTAGAGTTTAGTTTAATTTTGTCTAAATTTTCTTAAGTTGCATTTATGTTGTAAGATATAAAAATATATGAATAAAATTTGGAGTTTCTAATTTTTTTTATTTAAACTCTGTGGAGGATGGGACTAGCTAGAGTCGCCACCCAAACACGGCCCTTTTGTTAGCTTCCCCTTATACGTCCAAATCGACGATGTTGCTTAGATCATAAAGGAAGAGGGTTGCTGGAGATGCTCTTTGATATGTTAGATACATAAGACTACTCATAATAAGAGTATCATAGGTAGTATCATGTGTTTCATGCATGCAAAATGCTGATGTGGCAGTGTAGTAGATCATAGCATACTACAAAACAGTTAATAAAAAACTTATGATACTAGTATATGATACCATGTATTGTGAAATAGTAACATATAATAGTATCATACGTATGATACTTCTATATAATATTATGCATTGTGACTAATCTAATACCATTCCGGTCCAAGACCGGTTCACGCCTTTGTTTTCAAGAAAGTCTGTGTCCCTCGTCAAACTTGCTATCAGTCCTGGCCGTGGACCGTGTCCACTTTACATACACCGCACACATGTACTATCCTGGTAGGCCGTTACGGGTCAAGAAAGGCGCAGGCGTGTCACGGATTCGGAGGATCACGAGTTCTTGACCATCGTTCATTTCTTTTTCTTTTTTGAATTGGACCATCGTTCAAACTTGACACTGAGCAAACGTATACCTCAGGTCAGAGCGAGATCGGGCTGCCCGGGCGCCGTGCCACTCGCTGGTACCACGACCCACTTTCAGAAAAACTGTGCGACATGCTGATGCTCTGTCCAGCCTCCGGCGTCGTGCTTTGACCCAGCAGCGGTGAAACACGAGCCAGAACTTTTCGACTTTTCCGCAAAAACGGAAACTAAATTTTACTAAACGGAAAAAGAAATGAAATCTTTTAAGAAAACGGAACGGCGATTTCCAACAGAGGCACACAATCGAAATTTTTTTTTTTTTGAACAAAGGCACACAATCGAAATTTAGTTTTCCTAATAATGCGAAATTCCCGTCTTACGGTTGTTTTGCATGGTTAATTTGCCGAGAACAGTATGTGACATTTTCATTTTCAAACTATCCCCTGCTCTCGTCAAACCGAGCAATCCAAGGGTGATTCACGTGAGTTGCTCGGTGATTCAAGGGGTCTCTTTGTTTCGGCAATCATGTGTCCGCACCTTATTTAGTCCACATCTGATTTTACACTATTTGATTCCTGGATTTTTGGAGAACCAATCTGTAGTTGGGTGGTTAGGAGGGTAGTGACACTCCAATCTCACCAGAGTTTAAACTCTAGGTTTAACACTTTGGTGTCTCATTAAAAGCGGGATATTTTCAGTGGGAGTTTTCGACGGTTCCGTTGACAGCGAGACGTCTGTGGTGACTTCGTCAATATTAAGACCTGTTGGATGAAGTTTATTACACGCAGTGTCTCGGAGGTGCTCATAGGATAGAGTATACATGCACGTATTTATAGATGTAAGTGTATGTGCGTATATATAAGCGTTATGTCTGTGTTTCACAAAAGAAAGATCCCAAATTTCTTTCCAGTCCTTTCCGTCTCTTTCCGGTTCGTTCTCCTCCCTAAACGCGTATTGTCCATATTTCAAAATATTCAACGGTTTATTTTTTTTTTAGATATGGGAGCATGGCCCCGGCCTCTGCATCAATCGATGCACACAGCCTTTTATTAATAAAATAAACGTCAAAGTCAAGTGCTTATTACAAAGAACATGTCTGGTAAACAAAGATCACTAAAACAAAATGGATCGAAACATCTGCAGACGAATATAGGACCAAAACTATCCGTCTAGAATCCTGCTAATGTGACGCCATCCAGTAGCTTCGGAAATAGCGAGTCCTGAGTGACCTCCGGGAGCCGGTTGCATCCGAGTAACCATAGTATCCCGCTGGTCCGACGGGAGCGGATATGCCCATAGTTGTAGCCAATGCGCCGCACGAAGAATAACCTGCAAAAAATTTGTGCCCCTTTGTTTATTAAAGATGATATCATTCCGGCTAGTCCAAATCGACCAACAAATTGCCGAAACACCAATTCGAATATAAGCTTTGTCCCTCTTACTCACTCCGTTTAGCCAATTACCAAACATATTAGTTACATTAGAGGGTGGTGGAATATTATATGTAAAGAAAATCATTCTCCAGACAATTTTGGCAAAAGGACAATGAAGAAACAGATGGTCAACAGTTTCATTATTGTTACAAAAACAACATTTTTGACTTCCTGTCCATTTTCTCTTCATCAAATTATCCTTAGTAAGTAAAACCCTATTACTTAGAAACCACATGAAAATTTTAATCTTTAGAGGAACCTTAATCTTCCAAAGGTATTTCCGCAAAAATCTAGTATGTCCATTCATCATATCAAGGTACATTGATTTGACAGAGAATAACCCAGATTCATTTAGGTTCCACACAAAAGTGTCTGTTTCATTGGTTAAATGGATAGACATAAGCCGCTGACACAAGTGTAACCATAAATTGTATTTGTATTCATTGAAAGTTCTTCTAAAACCAATATTCAGCGGTGAGTGAGCCAAAACCGAAGAAACCAACTCATTTTTCCGTTGGACAATATTATATAATGATGGATACTGTAAAGATAAAGGGTATGCACCCAGCCAAGTGTCCTCCCAAAACCGCACCGTCATCCCATTACCAACTTTGAACTTCCCTCTCTTAAAAAATTCCGGTTTAACCCGCATAAGCCCCTTCCAAAAAGGAGAATCTGTAGGTTTGGCCTCAACTTGAGCCAACGTTTTGTTTTTGATATACTTATTATGAAGTAGTTGTTGCCACATTCCTTGTTCATGTAACAGTTTAAAAAGCCATTTGCTTAAAAGACATATGTTTTTTAGTTCAAGTACCTCAATCCCCAAACCCCCTTGATCCTTAGGTCTACATACTATGTTCCATCTAGATAATCTATATTTCTTCTTATCCTCCTCCTCTTGCCAAAAAAAGCGGGAACGGTAGTAATCCAATCTCTTCCGCACCCCTTTAGGAATTTCTAAGAATGATAACATAAACATCGGTAAGCTCGTAAGTACAGAATTTACAAGCACCAAGCGGTCTCCATACGACAACATCTTGCCCTTCCAGCATCCTAACTTCGAAGCAAAACGGATCTCCATCGAATTCCATTCAGAATTGCGGAGTCGCCGGTAATGAATGGGAACCCCTAAATAACGGAAAGGTAAAGTCCCAGATGCACACCCAAAGATATTTTTATATTGGTGTTCCAATTCCGTAGCTTTACCAAAGCAAAACAACTCACTCTTATGGAAATTAATTTTAAGACCAGATAGTTGCTCAAATATGCATAGAATGAGTTTCATATTAACCGCCTTAACTAAATCGTGTTCCATGAACAAGATAGTATCATCAGCATACTACAAAACTGATACCCCTCCCTCAACTAAGTGTGGAATAAGGCTTCCAACTTGATCCTCCTCTTTTGCTCGAGCTATCAAAATAGCCAACATATCGGCAACAATATTAAAAAGAATAGGGGATAATGGGTCCCCCTGTCTCAACCCTTTGCGTGTCTGAAAATTATGTCCTACATCATCATTAACCTTAATCCCCACACTTCCTTTCTCTACAAAACTTCTAATACGCTCGCACCAAATATTATTAAACCCCTTCATCCGAAGCACTTGCTGGAGGAAAGGCCACTTCACCTTGTCATACGCCTTCTCAAAATCAATTTTAAAAAGGACTCCATCCAGTTTTTTACTATGTAATTCATGGATCGTTTCATGTAAAACCACTACTCCTTCTAAAATATGTCTTCCTGGCATGAACGTGATCCGAGATGGTCTCACTACTTTGTGTGCCACATCTGACACACGATTAGTGGCTACCTTAGTGAATATTTTGAAGCTGACATTTAATAGACAAATAGGTCTATATTGCTGAATTTGTATAGCATTTTCTTTCTTAGGAAGTAATGTAATAATCCCAAAATTTAGTTTAAAAAGAGGGAAGCCACCAATTTGGAAATGTCCAAACAAGGCCATCAAATCCCCCTTAATTATACTCCAAAATTTTTGGTAGAATTCTGCCGGGAAACCATCCGGTCCCGGTGATTTGTTGTGTTCCATTTGATTAATGGCAGCCAACACTTCATCCTCTGTAAACGTTTTTGATAATAATTCATTTTCCTGGACAGACAATTGGGGGATATCATTGATGCGATCCTCCATCATAATCACTGAACTATCTTCAGGAGCTCCAAAGAGCTTCTTATAATACTCAGTGATATAAACCTTCAGATTTTCGTCACCAACAATGGTCCCTTCATCTTGTTCAAGTTGGAAAATTTTCTTCTTTCTATGTTTTCCATTAGCTATTAGGTGAAAATATTTCGTATTATTGCCTCCCTCCCGTATGTGTTTGATTTTAGCTCGTTGAGCCCATTTTATCTCTTCCTCTCTTCTAAGCTTATTGAGTTGTTCATTTGCCTTTCTCAATTCAGCCCTTTCCTCATCATTCGAGAGGACATGACTCGGCCTGAATATCAAGGAAATCAATAATATTAAGCAAGCGTTCCTTCTCCTTTTTATATTTTCCACTCAAGTTCTTAGCCCAACCTCGTAAGAATCTCCGTAGATGTCTAATCTTGTTTTGCCAAGTTATAATCGGTGTTTTACCGGCTGACACCGCTGCCCACTCCCGTGCAACCAAATCATGAAAACCTTCTTGTTCGAACCATGAAAGCTCAAAAGAGAACCGTGCATTATTCCCTAAATGAGCGTGGTCGCCCGAATCAATTAGAAGGGGGGTATGATCTGATCCTGACCGAGACAGGGCTCTAACCGATACCAAAGGAAATTTCTGCTCCCACTCCACACTTGTGAGAACCCGGTCAAGTTTTTCAAAGGTAGGAGTAACCCTTCTACTAGCCCATGTGAATTGCCTACCCGATAACACAATTTCCCTAAGATTTAAGTTTTCAATGATGGCATTAAACATAAAAGGCCACCTAGGGTTAAAATTATCATTGCTCTTATCTTCTGGTCTCCGAAGAATATTAAAATCTCCCGCCAATAAAATTGGTAAAGATACATGATCACATATTCTCACCAATTCCGATAAAAATTCCGGCTTTCTCGAATCTTGGGCAGCTCCATAAACAGAAACCAAAATCCATTCGAAACCATCTTGTTTAGAACGGAGGTGCAATTTCACACAGAAGTCACCATTATCCACGTTCTTAACCAGAAGGGTTGAAGTATTAATGCCAACTAGAATGCCCCCGGATCTCCCACAAGGCGGAAGACAAAACCAAGCAAAGTCAGCGTCGCCGGCCAGACTACTTAAAAAGGATTTTGAGAAATTTGAACGGCCTGTCTCTAACAAAGCAATAAAGTCAAGACGATATTCCCGGATAGCTTCCTTAACAAATAGGTGCTTCCCCGGATCCTTAAAACCTTCGCTATTCCACGACATACCCCTTAGACCTGTCATCTTAAGAATATTGTTTTTTCACTCTAACTCTAGTACTCCGCCGCAAATTATTCTTATCATAAGACCTTTTTTCCCTCTGTTTTTTTTGGACTTTACTCGTTACAGGTATGTCTAGAATGTGTTCCCCAATCAGATCGTCGTCATCAACTAAGTCTTCACACAAATTTGAAGCCTTGCTAACAATCAAACATTGCGGCCTATTTTCATTTATAAGTGTACTATCATCACTTGTCTGTAACATGGTAACAGACCTATGCAACTCATTCTCAAGTATTAATTTAGCTGACTTGATCTCCTCATCCCTCGAATTTCCCAACGAAACACCCAAAGAACTAGCATTACGAATTATTCGTTCAGGCGAGAAAGATAAAAACGACACACTTTTATTCGGCGACATACCTGTTGTACCCAGGGTGGACCGACGCTGAGCAGCATACATAGCCCGCTCCATTTGCGTCTGATCCGCCGTAGCCTGCGCCCCAATTCTTGCACTTGCACGCACATCCGAAGCCTTTGGTTCTGGAATGCCTCCAAAAGCTATAATCTCTTCTCGTGTGAAAATTCTTTTTCCCTCTGTCCCCACTTCAGCACATACATGAGAATCAGAACAAATATTCATAGAATTAACAGAGAAAGGTTGATTCAGTTTGGTTGATTGATTCGAAAAATCTCCGGAGATCGACGTACCTCGGGAACCACCAAAACCATGCATGTTGGGCTGTGTCTGCATACCCTGAGAGCCACGCCAAACTGGCCCAGAGTGAGACCGCCGCGGAGACGACCCAGCAGCCTCCGACAATGGAGGCGCCACGGTCGGCCCGGCCACAACTACCTTATGGCCCGCCTGGGTTCTCGCCGTCGCCGCCAAGACGGCCTTCTGGCCCGCCTGCGCTCCGGACATCTCAGCGATTGATGTCGCCTTTGCAAGGTCTGCATGCCTCGGTTGGTGATCCCGCAGCGATGATCGACGTACTTCCTCCTCCAAATGTGCCTTGTCATTCAAAATCGGCACTGTATGGGTGCTCAAAAAATTTCGTCCTCCATGCTCAGCACTAGACATAGGAGAAACAGCAGTATTAAAAGCCGGTTCAAGATAAACCAGACTAATTGAAATAGATGCAAAACTAGAACTTGAATACCTCAATGTACTCTCAACATGTTCAGTTTGCATGGTCACAGGGGTCTTGTGAGCATTATGTTCCTTCCCCAAGCCATGTGCCAAAACAGAAGAAGACTTTGTAACCCCTGTACTTGTTTTGTGGGCTGAAGATTTGTTTGTGTCATCTTTATCAGTCTCATTACTGGAAATGCTCTTTGATCTTTTAGTTTCTCTGTTAGATGCATTACCACTCTGCCCATTGCCGCTGCCCCCAACATCATCATCATGCTTTGGAAGATCAGTCATTGTCACATCTGCCGGAGCTGATCTTTGTAATCCTTCTACTTCAAAACGTAGACGAAAGAAATCATTTTTTATTTTTTATTCAACGGTTTATTTCAGGAAACAGTGTGAATATCCCTTTCTTGCTTTACCAAACCGGCGAGAAAATGAAATCTCGCGATTCCACGATAGCGAAGGCGTCGTGTAGCATAATCCTCGTTCTTGGTGGTGGAAGAGCTGGTCCGTCAAAGCTCCCAAGTCCCGAGCAAAGCCATGCGTGCTCTTTCCTTTCCCTTTTCATTCAGCTTTTCTTTCTGAAAGGTTTCATGGAACAAGCAAACATAGTTCCAATTTTGAAACGCTATTAATTTACTTATCTCAGAACATTTGGCATTTGACGATAATACTCAGATCTCGTTTAGAAATTATAGCACGCATATACTACGCACAGAAAGAAACTGAACGAAGGTAAACATTCTTCAGTCTCCGTCTCCCTGGATTTAATGGACGTACTCTCGTTCTCTGACCCCCCCATGAGTAATTGAGTATCAGGTGTTCCGGCAAGAACATCATTAGCCAACTAGGTGACTGTGCTAGATGCGATATTTCTTTTGCGTGATAGCCGGTGCATATTCTTCTTTGTGTTTGGTGCACCAGCTAGTCTACGCATGTCGAGTTTTCTTTTCTTTCGGTGTGGGGAATGCTACACCTGCTATCATATGTTGACATCTCTTCTTCGAGCAATGCTATACATACGACTGAATTGTACGATAGTTTTGGTACGACCAGACTCAAATTAGCTGCAGTCAGAATGCGGGACCAATCATTGCAAATCACCTCTGAGTCTAGTCGTACTAAAATCGTACCCAAAATATCGTACGTGAGGCATTTCCGTCTTCAGAACATCTCCATCAGCTGCCGTTATCCTTGAAGAAATTAGCTGGAATTTTCTGGGCCCTCATCTCCACCGGCATAGCACCAGCAGACCAACTAGTCTGATGTTTATAGCGGATCTTATATTCCCTCCCAATAGATGAGAAACACACCAAACTTTGTGACATGAGCTATCAAAGAATAGTATGACTATCTCTTTCTAGAAAGTGTGGAATATTGTTAGACAAATTTTTAGATGGACTTCTTATCTAGAGAGCGTCTTGTTGTGAAGTGTACAAGTAGATTGCCTAGGCCTTTCTATCAGTTCGGATTTTTGGTTCAAGTGGCTAGTGCATGTAAGCAACATGAGTATCGAGCCCCGAGTCTCGAGTTCAAATCCTGGTTTTCACATGGTTTTCGCAATTAAGCCTAAAAATTGTTGTTGCCCCCCTCTTACATGGTTTTCGCAATTAAGCCTAAAATTGCTGTTGTCCCCCTCTTTAGCCACCGCTAATGCCCTGTTTCGGTGTGCTCTTCTTCTTTCACGTGTTGACTTTCTCTTCTCCCGTCACACGCGAGTGGGGGTGTTGTGAAGTGTACAAGTAGATTGTCTAGCCCTTTCCATCAGTTCGGACTTTTGGTTCAAGTGGCTAGTGCATGAAGCTTAACACGTCTGACTCTCTTTCCTCCTCGCGAGAGCGTCTGCTTAGAAACACTGAAAAACATATGGCATATTGGGACGTACATGTAGGACAGCGCTGACTCTCTTCCCTCCTCGCGAGAGCGTCTACCTTTATATATGTCGGGTAATTAGGCTGACATTTACAGTTTTTAATTAGCCGCTAATGCATTGCAGTACTACTAGGATGCATAAGCGCGGCGGCACGCCGCGCCCGTGAGGGTACTGTTCTACTATATACATATTTGGCTTTAGTTTCTTCTAAGTGGATGCATTTTTCTATTATCTAGAAGGCATTTAATACAATAAGGGGAAATACTTATTGGACATACATCAACAACACTAATCATGATATTTCTGCTTCTAATATCGATAGATTAGTGGCTTCATGCAAATTATCTATTTCACCAGTTGAGTAGCTTATTTCTTTGGATCCTTACGCTGAGCTGACTTAATTGTATTCATGAAAATCTAGTATTTGCTGAAATGGAAAAATAAAAGTCAGATCAGCATATTCTGTAACAGTGATGTCTCCTTTTTTTGTTTCCTGAAACCTGCCAATCCATCTCATATTTCCCCCCGGATTAGATCTTTTGGCTCTAGCAAACTTTCATCGGCAAAGAATGAAACAATATGGCTCACGAATCACCATACTGATAGCCATAAATTCATATGGTATTTGAACAAAAATCGATACACAGAAATAGATGGGGATATGAAGCAAGATACCTCTAAAAGTGCTTTAGTTCAAAGCAGTGTTTCATTAAAAGAGTGAACTTCTACACCATAACAAAAGTTTGCATGAGTTAACACTTAAGAGACATGTATCTGTCAGACATATCTATGAACTTCACTAAAGTAGAAGATTAATTCTGTGATGAAAGACAACTGTGCAACTAAATCCTTCTGTGACTCTTCGAAATCCAAAACTTGATGATATGTGATTGCATGTTGATCTTGTTTGCCTTCATATAAAAGGGAAGCTGTAATAAAAAACGGGGTAAAACCCATGTCAGATCACTGAAAGTTGTTCCCATTTCCCCGCACACAATACCATTGAGCTAAGATAACAAAGGAAAACCCAACTGAGAGCAATGAAGGATTTGTATTATATCTGTATCATGCTTTACTTACCCAAACCGGCACCAAACCATAGTAAGACTACCCATATTCGTAAGTGCTTGTGGCAAGAAAAAGGAAAATTATATATATTCTAAGAGAGAACCATCGTAATATTACTCAAGTGGAATATGTTCGGTAAACTATCCAAGTTAGATGAGAGTTTCAGATCATTCTTATCTCGAGGCAATTCTGGACATCTAAGCAACATATGATCGGTAAAATTAGGTATTGAAGTGTATTTACAGGAAAGCAAGTAAGAAATGGACTGCTATATCATGTACTCGAGAAGAAAAAAGAAGAAATAATGTAATATTGTATTATAATTCCCAGCGACATTTCAGCATTTTTTTATAGAACATCCACACCATGGCATATTAGCTTTATAGTACTCCAAACATCATACCTGTTTTGCATGTCGGATATTTCTGGATGGGTGATACGTTCCAAACGTATCTATAATTTCTTATGTTCCATGCTACTTTTATGATGATACTCACATGTTTTATACACATTATATGTCATTATTATGCGTTTTCCGGAACTAACCTATTGACGAGATGCCGAAGTGCCAGTTCCTGTTTTCTGCTGTTTTTGGTTTCAGAAATCCTAGTAAGGAAATATTCTCGGAATCGATGCCCAGCATCCTATTTTTCCACGAAGCTTCCAGAACACCCGAGAGCCACCAGAGGGGAGCCCTGGTGGGCCCAGATGATAGGGTGGCGCGGCCAGGGTCTGGGTCGCGCCCCCCTACTGTGGCACCGCCTCGTCAGCCCTCCGACTCCGCCTCTTCGCCTATTTAAAGGTCCCTGACCTAAAACCTCGATACGGAAAAGCCACGGTACGAGAAACCTTCCAGAGCCGCCGCCATCGCGAAGCCAAGATCTGGGGACAGGAGTCTCTGTTCCGGCACGCCGCCGGGACGGGGAAGTGCCCTCGGAAGGCATCTCCATCGACACCACCGCCATCTCCATCAACGCTGCTTGTCTCCCATGAGGAGGGAGTAGTTCTCCATCGAGGCTAAGGGATGTACCGGTAGCTATGTGGTTAATCTCTCTCCC
Organism: Lolium rigidum; assembly: GCF_022539505.1. Classification (NCBI taxonomy): domain Eukaryota; kingdom Viridiplantae; phylum Streptophyta; class Magnoliopsida; order Poales; family Poaceae; genus Lolium; species Lolium rigidum. Next base: position 59,820,159 of record NC_061508.1, read on the forward strand.
ATGTACTTCAATACAATGATCTCATGAGCTGCTTTACATGATTGAGATCCATATGATGAGCTTGTAATCTAGATGTCGTTATGCTATTCAAGTGGATTTTACTTATGTGATCTCCGGAGACTCCTTGTCCCACGTGTGTAAAGGTGACAGTGTGTGCACCGTGTGGGTCTCTTAGGCTATATTTCACAGAATACTTATTCACTGAGTTATGATTTGAGTTGGATGTCTCTATGAAATTGTGGTGTGTTAGTACCTCCTATGAATGCTCACAGTGACAGCGTGGGGTGTTTATTAGTACTTGGGAATACATCTTTAAGGTTTACCTACATGATGAATTAGTGTTCGTTATCTTGCCAGAGAGTAATTCAGAGTAGCATAGTGAAGTGCTTATTTATATCCCTTTATGATTACAATTTTGAGAGTGTCCACTAGTGAAAGTATGATCCCTAGGCCATGTTTCCAAATACTGCAATCATCGTTTACTTACTGTTCCACTGCATGTTTACTTGCTGCAATATTACTACCATCAACTGCACGCCACTAAGCTATTTTCTGCCACCGTTACTACTGCTCATATTCATTCATACTACTTGTATTTCACTATCTCTTCGCCGAACTAGTGCACCTATACATCTGACAAGTGTATTAGGTGTGTTGGGGACACAAGAGACTTCTTGTATCGTGATTGCAGGGTTGCTTGAGAGGGATATCTTTGACCTCTTCCTCCCCGAGTTCGATAAACCTTGGGTGATCCACTTAAGGGAAACTTGCTCGCTGTTCTACAAACCTCTGCTCTTGGAGGCCCAACACTGTCTACAAGAATAGAAGCACCCGTAGACATCAAGCACTTTTCTGGCGCCGTTGCCGGGGAGGAAAGGTAAAAGGCACTCACATTCCGGTCCCAGGTAACTAAGTACTTTTCTGGTGCCATTGTGTGTGTGCTCGAAGCTATTTCCTTTAGATTCTGCGATTGCATCTTTTTGTTTCTTGTTAAACACTAGTAAGGCATAATGGAAAACATATGTGAGCTTTTTGTACTATTTCCTGAGTCAAGACATGAATGGTTTAATGCGAAAATTAAAAAACCTATGGAACCTTATTTGCATGCTAGTAGTAATATTAGTATGAACGCTTTGAACACCATTGTTGATAATGATATAGAAAATTCTAAGCTTGGGGAGGTCGGTTTTGATGAAAATGATCTCTTTAGCCCTCCGGGTATTGAGGAGAAAGTTTATGTTGATTATGATATGCCTCCCATATATGATGATTATAATGATAGTGGTCTTTTGGTGCCGCCTACTATGGAGAGTAAATTTTATTGTGATTATACTATGCCTCCTACACTTGATGAGAATAATAATGATAGCTACTTTGTTGAATTTGCTCCCACTATTACTAATAAAATTGACTATGCTTATGTGGAGAGTAATAATTTTATGCATGAGACTCATGATAAGAATGCTTTATGTGATAGTTATATTGTTGAGTTTGCTCATGATGCTACTAAAACACCTCTCTATATGCTGAAATTTTTGAAGTTACACTTGTTTTATCTTTCTATGCTTGTTGCATCATGATACGTCCATTTTGCATCACTATTTTATATCATAATTTGCTGTTATTCATTGATATATTTCATATTTGGAGATGATACTTATGTTATTTCATCTATTTTGCATGTTTCATGATTATTTGGGGATCGCGCACCGGAGCCGTGATTCTCGCTGGAAAAAGCACCTGTCGAATGCAATATTTAGGAAGATCAACGGTTGACGGAAATTATATGAAAAATCCTATTTTTCCGGATGACGAAGGGAGCCGAAGGGGGAGCCGAGGGGACCCGAGGTGGGCCCACCTCATAGGCCGGCGCGGCCCAAGGCCCGACCGCGCCGCCCCGTGAGGAGGGGGCCCACAGCCCCCTCTCGCCTCCTTTTCTTCGCGTACGTCTTCGTCCCGAAAACCTAAGCCCCGAGAGGATAGTCGCGAAGAGTCATAGCCGCCTCGCGGGGCGGAGAACACCGAGAGAAAAAGAGCTCTCCGGCAGGCTGAAATCTGCCGGGGAAATTCCCTCCCGAAGGGGGAAATCGACGCCATCGCCACCGTCATCGAGCTGGACATCATCTCCATCATCATCATCATCATCATCACCACCACCATCTCCACCGCTGCACCTCGTCACCGCTGTAACAATTTGGGTTTGATCTTGATTGTTTGATAGGGGAAACTCTCCCGGTGTTGATTTCTATTTGTTATTGATGCTATTGAGTGAAACTATTGAACCAAGGTTTATGTTCAGATTGTTATTCATCATCATATCACCTCTGATCATGTTCCATATGATGTCGCGTGAGTAGTTCGTTTAGTTCTTGAGGACATGGGTGAAGTCTAAATGTTAGTAGTGAATTATGTTGGTTAGTATTCAATGTTGTGATATTTAAGTTGTGGTGTTATTCTTCTAGTGGTGTCGTGTGAACGTCGACTACATGACACTTCACCATTTATGGGCCTAGGGGAATGAATCTTGTATTCGTTTGCCAATTGCGGGGTTGCCGGAGTGACATAAACCTAAACCCCCGTTGGTATATCGGTGCAGGAGGGATAGCAGGATCTCGAGTTTAAGGTCGTGGTTAGATTTATCTTAATTACTTTCTTGTAGTTGCGGATGCTTGCAAGGGGTATAATCATAAGTATGTATTAGTCCTAGGAAGGGCGGTACATTAGCATAGGTTCACCCACACAACACTTATCAAAACAATGAAGATTAATCAGCTATATGAAGCGAAAGCACTAGACTAAATTCCCGTGTGTCCTCAAGAACGTTTGGTCATTATAAGTAAACAAACCGGCTTGTCCTTTGTGCTAAAAGGATTGGGCCACTCGCTGCAATTATTTCTCTCGCACTTTATTTACTTGTACTTTATTCATCTCGCTATATCAAAACCCCCGAATACTTGTCTGTGAGCATTTACAGTGATTCCTTCATCGAAACTGCTTGTCAACACCTTCTGCTCCTCGTTGGGTTCGACACTCTTATTTATCGAAAGTACTACGATACACCCCCTATACTTGTGGGTCATCAAGACTATTTTCACGGCGCCGTTGCGGGGAGTGAAGCGCTATTGGTAAGTGGAATTGGTAAGGAAAACTTTTTATCGTACGTGCTGTTTTTATTTCTGGCTGTTGCTATAAATCATTATGGAGGGGTCTTCTCTTGAATTCCTCTTTGGGAAATCTACTACTACTGCAAGGGTAGTGGATGAGGCGCCAGGTGAGAGCGAGGTTCCATACAAAATACCTATGAAAATTATTGAACGTGTTGTGGATAACCGCTATGAAGGGGATGGAACTGTCCATCCTGGTGACCATTTACTGTTTTGACATGAATTATGCGGGTTATTCAAATGTGCAGGTATTGCTATGGATGAAGTGAGGAAGAAACTATTCTCTATATCGCTGTATGCGGTAAAGCAGCGCATCGGTATAAATTGCTGAAGAATAGGGATTCTCTTAATTGGGAGGACATTGTGCCTTTATTTTATTCCAAATTCTATCCTCCAAGTGAAATTCACAAGGATCGGAACCGCATATATAATTTCTGGCCTCATGATGGAGAAAGTATTTCCCAAGATTGGGGGAGATTGAAGTCTTTAATGCTCAAATGCCCCATTCATGAGCTTCCTGGTAATATTATTATTGATAATTTCTATGCAAGATTGTCTTTTCAAGATAAGACTTTGCTGGATACTTCTTGTTCTGGATCATTTACTCGCAACAAAGAAGAGTTTAAAAGGGACCTTCTTGATCGGATCCAGGAGAATACTGAAGGATGGGAGAACGACAAAGATAGAGAGTCAGGTATAAACTTTGATTATAAATGCATTGAAGATTTTATGGATACTGATAAATTTCGTAATATTAGTGCTACTTATGGTCTTGATTCTCAAGTCGTTGTAAATCTTTATAAAGCTTTTGCGTCTCACTTTGAATTGTCTAGGAAGAATTTTGATAAGTATCATGAACCATATAAAGATAAAGTTGATTCATCTATAAATAAATGTGCTATAATTGAAACTGTTGATCATATTCTTCCTGAAGCTTATATTGAAAAAACTCCTTTCCTGCTAAAATGAAGGAGTACTCTGTTATATCTAGTGCGGTTAATAAAAGTGCAAAGAAACCGATAGAACCTGAAGAACAAATTAAGGTTGAACTCTGCTGTTGCAATAGTTAAAGATCTTGTGACTGAAAATGTAGAAGATGGTCATATTATTTTCTGTGAAGATGCTTCTAATATTGTTTCGCATCCTAATAAGTCTAGGAAAGCTAGTGTTCCTATGCTCTCTGTTATAATTGGTGATCATTGTTATTATGGTTTATGCGACATTGGTGCAAGTATTAGCGCCATTCCTTATGAGCTTTATACGGAGATCATGCATGAAATTGGTTCTTGTGAACTTGAAGATATTGATGTGGTTATTCGGCTAGCTAATAGAGAAACTATCTCTCCTATTGGTATTATTCGAGATGTGGAAGTTCTATGTGGTAAGATTAAATATCCTGCTGACTTTTTAGTACTTGGTTCTGCTTGCTAGTAAGTATTGTCCTCGTTATTTTTGGTAGACCTTTCCTAAATACTTGTGGAGCTGTTATAGATTGCAAGAAGGAAAAGATTATGACTAAATTTGCTTGGTGAATCTTATGAGTTTAATTTCTCTAAATTTGCCAAAACTCCTTATAAAGCTGATTTGCCTAATAATGATTTTAGAGTTGAACGAGTGTGCGTCTATTGCTCTTGCTCCTAATAATCCTTTGCGAGCAACATTTGGAGAATAGTGAGAGTGAAGTCTTTAGGGAAGAAAGAAATGAGCTTGATGAAATTTTCCTTCGTCAACCTATTCTTAAACATGACTTGCCGGTTGAAGATCTAGGTACAACACCACCACCAAAGGAAGATCCTGTTTTTTGATTTAAAACCGTTGCCTGATAATCTTAAGTATGCTCATATTGATGATAAGAAAATATATCCTGTTATTATTAGTTCTAAGCTTTCAGATATTGAGGAAGAAAGGTTATTGGAAATATTGAAGAAACACCGAGGAGCTATTGGCTATACTCTTGATGACTTGAAGGGGATTTCTCCCTCTATTTGCCAACATGCTATCAATATGGAAGATGATGCAAAGCTCGTTGTTGAACATCAACGTCGTCTAATTCCGAAGATGAAGGATGTGGTAAGGAATGAGGTATTAAAACTTCTTGAAGCTGGTATTATATATCCTATTGTTGATAGTAGATGGGTTAGTCCTGTGCATTGTGTTCCTAAGAAAGGAGGAATGACGGTTGTGCCTAATGATAATGATGAGCTCATCCCTCAAAGAGTAGTTGTAGGGTATAGAATGTGCATTGATTATCGAAAAGTTAATAAGGTTACTAAGAAAGATCATTACCCTTTACCCCTTATTGATCAAATGTTAGAAAGGTTGTCTAAAAATACTTATTTTTGCTTTCTTGATGGTTATTCTGGGTTTTCACAAATTACTGTTAAAACTAAAGATCAAGAGAAAACCACTTTCACTTGTCCCTATGGAACTTATGCTTATAGGCGTATGCCTTTTGGTTTATGTAATGCTCCTCGCTACTTTTCAAAGATGCATGTCTGCTATTTTTCATGGCTTTTGTGAGAGTATTGTAGAGGTATTCATGGATGATTTTTCTGTCTATGGGAATTCTTTTGATAATTGCTTGCGAAATCTTGATAAAGTATTGCAGAGATGTGAAGAAACTAACCTTGTTCTTAATTGGAAGAAATGCCACTTTATGGTTAATGAAGGAATTGTATTGGGACATAAAATTTATGAGAGAGGTATTGAAGTTGATAGAGCTAAAGTTGAAGCAATTGAGAAGATGCCCTATCCTACGGATGTTAAAGGTATTCGTAGTGTTCTTGGTCATGCTGGGTTTTATAGGAGATTTATTAAAGATTTCTCTAAGATTTCAAAGCCTCTTACTAATCTTCTTCAAAAAGATGTACCTTTTGTTTTTGATGATGATTGTAAGGAAGCTTTTGAAACTCTAAAGAAAGCCTTAACAACTGCTCCTGTAGTTGAACCTCCTGATTGGAATTTGCCTTTTGAAATTATGTGTGATGCTAGTGATTTTGTTGTAGGCGCTGTTCTTGGACAGCGAGTAGATAAGAAATTGAATGTAATTCATTACGCTAGCAAAACTCTTGATGCTGCTCAAAGAAATTATGCTACAACTGAAAAAGAATTATTAGCTATAGTCTTTGCTTGTGATAAGTTTAGATCCTATATTGTTGATTCAAAAGTTACAATTCATACTGATCATGCTGCAATTAGATACCTTATGACAAAGAAAGATGCTAAGCCGAGGCTTATTAGATGGGTACTTCTTTTGCAAGAATTTGATCTGCATATTATAGATAGGAAAGGTGCTGATAATCCTGTTGCTGATAATTTGTCTAGATTGGAAAATATTGCTTATGATCCTGTTCCTGTTAATGATAGTTTTCCAAATGAACAATTGGCTGTAATAAAGGTGAGCTCGCGAGATAGTCCTTGGTACGCTGATTATGCTAACTTTGTTGTATCCAAGTACTTCCCTCCCACCTTTTCAGCTCAGCAAAGGAGGAAATTCTTTTATGACTTGAGGCATTATTTTTGGGATGACCCACACTTATATAAAGAAGGAGTGGATGGTATTCTGCGAAGATGTGTTCCTGAATATGAACAACAGAAGATATTGAGTAAATGTCATGGTAGTGTTTATGGGGGACATCACGCCGGAGATAGGACCGCGCAAAAGGTTCTACAATCAGGTTTTATTGGCCAACTCTCTTCAAAGATGCAAGGAAGTTTATTTTATCTTGTGATGAATGTCAAAGGGTTGGTAATATCTCCAGACGCAATGAAATGCCTATGAATTATACTCTTGTTATTGAACCATTCGATTGTTGGGGATTTGACTTCATGGGTCCTTTCCCTTCTTCGAAGGTAACACTCATATACTTGTCGCTGTTGATTATGTTACTAAATGGGTGGAAGCCATACCTACAAAAAGTGCTGATGGTGAGACCTCTTTAAGAATGCTTTTAGATATTATTTTTCCTAGATTTGGAGTTCCTAGATATATTATGACTGATGGAGGTTCTCATTTTATTCATGGTGGTTTTAGAAAAACTCTTGCTAAATATGGTATTAATCATAGAATTGCTTCCGCTTATCATCCTCAAACTAGTGGGAGAGTAGAATTATCAAATAGAGAGATTAAATCTATCTTGCAAAAGACTGTTAATAAATCTAGAAAGAACTGGGCTATTAAACTGAAAGAAGCACTATGGGCTTATAGAACCGCTTATAAAAATCCCATGGGTATGTCACCGTATAAAATGGTTTATGGAAAAGCTTGTCATTTACCTTTAGAACTAGAGCACAAAGCTTACTGGGCCGTGAGAGAACTAAATAAAGATCTTAAACTTGCCGGTAAGAAAAGATTGCTACAATTAAGTTCTCTAGATGAATGGAGAAGTGAAGCATATGAAAATGCTAAACTCTTTAAAGAGAAAGTTAAGAAATGGCATGATAGAAGAATGAGAGTGGATTTGGTGAGCACGGGGGTACGTGAGCACCCCCTAGATACCGTTGGATTGCCTTTGAGATTCTGCCATCCCACTTTCTGAACTAACGGCAACTTACGGTGTTAAAGCGAATCTTTTTCGTTGTCCGTTGTTGCCATCCCACCGAAACGCTCGAGCTGGACTGCTCTCGGCCGCGAGCTGCCAACAATCCGTGACTCGGACTCGGGCAAACAGCAAGCCACAAATTGAAATATGGGGGCAGCAGGGCTGGCGGCGCTCTCCGAGAATCCCAAATCGAGACCATGCGCCGCTCCGCCGCGCACCTCCACAAATCCCCCAATCCGGTCGGCACCTTTGGGTCGGTGGTCGCGCGTCCTCGAAGGGCAGCCACGGTGGCTCAAATCGGGTCAACGGGCTCAAGCTCGAGGCGGCGGACATGGCGGCTATCTCCGGTGGCGTCAGGTTCGCGGAACGAGCAGGAAGAGGTGATGCCGGGGGGTCTCACCGTGGGCGTCGTCATCTCCTCCTGGTGGTACAAATCGGCTCCGCCCTCCTCTGGCCCCCTCCGCCCGACTGCTCCTCGATGCTGCCTTGGAGCCCCGCCGCCGCCAAGCCGTCACCGTCCGGTGGCAGCAGACCTCGCCGCACCGTCCCGTGGCAGCAGACCTCGCTACTGGATGATGAGCTTCTGGCCGACCGGGCCTCCACCGGGCCCATACGGAGGGCGGCGGTCGATTTTCTCTGGTCGCCCCACGATCCGGAGGCGAACTGCTCGAGTCGCCCCTTTCGATTCGCCCCCAATCAACGAGAAGGATCTCTGCCCCGATTTGTGCCGCTCCAGCATGCTCACCAACGTTGATTCAATTTGGCCGTGGCAGCTCGAAGCAACAGGCCGCCCGCCATCTTCACAGAGGGCCAGGGGATCGATGTTAAGCCAGAGTGGATCCAGATTGCAATTAGGCGCTGCATACTCCTCCACGCACGCTGCTCCAACCTCTTGTTCCTTGCTGTCGGCTGACGGTGGGCGTGGAGATGCGGCTCTGCAGCAAGCGCTCTACGGCAGGTGGCCGCTACGGGGCCGCCGCCGCTGAGCAGCGCCGCATGGAGGCCGACGACGGCACCGTCGAGGGTGGCCGCCGCGAGCAGCGCCACGGGAATGTCGCCGTCGAGCACATCTGTGAGGGGAGGCCGGCGCCGTCGAGAACGCTGCCTGGGCGCGGCCGTCGCCGTTGATGCTTGCTCGTGCGTGCGTATGCCTGCCCGCTCGCCGTTGCTCGACTGGTGATGCTTGCAGCGTAGCTACTGCCGCTCCGCTGCCTACTGCTCTTGGCAATGCCATAGCTACGCGGCAGATTATTGCCAAATTTGTAGTTACAGAATTAGTGCTAATTATTGCCAGATTTACTAAGTTCTGCTGCTAGAATAAATAAGAGTAAATAAGAATAAATAAGAGTGATTGCTGGATTAACTGAGTTCTGCTGCCAGAATAAATAAGAGTTCTACGTATAGGTCGCGCGGGCTCCATAGAAATTTGAGAGAGAGAGAAATCGATAGCAAAAATCTCCGATGACAGACACATATAGCGACAAGAGGTAAGAGCATCTGCCTTTTTTTTATTCTCTCCATGAAGCGGTCCCACGCTGAGGATGTGGACAGTGTTAACGGAATTTTGGATGCCGTTAGACACGTGTCGAGTAGCCAGGGGGTGCTCACGTACCCCCATGTTCACCGGGCTTCATTCCATATAATGAAGATGTTGATGTTATTCAAGTGGTAACTTCGGAAGCCTTCATCAAAGGCCAAGTTGACAGTCCTGTAGAGTTCGACTTTGAATAGGTAACAGTTCTGGTAAGAAAAAGTCCGCGTTTAACTTTCCGAACAATGTTTTTGCAACTTTTGGAAAATATGAAAAATTACGAGATCGAAACGGAGTGGAGGAGACACACGAGGAGGTGCCCCCACAGGCCGACGCGGGCCCCAGCCTGGCCGCGCCGCCCTGTGAGGAGGCCGCCTCGTCGCCCCTCTCCGACTCTGGTTCGACCTGGTACTTTCCGTTTGTCGTGAAATTTTTTGCTATATAATCCCCCGGACCCCTGGAGTTCCGCATATCGTTTTCTCGACGTGTTTTGTTTTGAGCTGTTTCTGCCAGGATCCGTCGTCGATCTAGAAGCACCATGGCCTCCAACAACAAGGACAAGGAGCCTTTGGAGGAAGTGAAGGGGATGTCTTCAACAAAAAGGAAGCGGGAAACTGTGGGGAGTGAGACCGTCTTGGTGGGATCAGTTAACACTGGACGTTCTTTTTCTCATAACCTGCAGGGACTTCTACCGCCTGCCCTTAACCTCGGCTCTTTTCCTGCTGTGGAGGAAGCACTGCGGGTTACTGATGAGTTTTGTGATCAATACCGTGCTCTGAGAAGAGAGGTGGAGATACTTCAGGAGGAGAACCACCGACTGCGCGAGAATGATGGAGTATCACTCAATTTCCATCACAAGGCCACCACCGACATCTGTGGACAACAATGAATCTCTTCGAGTCTTAGTGCAGAATTGCCAAACTGAGAAGCTGAAGTTGAACGAGATCTTTAAGAATCACGGGAAGAATTCACCACCGCCGGAGGAGTAATTCATCATCGGTATTGGCATCCCCTTGGTTTGTTCCAAGCTTGGGGGAGTGCCGCGGTATCACATCATCACTATCTTTGACCTTTTTACTTTCAAGTAGTGTCATATCATGAGTAGGGAAGTTATCATATAAGATGTGTTGCGGTATGGAAGTATCTCTCTTTAGTTGGTTATCTATGTATCCCTTGGTGTGAGTTATCGTTATGGAATATTAATGAGAAGTCTTATCATTTACATTGCACATCTTATTTTAGTTTGCAATCTTTATTATATGATTAATCTTGTTGTTAGTATTGGTATCACTTTGGGAGCATTGAGTAAATCTATTTGGTTTTGGCAAACTTAGCATTGGTCAATAGCAACAACACTTTGAGTTTTAAGTAGAGAAGAGGAAATCCATGTAGATATGTTATTATCTTTCTTCTTAGTTCCTAGCTTAGTATTCTGAAGTTAAAATTATTTGTGCTTACAAGTAAGATGCATGATTGTTTCTATCACATGTATATTTTTTTATTTCCCTCAACTCTTATGCTTGCTAATTAACCTTGCTAGCCAAAGACCTGTACCGAGAAGGAATACTTCTCGTGCATCCAAACCCTTAAACCAAACCTATGCCATCAGTGTCCACCATAACTACCTACTATGTGGTATTTCCCTGCCATTCCAAGTAAATTCTTCATGTGCTACCTTTAAACAATTCAAAAATTATTACCTCTTATTTGTGTCAATGTTTTATAGCTCATGAGGAAGTATGTGGTGTTTTATCTTTCAGTCTTGTTAGGCAGCTTCCATTAATGGACTAGTGGCTTCATCCACTTATCCTATAATATTGCAAAAAGAGCTGGCAACGGGGTTCCCAGCCCCAATTAATTAACTTTCATTAATAATTCTCTTCACATGTTTTGCCCTGATTCATCAGTAAGCGACTTAATTTTGCAATAGACACTCCTCCATGGTATGAGATTGTTGGAAGGCACCCGAGGATTCGGTTAGCCATGGCTTGTGTAAGCAAAGGTTGGGGGGAGTGTCATCCTTAAATAAATTAAAGTACATGTGTAAACAAAAGAGAAGAGGGATGATCTACCTTGCTTGGTAGAGATAACGTCCTTCATGGGAGCCGCTCTTTGGAGGTCCGTTTGGCAAGGGGGTTAGAGTACCCGCTACCATTCGTTGACAACAACAAACACCTCTCAAAACTTTACTTTTATGCTCTCTATATGATTTCAAAACTTGAAAAGCTCTAGCACATGATTTAATCCCTGCTTCCCTCTGCGAAGGGCATGTCTTTTACTTTATGTTGAGTCAGTAAACCTATTTCCCTCCATCTCAGGCAAGCATTTGAGTTGTTGTGATCAAACCATTTATATTGTGATCTATTTCATTATGCCTTTTACTTTTCCTTGTTTAGTACAAAATTTATCTGAATGAATATAGCTTTGAAAGTTATCAATGATTATGAGGAGATTACTATGATTGAGTATGCAAGTTTACCATAAGCTTTAATATGAGAGCGCTGCTCAATAGATGAGTATAATCTGTTAACTGTTCTCTGACCAAGAACAAAGTTTGCCATCACCAATTATGATTCCTTATGCACCTTTATTTGTGATTACCTTCTACTTGTTTCAAGTTGAATTATATGAGGAAGTTGTTTACTAGAATGTCTTGTGTGAATGAATATGATGCTTCTTGTCCGTATTTTATTTATCGACTCTTCATTCCATAAACACGTGGTTTACCGAGTTCAGTTTCGCTTGGGGACAAGCGAAGTCTAAGCTTGGGGGGAGTTGATACGTCCATTTTGCATCACTATTTTATATCATAATTTGCTTTTATTCATTGATATATTTCATATTTGGAGATGATACTTATGTTATTTCATCTATTTTGCATGTTTCATGATTATTTGGGGATCGCGCACCGGAGCCAGGATTCTGTCTGGAAAAGCACCGTCGGAATGCAATATTTCGGAAGATCGACGGTTGACGGAAATTATATGAAAAATCCTATTTTTCCAGATGACGAAGGGAGCCAGAAGGGGGAGCCGAGGGGACCCGAGGTGGGCCCACCTCATAGGCCAGCGCGGCCCAAGGCCTGGCCGCGCCGCCCTGTGAGGATGGGGCCCACAGCCCCCTCTCGCCTCCTTTTCTTCGCGTACGTCTTCGTCCCGAAAACCTAAGCCCCAGAGGATAGTCGTGAAGAGTCACAGCCGCCTCTGCGGGGCGGAGAACACCAGAGAGAAAAGAGCTCTCCGGCAGGCTGAAATCTGCCGGGGAAATTCCCTCCGGAGGGGGAAATCGACGACATCGTCACCGTCATCGAGCTGGACATCATCTCCATCATCATCTCCATCATCATCATCATCATCATCACCACCATCTCCACCGCTGCACCTCGTCACCGCTGTAACAATTTGGGTTTGATCTTGATTGTTTGATAGGGGAAACTCTCCCGGTGTTGATTTCTATTTGTTATTGATGCTATTGAGTGAAACTATTGAACCAAGGTTTATGTTCAGATTGTTATTCATCATCATATCACCTCTGATCATGTTCCATATGATGTCTCGTGAGTAGTTCGTTTAGTTCTTGAAGAGATGGGTGAAGTCTAAATGTTAGTAGTGAATTATGTTGGTTAGTATTCAATGTTGTGATACTTAAGTTGTGGTGTTATTCTTCTAGTGGTGTCGTGTGAACGTCGACTACATGACACTTCACCATTTATGGGCCTAGGGGAATGCATCTTGTATTCGTTTGCCAATTGCGGGGTTGCCGGAGTGACAGAAACCTAAACCCCCGTTGGTATATCGGTGCGAGGAGGGATAGCGAGGATCTCGAGTTTAAGGTTGTGGTTAGATTTATCTTAATTACTTTCTTGTAGTTGCGGATGCTTGCAAGGGGTATAATCACAAGTATGTATTAGTCCTAGGAAGGGCGGTACATTAGCATAGGTTCACCCACACAACACTTATCAAAACAATGAAGATTAATCAGCTATATGAAGCGAAAGCACTAGACTAAATTCCCGTGTGTCCTCAAGAACGTTTGGTCATTATAAGTAAACAAACCGGCTTGTCCTTTGTGCTAAAAAGGATTGGGCCACTCGCTGCAATTATTTCTCTCGCACTTTATTTACTTGTACTTTATTCATCTGCTATATCAAAACCCCCTGAATACTTGTCTGTGAGCATTTACAGTGATTCCTTCATCGAAACTGCTTGTCAACACCTTCTGCTCCTCGTTGGGTTCGACACTCTTATTTATCGAAAGTACTACGATACACCCCCTATACTTGTGGGTCATCACATCATGCTTCATGAATTTGTTTATTTACAAGATTCCTATGCATAGGAAGCATGTTAGGATTAAATTTGTTTTGACTTTGCTTCTTGATGCTCTCTTTTGCTTTAACTCTTATTTCTTGCGAGTGCATCATTAAAACTGGTGAGCCCATCTTAATGGCTATAAAGAAAGAACTTCTTGGGAGATAACCCATGTGTTTATTTTACTATAGTACTTTTGTTTTATATTTGAGTATTGGAAGTTTTTACTACTGTAGCAACCTCTACTTATCTTTATTTTATTGCATTGTTGTGCCAAGTAAAGTCTTTGATAGTAAAGTCAATACTAGATTTGGATTACTGCGCACAAACAGATTTCTTGCTGTCACGAATTTGGGTATGATTCTCTGTAGGTAACTCTGAAAAATCTGCCAATTTACGTGAGTGATCCTCAGATATGTACGCAACTTTCATTCAATTTGGGCATTTTCATCTGAGCAAGTCTGGTGCCTCTTTAAAATTCGTCTTTACGGACTCGTTCTGTTTTGACAGATTCTGCCTTTTATTTCGCATTGCCTCTTTTGTCTGTGTTGGATGGATTTCTTTGTTCCATTACCTTCCGGTAGCTTTGTGCAATGTCCGAAGTGTTAAGAATGATTATGTCACCTCTGAATATATGAATTATGCACTGACCCTCTAATGAGTTTGTTTTGAGTTTGGTGTGGAGGAAGTTTTCAAGGGTCAAGAGAGGAGGATGATACAATATGATCAAGAAGAGTGAAAAGTCAAAGCTTGGGGATGCCCCGTGGTTCATCCCTGCATATTTCAAGAAGACTCAAGCATCTAAGCTTGGGGATGCCCAAGGCATCCCTTCTTCATCGACAACTTATCAGGTCACCTCTAGTGAAACTATATTTTTATTCCGTCACATCTTATGTACTTTACTTGGAGCGTCTGTGTGCTTTTATTTTCGTTTCGTTATTTTCATTCTCTGAATAAATACATGCTTGTGTGGGAGAGAGACACGCTCCGCTGTTTCATATGAACACATGTGTTCTTAGCTTTATCTTTAATGTTCATTGCGAAGGTTGAACTATTTCATTCATTGTTATATGGTTGGAAACAGAAAATGCTGCATGTGGTAATTGGTATAATGTCTTGAATAATGTGATACTTGGCAATTGTTGTGCTCATATAGATCTTGTTTAAGCTCTTGCATCATGTACCTTGTACTCATTAATGAATAGCTACATAGAGCTTGTTAAAATTTGGTTTGCATGATTGGTCTCTAGAGTCTAGATATTTTCTGGTTAAGGTGTTTGAACAACAAGGAGACGATGTAAAGTCTTATAATGCTTGCAATATGTTCATATGTAAGTCTTGCTGCACCGTTTTATACTTGAGTTTGCTTCAAACAACCTTGCTAGCCTAGCCTTGTATTGAGAGGAATTCTTCTCGTGCATCCAAATCCTTGAGCCAAAAACTATGCCATTTGTGTCCACCATACCTACCTACTACATGGTATTTCTCTGCCATTCCAAGCAAATACTTCATGTGCTACCTTTAAACAATTCAAAACTTTATTACTCCTTATTTGTGTCAATGTTTTATAGCTCATGAGGAAGTATGTGGTGTTTATCTTTCGATCTTGTCATTTACTTCGGACAGACTTTCACAATGGACTAGTGGCTTCATCCGCTTATCCAATAATTTTGCAAAAAGAGCTGGCAATGGGGTGCCCAGCCCCAATTAATTAACTTGCATTAATAATTCTCTTCACATGTTTTGCCCTGATTCATCAGTAAGCAACTTAATTTTGCAAATAGACACTCCTTCATGGTATGTGAATGTTGGAAGGCACCCGAGGATTCGGTTAGCCATGGCTTGTGTAAGCAAAAGGTTGGGAGAAGTGTCATCCATCAATAATGAAACTAAAATACATGTGTAAACAAAAGAGAAGAGGGATGATCTACCTTGCTGGTGGAGATAACGTCCTTCATTGGAGCCGCTCTTGAAAGTCTGGTTGATAAGGTAGTTAGAGTACCCATTACCATTCGTTGACAACAACAAACACCTCTCAAAACTTTACTTTTATGCTCTCTATATGATTTCAAAACTTAAAAAGCTCTAGCACATGATTTAATCCCTGCTTCCATCTGCGAAGGGCCTTTCTTTTACTTTATTGTTGAGTCAGTTCACCTACTTCTTTCTATCTTAGAAGCAAACACTTGTATCAACTGTGTGCATTGATTCTTACATGTTTACCTATTGCACTTGTTATATTACTTTGTGTTGACAATTATCCATGAGATAAATATGTTGAAGTTGAAAGCAACCGCTGAAACTTATATCTTCCTTTGTGTTGCTTCAACACCTTTACTTTGAATTTATTGCTTTATGAGTAACTCTTATGCAAGTCTTATTGATGCTTGTCTTGAAAGTATTATTCATGAAAAGTCTTTGCTATATGATTCATTTGTTTACTCATTATCTTCATCATTGCTTCGAATCGCTGCATTCATCTCATATGCTTACAATAGCATGATCAAGATTATGATAGCATGTCACTTCGAAATTATCTTTGTTATCGTTTACCTACTCGAGGGCGAGTAGGAACTAAGCTTGGGGATGCTTGATACGTCCCAAACGTATCTATAATTTCTTATGTTCCATGCTACTTTTATGATGATACTCACATGTTTTATACACATTATATGTCATTATTATGCGTTTTCCGGAACTAACCTATTGACGAGATGCCGAAGTGCCGGTTCTGTTTTCTGCTGTTTTTGGTTTCGGAAATCCTAGTAAGGAAATATTCTCGGAATCGGACGAAATCAATGCCCGACATCCTATTTTTCCACGAAGCTTCCGGAACACCCGAGAGCCACCGGAGGGGAGCCTCGGTGGGCCCGGATGATAGGGCGGCGCGGCCGGGGCCCGGGCCGCGCCCCTATCGTGTCACCGCCTCGTCGGCCCTCCGACTCCGCCTCTTCGCCTATTTAAAGGTCCACGACCTAAAACCTCGATACGAGAAAAGCCACGGTACGAGAAACCTTCCGCAGCCGCCGCCATCGCGAAGCCAAGATCCGGGGGACAGGAGTCTCGTTCCGGCACGCCGCCGGGACGGGGAAGTGCCCCGGAAGACATCTCCATCGACACCACCGCCATCTCCATCAACGCTGCTTGTCTCCCATGAGGAGGGAGTAGTTCTCCATCGAGGCTAAGGGCTGTACCGGTAGCTATGTGGTTAATCTCTCTCCCATGTACTTCAATACAATGATCTCATGAGCTGCTTTACATGATTGAGATCCATATGATGAGCTTGTAATCTAGATGTCGTTATGCTATTCAAGTGGATTTTACTTATGTGATCTCCGGAGACTCCTTGTCCCACGTGTGTAAAGGTGACAGTGTGTGCACCGTGTGGGTCTCTTAGGCTATATTTCACAGAATACTTATTCACCGAGTTATGATTTGAGTTGGATGTCTCTATGAAATTGTGGTGTGTTAGTACCTCCTATGAATGCTCACAGTGACAGCGTGGGGTGTTTATTAGTACTTGGGAATACATCTTTAAGGTTTGCCTACATGATGAATTAGTGTTCGTTATCTTGCCAGAGAATAATTCAGAGTAGCATAGTGAAGTGCTTATTTATATCCCTTTATGATTACAATGTTGAGAGTGTCCACTAGTGAAAGTATGATCCCTAGGCCTTGTTTCCAAATACTGCAATCATCGTTTACTTACTGTTCCACTGCATGTTTACTTGCTGCAATATTACTACCATCAACTGCACGCCACTAAGCTATTTTCTGCCACCGTTACTACTGCTCATATTCATTCATACTACTTGTATTTCACTATCTCTTCGCCGAACTAGTGCACCTATACATCTGACAAGTGTATTAGGTGTGTTGGGGACACAAGAGGCTTCTTGTATCGTGATTGCAGGGTTGCTTGAGAGGGATATCTTTGACCTCTTCCTCCCTGAGTTCGATAAACCTTGGGTGATCCACTTAAGGGAAACTTGCTGCTGTTCTACAAACCTCTGCTCTTGGAGGCCCAACACTGTCTACAAGAATAGAAGCACCCGTAGACATCAATGGGTATGTTGACATACCAACGTCTCAAGGATGTTTTCCTGAAACATAAAATTCTTGAAGCAGTACCAGTAGTATATCAGTAAATAAAAATTGTACCAAATTGGTTAACGTTGGTGAATAATAAGCAACATCCATGCCCACAAGGAGTATGACAACACTCTCTTCAGAACTTCTGCTGTGAAAGGAAACAGCATCATAGGCTTCTGCCTCTGCAAATTCTCCCCATAGAGTAACGATGATGTGGTTGCAGCTAAAAGAGAAATGGTATCGTCAGCCCATATAGAAAGTACTGATGAATGCTGGATCTGCTGGTTCATTTTTTTTACGGGTATCTACTGGTGCATCTTATGGTGCACAGATCATAAATTTTACCTCACATCAACCATGTGAATATTTCTTCTTGGGTATTGATTCGCCTTTGATGGAGTAATATCTGTCGGTACCTTCACTATCCTGACATCTTGCACCAGACAAAAAAATAGGAGCACATTACCATATAACATGTAAAAAAGAAGCACAATTGAGAGAATGGGAAGTAAAAAAAGATAGTAAACGAGGTATTTGTCATCTCCTTTCAATAAGTCAGGATAACATCTGAAAATTCAGTATATTTTTGGCTCTCACAAGCCTCTTGAGAATGGAAAATAGGTAGAAGAGATGTTTGCATCGACACTACATGGAAGAATCAGGTGACACATTGTAATAATTTTCTGCCAATTTGCTGCCCTTTACTGTACATATGGTACTACATATATGTATGCACAAAAGATGAACAGCCGTCAGTCAATCTCTCAGTCCTAATCTAACCCAAAAAAGACTCATCAGTTGATCCACGAGTAGCAGAGGAGGCAGTGACCACATCGTTAGAGGCAGCCTTCGGCTCGGCCGCGCACAGGTCTACTACCCAGGCAAGAAGAGGAAACAACACGAAGATGTCTTCCAAAATAGAGGGAGACGCAACCTGCCGACAACCAGATGCATACATATTTGCCATTGCATCAATTAGCCTACAAATATCAATCAATAAACAGTATGGAATAAAACCAATTTGCAAATAGAGAGAGAGTCGTCAACCTCCTCCATTGCGAGGATGGCAGAACACTGACGCAAGGATGGGGAGGGCCTGCGCGCCTGTGCTTAACGGCTGGCACCGGAAGTGGCCAGTTCCTAGCAAAATCAGCAGTCGTGGCGCTGGCACGGCGAGCTGGGGCGCCACCCCCTAATCTCCTCTTCCTCTCGCAATTCCGATGTGGCCCCTCGCCTCCGTAGCCTGCACAGCAGCCCCCTACATCCTCCTCCACTGGTCGTCTCCAGTCCCCTTCCTCTGCCTTCCTGCACAACCGGTGGACGGGTGGAGCCACACACCCCGACCTCTTGTACCTCGATGAGGCCATCAGCAAAAATCCCCGCGACCGGTGGCTCGATCCGGCGCTTGGGCCGCCTCGTAAACGACCACAGCTCTGGCCGGCCGCCGTGAATGGTGGGGAGGCGCCACTGCATCGCCTCGATGCTCCGGCGGCGCGCTAACGGCGGCAACGGTGGAGCGGGAAGGGTCTGGTTGGGATGACGCGCTCCAAGATTAGAAGCAGGCGCCAGCGCTGCAGGATCTGGAGCACCCACAGGAGGACCACCGTCGAGGCCGAGGTTGAGCACCCACACGGCGGACCAACCAGCAAGGTGGAGGGCCGCTGGTAGATGAGGAGTTTCAACGTGGAAACCGCGGAACAACCACCGCTATGTAGGAGCTCGGTCAGGGGAACTCGCGGCGGCGCACCTTCACCATGGGGGATTGGAGCATATGGTGGATCGAAATTGGAGGCAGAGGAGGAAGGAAGAGGCACGCTGAGGGAGACCAAAATTGAGGAGAGGATAGTGGAGGGTTTTTTTTTTTTGAACAAATAGTGGAGGGGTTTGACGCAATTCTTCGATTGGCAAGGGAGAGGAGACAGAGGAGAGCAAACGTGTCAATCAAGTGGACATGAAACGTGCCTGGCAAACACCGCTGTAAACTTCCACCGCAATAACCGGCGACGATTACAACAATTCAGAAAGGGAAGGCAGGGAGTAACCGGTAACCGGTAATCCTCACACGCCAGAAAAAATGAAAACTAAAACGAAATGATCGATTGATTTAATGTACGTGAAATCTGAAAGCAACGTGTCGTGCACAGATAAGAGAACGGAGAGGATAAATAGCCTATCTACAGTAGCTAAACTAATCTGGATACGGTAACTTGTTTAACTTTTATACAGTGTATAATGCGTGCTACCGATCGAGTCTGAAAAAGAAGTGAACCACGAGTATATAAGGAAACGAACATGATACTATCTCTCCGCAAGTTCAAAAGGGAGAAGGAAAATCGAAGAAAATTGCAATTGTACCATGGTACTGTTGCATCGGCACACCTGAGTCAACAACCATGTGCGTTATCATGATAGTATGCTACCGATTGTGATTGCATCTCTTCACTTTTTTTTAGGGGGATCTCTTTAGGAAAATGCATCGTTCAAGTTCAACCGGCCGGCATATGCTCCTGGTGGAAGTCAGGCTACCATTGGTCCAGGTGTTTGGTGGGCCCACACAACAGCTGATCATTTTTCTGATACAACGTGATACAGATACAATACACAGATGCGCAACGGGGGCCATGACGACGACCTGGTGCTTCCGTGCATCTCGCCACTCGTCGGGCTGCCTCATGGAGCACTGCCCGAGCGCCAACGCCAGTCAATGGAGAACTGCCTCCACGAGTTGCAGGCATTGCAGCGTCCAGAGCGGTTATTCTTATATTTACCTACACATGTCAATTTGTTACCAGCATACGGAAAACGACTTCCTATCCGTGGACCCGCTAGCAGATTTTGGACCAAATTTTTTTCGATAAAGAGAATATATTAATATTAAAAGATATCAATTACACTCAGCCTCTGCAACAACGTAACACCGTAATGACAGTACGGATGCACACAGCTAAAAAAAGAAAATAAAACTAAGAAAAAAAAATCACGCTATAGCATCCTAGGCTTAGCAACAGCAATACAACCACCACCAAGACAACACCTGAAATACATAATCTCCAAAAACGACGCCTCCAAAAAGGAAACGCTGCACCAGCGCCATCGTCGTCCGGCCAAAGATCTTAGGTTTTCATTCTGAACATAGTCCCCGCTCTCAAAATAATACCTCCAACAAGGTCATTGCTAGACACAACCAGTTAAGGCCAGACCTGGTTTTCACCCTGAAAGGTAGGACTCTGAACTTCACATGTGCTGCCGCCCCCACTTCCATACAACTGTTGCGAAGCCCGGGAGACCAAGCAAGTCCCTCAACAACGCGGAGACTTGAACCTCCCTTAGCTATTACTGCGCCCCGACCTTCATGTTATTCCCTTCATCTAACTGCATCATGGACCAAAATGTCTCTTGATGCCAACACAGACCAGAGCTTTGTGCCGCTCCCTCCAGAACCAATCGGCCGGAATAAAAGCATGGATGCGCACGACCGAATACCACCGATCCAACAAACTCCAGGCAAAGAAAGCACTGTTACATTCGCCAGCGGCGCCTCCGGAACTCAACACTCCTGCCATATCGAGAAGAGCAAACCTTAGGTAAGTCTTCATCTTCGTCCAAGAGAAACCCTAGGACCGCCGCCTTTATTTAGGTCGGGCACGCACGCCGGCAACCATCCTAGGTTGGCCATAGTTGCCGCCGGAGACACCAAGCGCGGATCGCGTTGTCCTGAGACACCGCACACGCCCTGGGAACCGCCGCAGCCGAATGCTAGCCCTCCACCGGCGACATCAGCCGTCACCGGCTTCCACGCCTCTCCACCTCGCCGTCGGGATGCGGTGACCGATCGAAAGACCTGCCACCATCATCCGCAGGCCGACCATCTTCGGCAAAGAAGAGGGACGCCTCCACCGTCGAACCCAAGGCTGCTGCCCCGGGCGAACTCGTGCCGCGGGAGAAGCCCAAGATCACCTCCACACATCAGCGGGAGGACCTAGCCGCAGCCACCAGCCACCACCGGCGTGCCGTGGTGAGGAGCCGGTGGGAGGCGGGGGGCCGCAACGCAGATCAAGGTCTGGCCGCCGCCGCCCAGCCATCCACGTCCGACCGGCCACAGCGTCAAGGAGGGATCACGGCCAGTGTCCCTAGTGCGACAACGAGGAAAGGCCACCGCCACGCCCCGCGGTCTTTGCCCGGCGGCGCCGGGAGGCGGTTAGGGTTTGGGAGGGGTGCGGGAGGGAGGGGTGTATCACGTATGAACGTATCCTCTTGTTTTGGACCAATTAAAGAGCGAGTTGAGGCCGGATCAAATGCCGCCAGGTTCTGAAAATTCACTCTCGGTCTCTTTAGAGCATCTCCAGCAACGTCCCCCAAACGGCGTCGGATCGAGCATTTGGCTGACGTGTTTTGTTTGTGCCGCGTTTGGGGGACGTCGCTCCCTAGCTGCGTACCCTAAACGCAGCCCCCAAACTTTTTTTAACATTAAAATACTATTTTTTTGCATTTTTATCTCAATAGAGAGAAAAAACATTCCACAAACTAATACATAATTCGGAACATGGTTTACACAAACTAAGACATAGTTTGGAACATGGTTTCGACAAACTAATACATAGTTTGAACCATGGTTGACACAAATTAAAACATTGGAAAATAAGGAAACCTAACTAGTGTTGGCATCGTATATTTCGTGTGTTCGCTGCCAAAAAAGAACACTCTTAGGCACTCCTGGTCACCCAAACTGGAAAATCCAGCTGGTGATGATAGCCATGTTGGTCCTTTCGAGGAAGAACATCCAAAAACATCCGTGCCTATTTTCGCTACAAAGAAACAACACTCAATCGTCCTCCTCATCGCTGTCGTTGTGGTAGTGCCAGCGGCAGCGTGCGTCGTCGAACACCTTGACGCTCATATGCCCCTCGCCTAGGTAGGAGAATGTGAGCACGTAGCCGGCTTTGAGGTTGTGGTAGCGCGCGAACTTCTCTCAGCCGGTGTGGAGGTACATGTTGCCGCGCCCATCGAAGAGCACGTCCACCAGCCACCAGCAGCAGTCACACGCAGCCTCCCACAGATGCAGCGAGGCCGGCTTGTTGCCAGCGACGAAGTCGGCGAACTTGTCCGGCAGTCTCTGGATGTCGAGTGGGTCGCTTTGAGGACGACGATGAACTTGAACAACACTTCCTGCTCTTCCTGCAGGTCCGACGATGAAGACGACATCATCGCAGGCGACGACGACCGTGCAGCTCTGCCGCGGCCACGGTCGCGACCTCGGCCTCTACCTCTACCAGCTATGGCGTCGACTCTTGAGATGATGGCGGTTAGGGTTGGATAGAGAGGTGCTAGTGTTTGTGTGTGAGGAACGATGAGAGAGCGCCCCTTTTTATAGGCCCGAGGGAGGCGAGGGAGCGGTGGCGCTCCTTAACGCCGACACGCAGAGCTAGGCGCGACAAGACGCTTCGCTACGCCTCTGCGGGAACTGCACCGTCGTTGCGCGCCAACTTTCGTCGCGAGGTAGGCGACATTTAGGTTAAACTTAAATGTGTCGCTGATGCGTCGGTTCCGCCACTTCTCGCCTCACTGTTCGTTGTGTCTGGCGTACCCGGAGCGTCCCCTGTGTCGCGGGGACAGGCTTGGGGCGCCGGACACCATATTAGACCGCGTCGAACGGAAAGGATCTTTGGAACACACGGCTGAAAATGATTTTTTGTCGCTCTAATTCTCTTTGCGGACCGCTTTGAGGACGAGGCTGGAGATCCTCTTACCCTTATACGGAATCTCACACTAACAGGCTGATTGAAGCCTGAAAGTTTTAAGGCCAGCCCACCTATTAAGCTGCTAAACCGGTCATCAGTTTCACGATAGATTTGTCTTGGGAAGGGCCTATTCACCGTTTTAAGCAAGACCGAGCGTCGCTCCGCCCCAAGGAACCTACACCGGTTCAGGCCCATTTATTCTAGACTTCTTCTCTATTTCTGTTTCATGCGTGGCAGTGTTGAGTTGCACGGTTTAGGTTTTTTCAAACTCGGTAGTACAAAAATTGAAATCTATAAAAGTTTAAAAACAAACAAAATTCAAAATTGAACAATATAAAAAACAAAAAATTAAATCAAACAAATTTAAAATTTTAGAATATTTAAATTTAAAAAAATGTTCAAATATGAGAAAAGTTCTAAATTAAAAATGTTCAGATTGAAAATTGTTCAAATTTATGAAAAGATCACTTGCCGAATATACGGTACTGTTTGGTTGTGGGCAAGGTCAGTTTCCTGTCAACTATTTAGAAATCCCGATTCATTATCGGAGATTAATAATGGCTGAGCGGAAACTAGTCGAGGAAATACTTAGTAGTTGGAAAGGTAAAATCATATCCCTTGGAGGAAGACTGGTTCTCATTAATGCAGTGCTCACCAATATGGTGTTGTATATGATATCCTTTTTCATTTTGACAAAAGTTGTATTACACAAGCTCGATTATTATAGATCGAGGTTTTTTTTTGGCAAGGAGATAGTGAGAAAAAATAAATATCGATTGTTCAACTGGTCTGTCGTATGCTGACCTAGAGATATGGGTGGGCTAGGGGTTCACGACATTGAGGTCTAGAACTCGGCCTTATTAGGTAAGTGGATTTACAAACTTCTAACCGAAGATGGCGTATAGCAGACCATGGTTAGAAGAAAGTACATTGGCGAGAAAGCGCTATCCCAGATCCTTTGAAAACCGGGAGACTCGCATTTTTGGGCTAGCCTAATGGCAACGAAGATTTTTTTTTTCAGATATGGTACTTTCAATATTAAGGATACCTGGCTAGGGAATAGGCCTCTCTCTCAATAATATTCGGCGTTGTATAATATTGTTCGTCAAAAAAGTGATACCATTGCATTAGTAATGGCAACCTCACCTCCGACTGTGACATTTAGACGGGATTTAATCGGCCCGAGACTTCTTATATGGAATGCCTTACTGCTTCGTTTGGAATCCATTTAGTTGTCCGAAGTGCAGGATGAATTTCGTTGAAACTTACTGTTGACGTCAGAAACCCCCTGGCGGGCAGAGACGGGCAACACCGTAGAGTCGGGAACAACTAGGGCTGCGGCTGGCCCCAGTCCCTCAGAGCGACGGCCCGCAAAGCCTCCTGGTCGCACGCGCCGATGCCAACTACAAGGGCGTGCCACCTGACCTATACCTGGTCAGGAAGGTGTGGATGATGCCTCGCTTAGTTTCCTGCAGGGCACACACGTAAACGTTAAATACGAGCCTCGATCGGCTCTCAGGTTATCCTGTGAATCGGCTCAAAGAGCCGATCCACCCATGATTCGGACGAGGTGTCCGAATATATGGTGGTCCTGCTTGATCAAGGTAAAGGCTGATGAGTTCTACGACGATCCGGGGTTTTCACCGCATAATCGGATCATCCTACTCACGATTGGGCCTCGCGCTCGCGCACGGTGACCGTAAGCCGATCCTAGACAGGGCCTAAAAACCAACACGAGGTTGATCCCCGGAACATCCTTTCTAGGGCTAGCAAACGCCACCCTACACGCCGCTGGATCCTCCAACCCTTTGTAAGGCCTAACTATTGCAGATATTAAACTAATCCTTGTAGAACAAGGAGCAATCGTAACGGATCAGATCTACTAAACTATGATCAAGCGGGGTGCCGCCCCTACACCTAAGATAGGTGTAAGGGCGGCTAGACATGCAAGGGTTGCACTACGAAAGCATGTAATATGAAGAACAATGCTAACCCTAACATGTCTAAGATAACTACGTTGCTCGCCATCAAAAAGGCTTCGATGCGAGCAACGCATGAACAACGTGGGCAGGCTTGTGCTTGCCTAGATCGCAAGATGCGATCTAGGCGGCATGGTGCTTACCGGTAGAAACCCTCGAGACGAAGGAGTTGGCGATGCGCCGAGATTTGTTTGTGGTTGAACGTTGGTTGTTGTTTATTCCATAAACCCTAGATACATATTTATAGTCCGGCGGACTTTCTAATGTGGGCGTGCACTAAACCGTGCACGAGATAAACTCTAACTTTTAATCTAGATACAATCTACTATAATTAAAGATACATGGGCAATCTGGCCCAACTTCACCGAGCAAGGCCGCTTCATAGATCTTCCATGTGTAATCTTCCAAGCCCATCTTGATCGCGGCCCACCTCCTGATTTAGCCAAAATCTAGTGATAACACATGCCCCCTGGTTTTGGTAATGATAATTTCAAAACCACTCTGTTTTTTCCTCTGAGGGGTCATGTCATGGCCGAGCAGAACTGTCGCAGCATGCTTCATCATGACGACTTGCCTTCCCAACTTCTCTGCACGATTTGACAGTTTTGGCACCATGTCCTCGACAACTGCTCGAAAATTAAAACCCCCATCTCCTTTTATTTAACCGCATCGAACAGTTCTCCTCTTCACCCCTTCCGCATTAGCACTCCAAAAAACCCTCCTCTGCAACCATGCCTTCTTCCTCTTCCTCTTCTTCTTCATCGGATCTTTCCCACGTGTCCTCTCCCATCCGGGAGTCGACGCCCTCGTGGGGTACGCAGGCGGCGTACGACATCCTCGCCCCAACGGCGTGGGACAAAGAGGACCACGACTCCTCCGTCCGGTCCGAGGATGACAAATCCACTGACCGACGGGGAGAGCGACCTCCGCTTCCTTGCCGACGGGGAACCGGAGGAGGAGAGCGATGACGATCGCTTCTCCTGGGCGAGACTTCACCACCTCCGAGGAGGTGAAGGAGGAGGAAGAGGAGGAGGATGACGACGACGAGCCTCCCGACGAGCCGCCGGCCAAGCGCCATTGCCCCCGGCCGGGAATCCGAGTGACTCGACGGCGGCGGCGATGACGACGGCGAGGAGGATGAGGACAACGAAGGTCCTGCCGGCGGCCGGCTGGAGCGGCGGCGACGAGCCGGCCGGGAGCAGCTCCGACGGCGGCGATGAAGGCGATGACGAGGGCTGTAACAGCCCGTAGATAGGACCCCTAGCTAGGATCGGTAGCGATAGACGGGGCAATGTATCCCCTTAGCACTCCCTTTTGAGAGCAATCAGCTCTTCGGTGTAAGAAATCTGGCACATCAATGAAGAAATTCCCCAATTCGATTTTGCCGATTTCCCTAGGATAATTTAGCCGATTGTCCTTCGTGCGATTCCGCCGATCGTCAATCTGGTCAATGCCCAATAAGCCGACGGCAGCGCGTCGGTTCCTCACGATAAATTTCGAGATGGATCCACCCGGACCCAAACTCCTTGTCAAACAAGGCCAAGCCATAATCGCGCAAATCCTAGGACTTGTAAATGCAGATCTCTCAAGATGGCATGTTAAACCTAGCGGCAAAACTCCTGAAATAATGTCCGGTCTCCTTATTAACTTTAAATTTCAGACATTCTTCTGCCGCATTATCCTCTCCGAATTCCGCTCGCTCAGCTCCGGCAGCTTCCTTCTGCAATAATCCACTGTCTTTCGAACGAGCTGTTATGAAGAGTGAGCCGATTTTGACAAAATCGGCTAAACCTCGAGGGCGAGCTGCCCCCCGAGCCTCGGCCAAGGCGAGGATAAAGAATGGACCATCACCAGCTTCCCACTGTGGTGCCGCATCTACCGATTCCAACAAATCGGTTCCCGGATCATTGATATTTCCGGGCGGGCTCAATCACGTCCAAGAGAGCTATCTGCAGGGCCACCAGCCGATCACCTTTCTTCCGTTGACAGTCGATACGGTGGATGATTACCCACAGCTCCATGATCACGGCTGATTTGCATGCCAACATTCCTCTGATAGTACTGCTGAACTGGCGACCTGGCAACTTTGCGCACTTGTACTAAGGTCGATGACCGTGCATCGGCTCTGCATCATGACACACCTCAAAAAGGATCGTCAAACCTGATTATGAATCTAACCAGCCCATCTACCAGGCTGGCAATCCAGCTTCAGGCAGGTGTCCACGACAGAGCCCTGGGCTTGTCGCTGAATCAACAAAATCGGCTTCTTGTAGCAAAGGATCCTTCAGGGGAAACTGCCCCCCGAGCCTCTTCAGTTCAATCCTTGCGCCTTGCTGATCAGATGGGCGCAACGTCCCCAATGGGAATTAGGGGTTCTTGAAGGGAAGACCCACTCCCTGCTCCATTGATTCTTAAGTCGATGTCTGCACATCGGCTATGCTTGAAATTTTTTGAATTTTCGGCCGATTTGTGTATCGGCCCCCATACTCCAATACCCATCATCAAAGTATGAGACGTTTCTACTGCATATCCTCGTGTTTTTATCCACCTGGGTGCCCCCCGGAGCCGATTCTGTCAAGAGAATTGATGGTATCGGCTCTGTTGGATAACATGCTGAACCCAGGCAGAATGGATGGTGAGGATAATTCTGGCCGATCGCTGAAATCGGCCTCCCGTTGCTTTCTCGGTGAAGGTTTTGTGATGTCCCTTCACAAATCTTTTGGGGCCGATCACAAGGATCGGTCTCGCCACGTTTATCCATCGACACTTGCTTTTGTTACACGGTCAGGCCGGTGGATAAAACCAGCCTAACCCCGTTCTTTGTCACGTCGATGCGCTCACAGTCGTCCAAATTGATACCTGAGAGCGGCTCTTGGCCCGATGTCTCCCAAATGTCCATGCCGGCTGTTGAAACCTCGACTGAATCATCCGCACGGACGACTTCTACTTCATCTCCATCCCACTCGTATCGGGCATTGGTGCATCGTGGATGGAATGCAACGATTGGCGTGGATCCAATCCCTCCCTAGTAGGACAGCGTAGGTACTCTTGCTGTCGACGATAAAGAACGTCGCAGGGACAATTTTTCTTCCTACGGTCAGATCCACATTCAGAACACCTTGCGCGTCAGATGCTTGGCCGTTGAAATCGCTCAGTGTTACGTTGGTCTTGATCAGATCCGAGCTGGAGCGTCCCAACCGACGTAGCATGGAGTATGGCATAATGTTGGATCGCCGCTCCGGTGTCTACCAACATCTTGTTGACAGGCTGCCCATTGATGTAGCCTCGTAAGTACAGGGCCTTCAGATGCCTGTAACTTCTTTCCTTTGGCTTCTCAAAGATGACCGGCCGTGGGCCGCCGTCTAGTTGCGCCACAGGTGCTTCATATAATCTTGGAGCGCTAAACTCCATTGGA
This sequence comes from Lolium rigidum, assembly GCF_022539505.1. NCBI lineage: Eukaryota > Viridiplantae > Streptophyta > Magnoliopsida > Poales > Poaceae > Lolium > Lolium rigidum. The sequence goes on from NC_061508.1 coordinate 59,848,929, forward strand.
AGAATGAAGACCATGTTTGTGCCAGCCGATGTATCATCATCGGCTTTCCTCTGCTTGGGGCGCCACTCTTTTCTTTGTGGCCGACCTTCTTCGTCCAGGGTTCGCCGAATTTTGGCGGCCGAGATCGGGCCGTGCCTTCCTTAGCGTGTGCAGGTACAATCTTTCAGCCTCTTCCAACCCACGCGGACGCTGAACCCTTCGCTTTTGGGAACGGCCGATCCCATCGGGGCACCACACGGGCCGATGATATTTATCTTCTTCATCATCGTCCTCTAGTTCCTCGAGATCTTCCACCCGAGCGGACTCGGCGTGCTTGTTCCGAGGTGGGAGAGGCCCTAGACGCTCGAACACGGACACGATAGCGGCATCCTTCTCCCTTTGTTTGCATTCGGGCAGTTCTCGATCGTTGGCAATCGGCTCATTCACGAGTCCCGGCAATGTCCGAAGAACGGACAGTCCCAGTGCCTATCCATGTTATCCTCGCCCCTTGACCTTCCTTCGGCAGCGACGATTGTACCCGTCGTTGCTTCTATCATGTTGACGGTACCTCCGACCTCCGCATCGAACCGACAATTCCTTTCATCATCTACGTCGTAGTGCCGACGTCGGTCGTGCTGCTTGCTCATACTTGTTCGGGAGGTGCTCGGAGAGTGGACGTTGATACCGCACGCTTCTTATTCCCTCCCCTGTCAGGTACCGCCTGTCATCATCTTGGGGCCGGTCGCGTGGATCGGCCTCCTCTTCATCGTTGCCACGGGAGTGGCTGCTTTCTGCTTCATCTTTGCCATGGCGGCTTGCAAGCCCTGCCATGTTGACACCAAAGGAGAACTTTGGCTGGCCTATGGAGTGGCTGAGATCCACCATGTTGACGCCAGGCGACGGACTTGAGTCTCTACCGAGCTTGATATCGTGCGGCCGGGCCTTCTCAGAGGAGCCGATGAGTTCGGCTTCGAGGGTTGCCTTGATCTCGTCATGTTTCCTTTTGAGCTCCTCGGGCGGATCCTCGTACTTCAGCGACCTGGTGCATTCTTCTGACGGGGCGGACGGATCCACTCCATCGAGTGCGCCTTCAGGTGTGAAACCCTTCCACCTGACGCCATGGGAGCGGGTTCGGTGGAAGGAGCCGATGAGTTCGGCTTCGAGGGTTGCCTTGATCTCGTCATGTTTCTTCTTGAGCTCATCAGGCAGATCCTCGTACGTGACCGGAGTGTCTTCCGCCATCTCGGATGTAGATGGCGATGTGGTGGATGTCGAAGGGTGTCCCACCGGGCGTGCGAAATGTGTTGACGTCGAAACCCCCGGCGGGCAGAGACGGGCAACACCGTAGAGCCGGGAACAACTAGGGCTGCGGCTGGCCCCGAGTCCCTCGCAGCGACGGCCCGCAAAGCCTCCCGGTCGCACGCGCCGATGCCAAGCTGCAAGGGCGTGCCACCCGACCTATACCTGGTCGGGAAGGTGTGGATGATGCCTCGCTTAGTTTCCTGCAGGGCACACACGTAAACGTTAAATACGAGCCTCGATCGGCTCTCGGGTTATCCCGTGAATCGGCTCAAAGAGCCGATCCACCCATGATTCGGACGAGGTGTCCGAATATATGGTGGTCCTGCTTGATCAAGGTAAAGCTGATGAGTTCTACGACGATCTGGGGTTTTCACCGCATAATCGGATCATCCTACTCACGATTGGGCCTCGCGCTCGCGCACGGTGACCGTAAGCCGATCCTAGACAGGGCCTAAAAACCAACACGAGGTTGATCCCCGGAACATCCTTTCTAGGGCTAGCAAACGCCACCCTACACGCCGCTGGATCCTCCAACCCTTTGTAAGGCCTAACTATTGCGAGATATTAAACTAATCCTTGTAGAACAAGGAGCAATCGTAACGGATCAGATCTACTAAACTATGATCAAGCGGGTGCCGCCCCTACACCTAAGATAGGTGTAAGGGCGGCTAGACATGCAAGGGTTGCACTACGAAAGCATGTAATATGAAGAACAATGCTAACCCTAACATGTCTAAGATAACTACGTTGCTCGCCATCAAAAAGGCTTCGATACGAGCAACGCATGAACAACGTGGGCAGGCTTGTGCTGCCTAGATCGCAAGATGCGATCTAGGCAGCATGGTGCTTACCGGTAGAAACCCTCGAGACGAAGGAGTTGGCGATGCGCCGAGATTTGTTTGTGGTTGAACGTTGGTTGTTGTTTATTCCATAAACCCTAGATACATATTTATAGTCCAGCGGACTTTCTAATGTGGGCGTGCACTAAACCGTGCACGAGATAAACTCTAACTTTTAATCTAGATACAATCTACTATAATTAAAGATACATGGGCAATCTGGACCAACTTCACCGAGCAAGGCCGCTTCATAGATCTTCCATGTGTAATCTTCCAAGCCCATCTTGATCGCGGCCCACCTCCTGATTTAGCCAAAATCTGGTGATAACACTTACAATCCAATGGAAAGTTCTATGTAAGTTCATTGTACAATGCGATTATCCAACCGGAAATACCAGTTGATAAAAATAAGTAGATTTGGAAGATGAAAATACCGCTTATAGTTAAGATTTTTGGCTGTATTTGCGTCGAGGGGTAATCCTAACCAAAGATAATCTTGTGAAACGCAATTGGTATGGAAGTATCCAGTGTGTTTTCTATCATCACAACGAGACGATTAAACACTTGTATTTCCAATGTTTCTTTGCCAGATCTATATGGTCATGCATCCAAGTAGCTTCTGATCAGTATGCCCCAACTAGTGTGGCCAATATCTTCGGTAATTGGCTTCATGGTATCGATTATAGATTTAGAACGTTTATTAGGGTGGGGGCGCTTGCCATTATATGGTCGCTATGTCTGTGTAGAAATGACAAAGTTTTTAATGATAAGAATTGTTCTCTCTTGGAGGTTATCTACAGATGTACCGTTACTCTCCGTTCGTGGTCTGCGCTACCCAAGGTGAAGAACCGCGACCACTTTACGGAGGTCTGTACACGGTTGGAGGACACGACGAGGGATATTTTTCATCACTTGAGACTTTCAAACGGCTATGTGCATCTTAGTTATGCAGAAATCGGATGTAATTGCTCTTTAGAGTAATAAAACGTCCATTATAAAAAAAAACCTAGCCAAAAAATGCGAAACGGAGAAAGAGCCCAACCAAACACGGGCATGTGCTTCTGCTAGGTACGATGTTCAAAACAACTTGTTAGCAACCAATCTACTTTCTTCGGTCTCTTTTAATTGATTTGGATTTAGTACAACTTTACAGTAAATTGTGAGTTAATTAAAAAGGACCGAAAGGAGTAATGGTTTTAGGTTGCATTATCTTCAACTATTTCAACGGAGCCAAGTTCTCCAGACACAGAGAAAATCTGCGAACAACAATCAAACTCGCCCCAGAGCGATGAAGTGGTATCAAACCGTTTCTCTCTTCCTGTTTTCTCGCACAACCTACAGGCTGAAAATTACTGGAAAATTCACATTTGTCTACTTAAGGTTTGGGCTAAGATCTACGCAGCGAAGGAAACCCGCCATGCCATCACGCGACACACGGGGTGCAAGCAAGAGCGCGACGAGCCCCACAAGTGTGCGTGCGGCAGCGCGACGCGAGCAATGCCACCGGACGCACCTAGAGCTTACTGGCTACTACTCCCAGCCATGCCCCGAGCGATCGAGGGGACAGCGACCGGCCGGCGACGCCCTGGCCGAACGCGAGCCACCCAACTGGCTGCATGCCCTACTCCTCGATTACGCACCCGAATTCTCCATCCTACGAGAAGCTCTATCTCAACTCCGTCACGAAACTACCGGAGAAATCCCATCTCCACATGAACGAACCCTAACTGCATCGGCCTCAATCCTCTATTTAAACACGGAATCGCCGTCCTTTCCCTCCAAAAGTCGTAACAGCCAGGAGCAGAAACCAAACGAAAACTGCAACTACACCACACTGTCACTGCTCTGCTCTGCTCACTAGTCAGTGCACGCGAGTTACCTGATAGATTACTCTCTTAGCTTAGCTAGCTAGCTAGGAATGTCGCCGACGGCCATGTCGCTGATGACGACGACGACGACGAGCCACCTTCCCATCTGCAAGGCGCAGGACGGCTCCAAGCAAGCACCGCCGCAGAGGCGGAAGATCACGCCCATATCTTCGCCAGATGCCGCTGGGCTCGGCATCGGCAGGCGGGGGCTGCTGCAATCCACCGGCCTCGGCCTTGGTCTTGGGCTCGCCGTGGCAAATCCTTCACGGGCTCAGTCGCCGCCGGTCATGGCGCCGGAGGAGCTGACGTCGAGCCGGATGTCCTACTCCCGGTTCCTCGAGTACCTCGACGCCGGCGCGGTCAAGAAGGTGGACTTCTTCCAGAACGGCACGGCCGCCGTAGTCGAGGTGGACGACCCGGCTCTGCCGGCGAAGGTCCACCGCGTCAAGGTGCAGCTCCCGGGGCTCCCCGCCGAGCTGGTCCGCAAGCTGCGTGACAAGGGCGTCGACTTCGCGGCGCAGCCGCCTGAGCCCAACGCCGGGGCGGACGTCCTCGGCCTCCTGCTGAACCTCGGCTTCCCGCTCCTCTTCCTCGCCTCGCTCTTCCTGCGGTCGTCGTCGGGCACGCCCGGCGGCGGGCCGGGCCTGCCCTTCGGGCTCGGCCGGTCCAAGGCCAAGTTCCAGATGGAGCCCAACACGGGCGTCACCTTCGACGACATCGCCGGCGTCGACGAGGCGAAGCAGGACTTCCAGGAGATCGTGCAGTTCCTCAAGTTCCCGGACAAGTTCACGGCGGTGGGGGCGAGGATACCCAAGGGGGTGCTGCTTGTCGGCCCGCCGGGGACCGGGAAGACGCTGCTGGCCAAGGCGATCGCGGGGGAGGCCGGCGTGCCCTTCTTCTCGCTGTCCGGGTCGGAGTTCATCGAGATGTTCGTCGGCGTGGGCGCGTCGCGGGTGCGGGACCTGTTCAGCAAGGCCAAGGACAACGCGCCGTGCCTCGTGTTCATCGACGAGATCGACGCCGTCGGCCGCCAGCGCGGCACGGGCATCGGCGGCGGCAACGACGAGAGGGAGCAGACGCTCAACCAGCTGCTCACCGAGATGGACGGGTTCAGCGGCGACAGCGGCGTCATCGTGATCGCCGCCACGAACCGACCGGAGATCCTCGACGCCGCGCTGCTCCGCGCGGGCCGCTTCGACCGGCAGGTGTCCGTCGGGTTGCCCGACGTGCGCGGCCGCGAGGAGATCCTCAGGGTGCACAGCGCCAACAAGAGGCTGGACACCGACGTGTCCCTGAGCGTGGTCGCCATGCGCACGCCCGGGTTCAGCGGCGCCGACCTCGCCAACCTCATGAACGAGGCTGCCATCTTGGCCGGCCGCCGCAGCAAGGACCGCATTTCCGTCAAGGAGATCGACGACTCAATCGATCGCATCGTCGCCGGCCTCGAGGGCACCAGCATGACCGACGGCAAGAGCAAGATGCTGGTCGCCTACCACGAGATCGGCCACGCTGTCTGCGCGTAAGCACACACTAACACGATTATTTTCACGGCTATTTCTTCTCGTCTTTTACTGAAGACTAAAAAATCGATTCTTGCATTGCAGGACGCTGACGCCGGGGCACGACGCCGTGCAGAAGGTGACGCTGATCCCGCGAGGGCAGGCGCGAGGCCTGACGTGGTTCCTGCCAGGTGATGACCCGACTCTGGTGTCCAAGCAGCAGATCTTCGCGAGGATCGTCGGCGGGCTCGGCGGCCGCGCCGCCGAGGAGGTGATCTTCGGCGAGCCCGAGGTGACCACGGGCGCGGCGGGGGACCTGCAGCAGGTGACGCAGGTGGCGCGGCAGATGGTGACCACGTTCGGCATGTCGGAGATCGGGCCGTGGGCGCTGACGGACCAGGCCGCACAGAACGGAGACCTCGTGCTGCGGATGCTGGCCAGGAAGTCCATGTCCGAGAAGCTCGCCGCCGACATTGACAGGACGGTGAAGGCCATCGTCGACGAGGCATACGAGGTTGCCAAGGCTCATATCAGGAGGACCCGGCCGGCCATCGACCAGCTTGTGGACGTGCTCATGGAGAAGGAGACGCTCACCGGCGACGAGTTCAGGGCGATCTTGTCAGAGCACGTCGACATTGGCAAGCAGCAGCGGGACACGGCCGAAAGGACAGACATGGTTACTGCTTGAAACTTGAGAACAGTAGAATTGTGTAGTGTAGACTGTAGAACGATAATAATAAGCATATATAGCGCAATGTAAATATGTATGATGCCTCACATGCTTGACAATTACTACTCCTAGCAAATATTCTCAGTAGAAGCAGGTGTTTAGCCCAATTCTGCTACTCCGTGTTATAATTTGTGTTCTCCCACAGGTCAGGGTTACATAGCCGAAAGTGAAAAGTAGAAGAACGTAGGAGACCTCGCTAGACTGCTATTGATAAAACATGGAAGAAATACTTGCACGATATATATTCTGTCATAAGCAGAGATGCTCTGCATGACTGCATCAACACTACTTCGATGCCTCCCCAGCTCCAAGAGCAAAGACCCGCCTCTTCTTGTAGTTGGCCTTGAAGCAGGCCTGCCTAAGCCTCTTCGTCTTATCCTTGAGCTCAACACATGGCTTCTGCTCCAGGAGCCTCCTCTCCTGCTCCAGCATCTCCACCATCGCCCTCAGCTGCTCCTCGTCGTTCGCCTTGCCTGCCTCCTGCAAAGCCTGCAACGGTGACCCGACATAGGACATGATTAGAAGTTGAAACATATGTGAAGACTGATTCAGCGTAGTAAGAGATAAGAAAACCACTATGGATAAAGAGGGAACCTCGACATTGTTGATGAGGGCCCGCAAACTCTTCATCTTGCGATGCGGCCACCTGGGAATCCCAAGCTCTCTGCACCTCTTTTTCAGGACGGTGAGCCCGACATTCAGCTCTCGAGCTGCCTGCGTGATTGGCAGGTAGAAGTGCTGTGACACAAGCTCGAATGTCAACACCTTTTCTGGTCTAACAGGGACTGCTGTCATCGTGTTTGATGCCGCTCCGTTCTCCTCACTGTAACACAGTAGTGGTAACTCCTTCTCGCTCCCTTTTCTGCCGTCATCATCCCAATACCTCTGTACATCATCCTCAAAGTTTGTATCAAACTCTGCAGCATCGCATATGACAAGAGAATGAGCTGAGAGGTCTAGAACTTCAGAAAGTGCTGCTCAAATCAAATGGAGAACAGAAATCATACCTTGAAGAGTGCTACTCTGCCTAACGGCGGAGCCAGTAGAGCATAATGGTTCGCAACAGAAGCTCGGGAAGGGTAGATTGGAGAAGAGTGCTTCTTCCTCAAGCAGGAAATTATCAAGCCAATCACTTGGCCAATAAGGCCACAAGCTGGTCCATTGTAAATAAGATAGATCAACTTAGCAAAAACAATTGTACTGCATGATAGAAGAAAAAACGTACTCTGTATGATAGAAGAACAAACGTACCTCTGTTCTTCGTTGCAATCCATTCTCTCTAGAACTAGATCGTGGGCAGACAAATACTGTGATGAGAACTGATGAAGACAAGACTAGAACGTGGGTAGCCAAATATATATGGAGCGGAGGAAAGGCAAAGCCGGCTCTTAAATGCTGGTATCACTTGCTGCATGGAAACGGCTCATATTGAAAATCATGCGAGGAATTAATTCAAAGAGTGGCTAATGGATCGGGAGTTACAAAAAAAGGAGTAATTGTGTGATTGGCTGCATGGTAATAATTAGTCTTGGTAAATAGCATAACATGCCTTGGGTTTCGTGCATTTAAGAGTATGGATAATGGCTAATCAAAACTTTTCGCCTAGAGTCTGCATGTTTTGTTTTACAGATATATTATTATTTAAATTTCTTAGAACTATAAGTTCTGATGCATGATTAGGACTAACTGGGCAGACTTTCGTCATCCATCCACCCATCTTTCTGCTAACGCGCATTACCTTTACCGAACTGTAATTCAACTTGTTTCTGCTTCTATTCGGCCTTCAACTATTCCAGTTATCCACCTTAATTACTCACAAAATCGAAAGGTAAGCTTAACATGTATGACAGTATAGCTGTATAAGCAAGAAGTGAGGGTTTGGGAGCATACGTTCTCACTTATTTGTGCATTGCTTGACACATTCAAAGCATTTTTTTTTGCGGGGGACATTCAAAGCATTGATTTGAATGTTTTGGTTGAAGGCACAATTCATCAGATTCAAAGAGCTAATTAGGCAAGGGTGCTTCTTTCTACATGGTGGTTTAGGCTAGCCATAGTGCTAGTATCATAGCTAGTATCATGTATCCTAGCCCCACCAAAAATGCTGATGTGGCAGGTAATTATGATGAGAGAGGAGATTAGAGTATCATAGGTAGATACTGTATCATAGCGCACATCACGAGAAAAGTTAGTATCAAATAAATCTTGTACACAAATTTATATTGGGATTCTACAAATCAATTAATATAGCAAAACTATGATACTAGTCTATGATACTATGCATTATGGATCTAGTATCATAGAAAAAATATCATATACATGATACTACTATATGATACTACCCACTATGGTCAGCCTTAGAGCAATAGTACTGGATTAGAGTATAGTACTCCATGGTGGGGAATTACATTAAATAGGCAGCCATGCACGCATATTATTGATCGTTTAAGGGGCTTAAAACCAAATGATGTTACTAGAAAATGAACTTATGTGTAAATCTGTGATTGCAACTGTAGTGGGATCTGCTGAACAGGGTCTTGAACGTGTGTGTTTCAGAAAGAATTACGTGTCAACACATTTTCATGATTAAATGTGGAACAACACATAAAAGTAGAATGTGCAAAATCCATATGTACCGGATTAGTAGGAGTACACGTCAAAAAAAAGTAAGTAGGAGTAACATGAACTCACTTGAGTTTCTTTGCTCAGCTCCACGTTTCTTGAATTGTGCAGCTTCGGACCTACCAAAAGCCAGCAAATCACAACACTTTGTAAAAATAAATCATTTATGTAGTATACTCTAGGCATTCATGGGTAAATTCACCAAAATTTGAAACAACAAACAGATAAAGAATCTTAACTGATGGCTATGGACACTCAAATTAGTAAATTATAGAGCGTGCAGATAGCTGTTTAGCTGCTTGTTGATTTCAGTAGGGTAGAAACAGTAACATAAATGCGATGTACAAGTCAAGAAGAACCGAAGACAGGACGTCTTTGTTTCTACACTGCAAACTAATTTTCTTTGTAAACATTACAACAATTTCACCGTACCGTCTAGCTCCAATCTCGGCATGACATGTCGAAACCTTTTAGGACTGAAAAAATCTCCTGGATAAGGGGATGCGAGGTATCCCCTGAGATGAAGACATGCACCTTGTCATGCAGATCAATCCAGCTGTACCCAGGATGCTTGTGAACACCTTGACGTTCCATCTCTTCTCTTACAACAGACGCACTTCCCCACCTCCCCTCATGAGCATGCAAGTTATGAATCAAAACATATGGAGCAGAACTCTGAGGGTCAATCTTGGACAATGCCTTTGCAGCCATGTGAGCCAGTTGTTCATTCTTCTTCGCTGTACAGGCTCCGAGGAAAGATCCCCACACAGATCGTTCTGGAGCAATTGGCATGCTATTGATTACCTCCAATGCATCATCAAGCTCACCATGTCGACCTATGAGATTGACAAGTGCTGCATAGTGCTCAATCCTAGCAGCAATGCCATACTCATGAACCATGGTGCGGAAAACCCTCCATCCTTCAGAGACAAGGCCAGCATTTCCGCATGCACTCAAGAGAGTAATGAAAGTTATGTGTGTTGGCATAACCCTGGCACTTGTCATTTCTTCGAAAAGTTGCAAAGCTTCTGTAGCTCGACCATGGTGTTCATAACCTCCTATCAGTGCATTCCAAGACATGAAATCTTTTGCGTTTGCATCTGCTTGAAGATGGCTTCCGCCTCGGTTAGTGCCCCGCCTCTGGAGTACATTGTTATAAGGGCGTTGCTAGTTGCAGTATCTGGCAGAAACGACTTCTCAATAAGTTGGTGGAGCTGAGTTCCAAGGCGCAACATAGGGAGCGACGCACATGCTGCTAGAACTGAGGAGAGGGTGTGCCGATCAGGCATCCCACCAACTTCTAGCATCCGTGTAAATAGTTTGACTGTACCATCGTAGTCCCCATTTTGCTCATAACCTGATATCATTGTATTCCAGGAAATGGTCCCACGCTCTGGCATTTTATCGAAAAACTACGGGCATGCTCAACTTCTCCTATGTTTGTGAATCCTCGTATTATTAAATTCCATGACACTATATCAGGATCAGGCATTTCCCAAAACAGCTTCTCTGCTTCCTGCATATCTGACACCTTGGCATACCCAGCGATCATAGTATTCCATGATACGAGGTCCTTAACCGGCATCTCGTCAAACAGTGTCCTAGCTGAGCAAACATCGCCAGTTTTCGTATAGCACATCATCATTGAGTTCCATGACACAACATTCCTCTCAAAGACCCTCATGTTGGTCATTTTGTGCTGGTACTGACCTCTGGGAATCATATCAAATAATCTCCTGGCATCGCTCACCCTCCCAACTTGCCCATACGCAGAAATCAGCGTATTGTAAGCATCAACAGCCTTGTCCATGTCCGTCACCCGCAAGCGCTTTGTCAGCAGCTCCTCTGCCTCATCAAGCCGGCCGTTCTTTGTTAACCCACACACCATCGTGCTCAGCGAGGCGGAGTCCTTGACAGGCATCGCATCAAACATGTCAAGGGCCTTGTTCACCTGGCCAGCAGCAAAGAACCCGGTGACCATCGTGTTAAAAGAAGCGATGTTCCTCTGCGGCATCTCATTGAATAGCTTCTCAGCCTCGCCAATGAGCCCGCGGCGCACGTAGGCACCGAGGAGGGTGTTCCAGGTGACCGCGTCGCGCTGTGGCATTTCGTCGAACAGCCGGCGCGCGTCGGCGAGGTGGTCGGGGTGCGGCGAGCGGGAGTAGGCAGCGAGGAGCGTGTTCCACGACACGGCGTCACGGACGGGCATAGAGGCGAAAAAGGCCCGTGCGGCGCTCACGTCGCGGCCGCGTGCTAGCGCCGCGAGGAACGAGTTCCAAGTCACGACGTTGCGGGCGGGGATGGCGTCGAAGAGGCGCCTGGCTGCGTCGAAGCGGCCGCGTCGGAGGAGAGCCGCGAGGGAGCGGTTGTGTTGCCGGAGAAGTTCGTCGGCGGGGGATGCAGCCGTAGCTGCGGCTGCGGCGAACGCACGGCGGTGGGCGACGCCTGGGATGGGAGGCGGCCATCGCCGCATCAGGATTCAGTTTCAGTAGTATGGTTCAGTTGCATGATTTTCTCCTGATGACTGATGTTGAGGTGATTTGGTCAGACCAGAACATCACACTTGAGTTTTGTTTCGACCAAAGTAAACCTTTCATAATATCGCTTATTTTGTTCTCTACTACGGATTCTTCGGTTGAAACTTGAAAGCAAAATCCACAATTCGGATTTCTGATTTTGAATTGCGGGGCTCACTTCTGAGCTTAAAAAGAAAGTTTTCTGAATGTGAAATTCTTTGAGTTATCTTATTAGTTATTACATCAATTCCTTGTTAACGGTTGATGAATGTTTTGGCCTGATTTGAAATTGTTCTGCTGGCTGCGAAGACCCACTTCTTCACCCTCTTCCAAGGAGCGGTCATGTCGGGATACTGGAAGTTGAAATGGAAGACTTGGGCGCTATGTAGAGTGAGGTTCTTCGTTTGGCTTGCTTGTCAAGACAGATGCTTGACGCATGAGCGACTCTCATGGCGTGGTCTCCCACACCCGCGGAGATATCTTTTGTGTGACCAATCAGTGGAGATTATGGTGCATATCCTCATGGGATGCCCTTTCTCTAGGACAACTTTGCACGAGGTCATGTCATGGATTCGATATACGCCAAGACCCCTAGTTGTCGAGGGTGACTTCGCGGACTGGTGGTCGTGGGCGCTGTGGGCCAGTCCCTTCTCGATGTGCAAAGGAACTTCGTCCTTGACCATGCTTACGCTGTGGTGGATTTTCAAACATCGAAACAAGGCCATCTTCGACAACGCTCAACCCTTAGTATCCTCGCTAATCGACATGATTAAAGCTGAAGCAAGATTGTGGATAAGCATGGGAGCTAAGGGGGTTAGCTAGCTTCTCCCTAGTTTCTGGGTTGATTTGTATGGTGATGTGCTGGTCTTTTTTTAAAGCTGTACATGTAATCTTCTTTTCTGTCATCGCATTAAAACACAATATTTTTTACGTTTTCACGAAAAAATGGTAGTTCACCTCCCCGCCAGCCCGTGCAATAGGCATGATGCCTCAGTTATGCTGAGTTTGTTGGAACTTAGTACCAATGGAATGAATGCTAAGGGCATCTCCAACCGGGTGACCCAAACCGCGCCCGCGCGTCCGAATGGGTCGAACCGGACGAAAGCGCGGCCCAGCCGCGGACCCATTCCTAAAACGGATGGCCGCGGTGTCCGGGACGACCCAAACCCGGCCAAAATCTGGGGCGAGTTTGCGTGGCCGCGGACGCCGAATGCTGGTCGCTCGCGTCCGCCCCTTGTCCGCCCATGGCCCGCGTGTCATAGAAATAGAAACTTTTTTTTCATTCAAAGGAACCATTACAATATTTTTTAGCCTACTATCCTAACTAGCACAGGAGCCCTCACAAATGCGAGGGCATCAACTGTATTACTTTTTACAAACTCTTTCCGTCCCATTACCTCCTTCTTCATTGATAAATTCATCATTTATTAATAAGAATATATTCCTAAATGAAATTGTATATGATTGTATTCCTAAGAAATGACAAATCATTATTATAATTTTTATGTCAACATTTTATTATTTTACTGTGAAACATCTGAACTTTATTGATCATTATTTATATAGTCATATCGAATATTGGAACATATATTTTAATTAGTAGATCCTAATAATACATGTAAGGCCGAGAAACAACTCTACAATTTTTTTTTGCATCAAATACGGATTACGCTTGCCGTATATACATCCATAGCGTGGACGTATGTGTAAAAGATTTAACCTCCACCATTCTAATTAGGACCCGTCACGGTCATGGGTAATTTGGGTGAATAACGTATTAGGTTGCATTCTTGTATGTATATTTATTCGTTAGAAGGGATACTTTATTTGCCAATTCAAGTATACAAATCAATAAAAAAAAATTAGTTGATGCACCATTCCTTAAGCCACCTTATGGAGGAAAAATGGGCTTCTTTTAGAAGTAATTCGGAGGGGCTTCAAGAAATAGCCGATTCAGTTATGAAGATTATTGATATATTGGATTTAAACTTCAAATTTAGTTTGATGTACACACAAACTTAAATTGGCACGTACATGGGTTGGCTTCTTTTCCTCGTGCAGGTGTGTTGCTTGTGTACATATCAAGGACTTTATTTGTCTGGTTAAAGTCCTTCATAGCATGCACTCTTCAATCACTGTGAGCCATTTCCAAATCTTGACTGTATCATTAAAATATTTAAAGTACATGTCATCAAAAAATATTTAAAGTACATGTACACATTTATTAAAATCTTAATGGTATCAGTAAAATTATAGATCTAATAGCTAAAATAAATCTAACATATGTACGATTTATTATAGGCTATAATACATGTCTTTTCGTGTGATGTCCATGAACTTACCTGGCCCGATGGAGGAAAAAAATGCATGGAAACTGAACATAAATATTGATGCAAGTTGTAGCTGGCTGGACCGGAAAAAAAATGGCGGTGGACTGACCACATAAATGTATACAATAGGATATTTTGTTGTTTTCTCTGCCGGTGTCATTTTACATCAAGACATATATGTGCCACAATTAAGAGCAATTTTCTTTTACATCATACGTGAACTGAATAGCATATTTTTCTATGCTTAGCAACTCAATGTCTCACACGTACTCTATCTATATAGACTCCTACTTTACTTGATTATTATACACCAAGTTTCTTTGTCTACGAATTTTTCTATCAGAAGCAATTAGAGTCCCATAGTGACACGATTTGATGCTAAAAAAAATTAACGTGAACGCTACGGATTACTTTTGTTTTTTCCGGTGAGTGCCCTTCCATATTTGATACTACGTAATATTAAATATGTTACCTATTATCAGAATCTTTACGATTATTTGCCTAAATGGACATGCCTTTTTTATCCTTTTAAGGGAACGGACTTGCCTATTAGTACGGAATCTCTTCCCCTAAAAAGTTTCTTTCCATAGTTGTAGCTAGGTTGACACGTTATTATGCAAAAGAATAACACCTTAGTATGAGGAGATCATCAATGTCACGATCAGATTTGCCTTATCTTAAATGCCTTCTGCGCCCGATCTATTCTATCATATGAAAAAAAAATAGTGGTAGTTTCATAATTGATCGTGTCAACTGAACTGCTTTTCAGTTACGTAACAATTAATATTTATTTAAATCATAGCCACAAGTTTTAGATCCAATTGTTAAAATAATTTAAGTGATGTGGATGTGGATTAACCTGGTGTCTCTATTTTAGTTCCGCATTTTGCTTTTAGTATATAATAGATAGATACGTACGGGGCCGGCGGCCTCGCCGGCGACTCCTCGCCGGCTCGCCGTCGGGGCCGTGGATTTCACTCGACGCGGGCGGCCTGTACGCGTGAGGATTCCACTCTAGCTTACGAGCTGGGTGGCGCGGCGGAGGACATCATCCTCCTCCTTTCCGCTCGCGCACCTCGGGCGCGCTCGCGCTCCGCCTCCTGAGGCGGCACCATCCGCTTCCCGCATAGCTCCGGTTCCCGCAGGGCGGCGCGTTCCACAGGGTGCGCGCCTCCGGGCGGACGCGGCCGGCGGCCTGGGCCTCGTGGTTCCCGTTCCGCCGGCGCATACGCTCTTGTCGGCCGCGCTCCGCCGACGCAGCAGCCTTCCCGGCGCGCCGCCGGGCGAAGGCATCCGGATGAGGTGGCGGGCTGCTCGCATGGCGAGCAGCTCGTTCTTCCGCCCGAGGAGGTCGCCTAATCGGCGGCGACCGGCCCGGCAGGTCGCCTCGTGCTCCTTCGTCACGCGCGTGAGGTCGGCGAGATGCTCCTCGATGGCGGCGTTGATGTTGGCCAGCGCGAGGTCCTCCTCGTTCACGGGCTCCTCCTCCGCGGCGACCGCGGCCTCGTACCAGCCGTCCGCGGTCTCGTGCCAGCCGTCCGCGGCCGCCTCCACCATCTCCGCGTCCCCTTCCTTCTTCGCCGCCGCCTTGGCAGCGACACGGAGCGCGTCGTCGTCGGTGACCCACCGCGCGTCCGCGCGCTCCTCCTCCTCCGTCCGCGGGAACCTAGCCCGAGCGACGAGGGAGAGCTTGGCCCACGTGGCCTGCAGGGGTGCGCGGCATGGCGCCGAAGAAGGTGGAGGGGAGAGGACGGTGGAGAGGGTGTGATGCGGTCTCCGGCCGCCGCCGTGTTTTATAGCCGGTGGCCTGGCGGGAAACTTGGGCGCGAGCGCGCGCGAAAGGCTTTCGCGCGCGAAAACATTGGTGCGCGCGGGAACTTTCCCGCGCGTTCCACCGTCCACCATTGCTGTCCCGTCGAGGCCTCGCCATGGCGCAGCGTCGCGCAAGGAAGAAGAACCACGTGGCGTCTCGTTTGGGTCACCGCGTTGGGCGCAGCGTACGACCCAAACGGACACGCGGACGCGGGCCGCTGTCCGCATGTCCGCTCGGCCACCCAAACGGCCCAAAACCAGCGCGTCCGTTTGGTCGCGCGGTTGGAGATGCCCTAATATATGCATTTACACTCTCGTTCACACTTTACATCAAAATTGTCGGTTACATTTCTCTCTCCTTTCACACTATGAGATCTAATTGTCAAACTTGAAATTTCTGTAACTTTTTAAAACTATGTGTCCAATTTTCGAACCATTTGAACATTCAAGTTCCTAGTGAAGAGAGCTTCAAAACAAGAAAGATATTGAATATATTTTTGAAAAAATTGAAATTAGAGTTTTGAGACTTGGTGAAACTTTGAAAAAGTCTATAAAACTTGGTGAAATATTAGAACACAACTTCCTGTGGTATATTTAATATTGCATCGCGTGTCAATTAGTTTCAACAATTTCACATGTATATAACTTTGTACATATCGGCTGAGTTTATCTAATTTTTTCATGATTCACAAAGTTTTTATATCTGCTTTAATGTAGTCTCATTGGATTTCACAATCTATCATGATGTTTTATTTTGTTTCGAAACTCGGATTTCAAATTTTGTCGCAACAAAACCAATTTTATACCCTAAAAACCTATTTTCTGCTTGTTTAAAATATATCATTGATATGTCAAAAAAAATATATCATTGAAAATAATACACAGGTTAACAGATTGTTAATACGATATTTATTCACCGTTGGGTGGGATAGCCGATCACGCTTTTTGGCTTCCCGTGATCACCTATTACACGTCCAGGTTCATGGCGGATGAAGATTCCGTCACGGGCAACATAAATTACAGGAATACGCAAGTGGTAGAGTCTTACCAAGGTACAGGCGTACAGCGACACAGCGTGCCACTGACTCCTCTTGCATGTTTAGTTGACGCAGTTTCCTTTTCAAAATGAGGATATACACATTTAAATGTGTCTAGATACATTTGTATCTAGTCTAAATCTCACCAAAGGTATCTCAACAAATTTGGAACGTTCAATACTGAATTTATGTGAATCATGGCATTATTTATACCCCGCCGATCGATGAATGCAGGTGGGTAGCAACTAGCAAGTAAGGTTGTGCATGATTCTTCAGTACTGCTCTAGCACATCGCATTCAGGGAACCCGACGGCCTTTGGTCTGTCCCGGGTGGAGAACTTGACAGGCAGCACGAACAACGGGTCGTCATGACTTGCATGTACCTGTCAGCATATCACGGATTCACGGTTCAGCAAGATCATATGGGTCCATCTATCCCGGAAATCCATGCAGCCTTGTACTTTCCCAAACAGTTTGAAACAGAGTGCTTTGTGTGCAAAATTATTTTTTGAAATGGAGGCAAAAGCTTTGGGTGCAAAATAGTCTGCAGGTGTACTTATTTGCCACTTTAATTTTCCCTTGTGACCACTGAAGATCCCTGCCGATCCCTACCCAAGGATTTTGAATATTTTACTCGCTGTCCAGGTATCCAAAACAGAACAACCATAAAATAGATTAGATACATATAATGCCTAAATTTAAATAAAACCGCTAGTTCTTCCATTCCAGTTTAATCGGCATCAATTCAGTCCAGCAAGAAGATGATTCAGCACTAGATAGAACTTGAACATACCCGAATGTAAATAGACAAGGGAGAAAGCAGCAGCCATCATGAGGCGCAAGTGCATCAAACATTTTGTTATTCATAAACGCACAGGATGATAACCACTGTATTGATGAAAGTCATCAATCGAGAGCAAAGATCATGTCTCAACCAGCAAAGAATGTTTAAGAGAAACATGAATGAACAGAAGAAATAAACACCCAATCAGTAGTGCCCTTGAAAGTCATCCTATAACCACTTACAGCAAGCTAGTTAAGTTTCAAAAATGAATCGAATTCAAGAGACCAGCAGCAAAGGAAGCTTCCTGCATCCTATTCCTCGTCAACCTTGCCTGCAGGCAATCCAACCGATGAAGCCCTCGCGATGGCCTCGGTCTGCCCCGGGTTGAAGAAGTTGGCGGGCAGCACAAACAGCGGGTCGCTGCTCCCATCGTGTTTGTGCAGGTATGCGAGGCCCAGAGAGTAACCCAGAGCTCGGGCGACAGGCACAGCCACCGCATTTCCGACTTGCATGTACCTGCAAGTATGACGATAAAACAAGGAATTGATAATCAGGGAAACAAAAAAAATTTTGAACGGGAAAATGCATTCCACTTAAACATGCTGCACAGCGAGATGCTGCAACTAAACAATATTGATTCAAGCATATGCCTAATTGGGGTTAACATACAACATCATAAACAGTTGAGTTGTTAACTCATTATGTCACAAGGATTTGTTTTTCTTTCTACATGACATTTTCATTAATCTCAAATATAGAATATAATGTCTCCAAGCTCCAGTCTTTAAAGGGCCAAGTATCAGATAATACAGGGCGAAAACATTATGTTCAGTTTCATTTTACATACAATTAAAGGAATGGTTCATAAACTTACCGTTGCTTGATGGGTCCGTCCATTTGGTAATAGTCCGGGAACCCCTGCAGCCTTGCATTCTCGCGAACAATCAACACACGCGCCTGACTTGGGTGCAGTATAGCCTGTAGGTAGCAAAACGAAACCTGTTCAGAAACTAATAAACAGAGTCTGCTCAAAACATAAGGCAGCTTATGACAAAGCTGACCTGATTATGTGGCTCAGCTCTGGTCACAACTGTTTGAACTGTCTCGTCTCCCCATAGTCGTCCAAATGGCCTACAAAAGAAAAGCATCACAGCATGCATTTTATAAAAAGCATCCATCAACAAATCGGTACATTTTTCAGAAAAAAGTGCATATAAGGCACTCACTTCAAAGACTTGCCCCCCACAAAATTCATCGCGTACTGAGGAACCTGGACATATAGACGTGTACTCTTCAGCATTTGTGACGAGATGAGAAACAATGTATGGCATTGAACAGTTGAATACATACCAATGGTTTGCCCGACTCAAGGTAAACTCGTGGAATATTAGGGTGAAACTGCACAACATTATTCGGCCCTACTCTTACACCTTCCAAGGCACGGAAGTTGGCCCCCTAAAACATATATAACTCAAAATTGTGATCGAAAGGAAAGGAGTAATCACACAAAAACTGGAAAAAATGAGCCACCAACCTTCTTGTATGGTATCCGCCTCACACGCTCGAAATCATCTTTGTTCAGCTTTAGAGGCCGGTGATCCAATAGCTTTCCTTCTACAGGACCAGCTATATCTCCAAATGAGCAGTCCAACATTTCTAGAACAATGAAACAACATTAAAATATCACATTAAAGGCATAAATCTGAATTGAAATGCAGAGGGGAAAGAATTTTCACAAACAAAATATGGGCATGCATTTGTATTATCAAAAGAGCTATACAACTACCTTTGCGACTAAGGCGGTGGTAGCACTGAAATTCCGTCTTTGGTTCAACAAGGTATTCCATTACATCACTAGGTTGATCGTTACCAACCTACACTACCGATGTAAGACAAGATGTACAGAATATGACATATAAAAGGCAAGTAAATACAT
>NC_061508.1:59868282-59901734 GCF_022539505.1 Lolium rigidum
AGCTGCTCACCGAGATGGACGGGTTCAGCGGCGACAGCGGCGTCATCGTGATCGCCGCCACGAACCGACCGGAGATCCTCGACGCCGCGCTGCTCCGCGCGGGCCGCTTCGACCGGCAGGTGTCCGTCGGGCTGCCCGACGTGCGCGGCCGCGAGGAGATCCTCAGGGTGCACAGCGCCAACAAGAGGCTGGACACCGACGTGTCCCTGAGCGTGGTCGCCATGCGCACGCCCGGGTTCAGCGGCGCCGACCTCGCCAACCTCATGAACGAGGCTGCCATTCTTGGCCGGCCGCCGCAGCAAGGACCGCATTTCCGTCAAGGAGATCGACGACTCAATCGATCGCATCGTCGCCGGCCTCGAGGGCACCAGCATGACCGACGGCAAGAGCAAGATGCTGGTCGCCTACCACGAGATCGGCCACGCCGTCTGCGCGTAAGCACACACTCACACACGATTATTTTCACGGCTGATTTCTTCTCGTCTTGTACTGAAGACTAAAATCGATTCTTGCATTGCAGGACGCTGACGCCGGGGCACGACGCGGTGCAGAAGGTGACGCTGATCCCGCGAGGGCAGGCGCGAGGCCTGACGTGGTTCCTGCCAGGTGATGACCCGACTCTGGTGTCCAAGCAGCAGATCTTCGCGAGGATCGTCGGCGGGCTGGGCGGCCGCGCCGCCGAGGAGGTGATCTTCGGCGAGCCCGAGGTGACCACGGGCGCCGCGGGGGACCTGCAGCAGGTGACGCAGGTGGCGCGGCAGATGGTGACCACGTTCGGCATGTCGGAGATCGGGCCGTGGGCGCTGACGGACCAGGCCGCACAGAGCGGAGACCTCGTGCTGCGGATGCTGGCCAGGAAGTCCATGTCCGAGAAGCTCGCCGCCGACATCGACAGGACGGTGAAGGCCATCGTCGACGAGGCATACGAGGTTGCCAAGGCTCATATCAGGAGGACCCGGCCGGTCATTGACCAGCTTGTGGACGTGCTCGTGGAGAAGGAGACGCTCACCGGCGACGAGTTCAGGGCGATCTTGTCAGAGCACGTCGACATTGGCAAGCAGCAGCGGGACACGGCCGAAAGGACAGACATGGTTACTGCTTGAAACTTGAGAACAGTAGAATTGTGTAGTGTAGACTGTAGAACGATAATAATAGCATATTATAGCGCAATGTAAATATGAATGATGCCTCACATGCTTGACAATTACTACTCCTAGCAAATATTCTCCAGTAGCAAGCAGGTGTTTAGCCCAATTCTGCTACTCCGTGTTATAATTTGTGTTCTCCCACAGGTCAGGGTTACATAGCCGAAAGTGAAAAGTAGAAGAACGTAGGAGACAGGACTAGGACACGCTAGACTGCTATTGATAAAACATGGAAGAAATACTTGCACGATATATATCCTGTCATAAGCACAGATGCTCTGCATGACTGCATCAACACTACTTCGATGCCTCCCCAGCTCCAAGAGCCAAGACCCGCCTCTTCTTGTAGTTGGCCTTGAAGCAGGCCTGCCTAAGCCTCTTCGTCTTATCCTTGAGCTCAACACATGGCTTCTGCTCCAGGAGCTTCCTCTCCTGCTCCAGCATCTCCACCATCGCCCTCAGCTGCTCCTCGTCGTTCGCCTTGCCTGCCTCCTGCAAAGCCTGCAACGGTGACCCGACATAGGACATGATTAGAAGTTGAAACATATGTGAAGACTGATTCAGCGTAGTAAGAGATAAGAAAACCACTATGGATAAAGAGGGAACCTCGACATTGTTGATGAGGGCCCGCAAACTCTTCATCTTGCGATGCGGCCACCTGGGAATCCCAAGCTCTCTGCACCTCTTCTTCAGGACGGTGAGCCCGACATTCAGCTCTCGAGCTGCCTGCGTGATTGGCAGGTAGAAGTGCTGTGACACAAGCTCGAATGTCAACACCTTTTCTGGTCTAACAGGGACTGCTGTCATCGTGTTTGATGCCGCTCCGTTCTCCTCACTGTAACACAGTAGTGGTAACTCCTTCTCGCTCCCTTTTCTGCCGTCATCATCCCAATACCTCTGTACATCATCCTCAAAGTTTGTATCAAACTCTGCAGCATCGCATATGACAAGAGAATGAGCTGAGAGGTCTAGAACTTCAGAAAGTGCTGCTCAAATCAAATGGAGAACAGAAATCATACCTTGAAGAGTGCTACTCTGCCTAACGGCGGAGCCAGTAGAGCATAATGGTTCGCAACAGAAGCTCGGGAAGGGTAGATTGGAGAAGAGTGCTTCTTCCTCAAGCAGGAAATTATCAAGCCAATCACTTGGCCAATAAGGCCACAAGCTGGTCCATTGTAAATAAGATAGATCAACTTAGCAAAAACAATTGTACTGCATGATAGAAGAAAAAACGTACTCTGTATGATAGAAGAACAAACGTACCTCTGTTCTTCGTTGCAATCCATTCTCTCTAGAACTAGATCGTGGGCAGACAAATACTGTGATGAGAACTGATGAAGACAAGACTAGAACGTGGGTAGCCAAATATATATGGAGCGGAGGAAAGGCAAAGCCGGCTCTTAAATGCTGGTATCACTTGCTGCATGGAAACGGCTCATATTGAAAATCATGCGAGGAATTAATTCAAAGAGTGGCTAATGGATCGGGAGTTACAAAAAAAGGAGTAATTGTGTGATTGGCTGCATGGTAATAATTAGTCTTGGTAAATAGCATAACATGCCTTGGGTTTCGTGCATTTAAGAGTATGGATAATGGCTAATCAAAACTTTTCGCCTAGAGTCTGCATGTTTTGTTTTACAGATATATTATTATTTAAATTTCTTAGAACTATAAGTTCTGATGCATGATTAGGACTAACTGGGCAGACTTTCGTCATCCATCCACCCATCTTTCTGCTAACGCGCATTACCTTTACCGAACTGTAATTCAACTTGTTTCTGCTTCTATTCGGCCTTCAACTATTCCAGTTATCCACCTTAATTACTCACAAAATCGAAAGGTAAGCTTAACATGTATGACAGTATAGCTGTATAAGCAAGAAGTGAGGGTTTGGGAGCATACGTTCTCACTTATTTGTGCATTGCTTGACACATTCAAAGCATTTTTTTTTTGCGGGGGACATTCAAAGCATTGATTTGAATGTTTTGGTTGAAGGCACAATTCATCAGATTCAAAGAGCTAATTAGGCAAGGGTGCTTCTTTCTACATGGTGGTTTAGGCTAGCCATAGTGCTAGTATCATAGCTAGTATCATGTATCCTAGCCCCACCAAAAATGCTGATGTGGCAGGTAATTATGATGAGAGAGGAGATTAGAGTATCATAGGTAGATACTGTATCATAGCGCACATCACGAGAAAAGTTAGTATCAAATAAATCTTGTACACAAATTTATATTGGGATTCTACAAATCAATTAATATAGCAAAACTATGATACTAGTCTATGATACTATGCATTATGGATCTAGTATCATAGAAAAAATATCATATACATGATACTACTATATGATACTACCCACTATGGTCAGCCTTAGAGCAATAGTACTGGATTAGAGTATAGTACTCCATGGTGGGGAATTACATTAAATAGGCAGCCATGCACGCATATTATTGATCGTTTAAGGGGCTTAAAACCAAATGATGTTACTAGAAAATGAACTTATGTGTAAATCTGTGATTGCAACTGTAGTGGGATCTGCTGAACAGGGTCTTGAACGTGTGTGTTTCAGAAAGAATTACGTGTCAACACATTTTCATGATTAAATGTGGAACAACACATAAAAGTAGAATGTGCAAAATCCATATGTACCGGATTAGTAGGAGTACACGTCAAAAAAAAGTAAGTAGGAGTAACATGAACTCACTTGAGTTTCTTTGCTCAGCTCCACGTTTCTTGAATTGTGCAGCTTCGGACCTACCAAAAGCCAGCAAATCACAACACTTTGTAAAAATAAATCATTTATGTAGTATACTCTAGGCATTCATGGGTAAATTCACCAAAATTTGAAACAACAAACAGATAAAGAATCTTAACTGATGGCTATGGACACTCAAATTAGTAAATTATAGAGCGTGCAGATAGCTGTTTAGCTGCTTGTTGATTTCAGTAGGGTAGAAACAGTAACATAAATGCGATGTACAAGTCAAGAAGAACCGAAGACAGGACGTCTTTGTTTCTACACTGCAAACTAATTTTCTTTGTAAACATTACAACAATTTCACCGTACCGTCTAGCTCCAATCTCGGCATGACATGTCGAAACCTTTTAGGACTGAAAAAATCTCCTGGATAAGGGGATGCGAGGTATCCCCTGAGATGAAGACATGCACCTTGTCATGCAGATCAATCCAGCTGTACCCAGGATGCTTGTGAACACCTTGACGTTCCATCTCTTCTCTTACAACAGACGCACTTCCCCACCTCCCCTCATGAGCATGCAAGTTATGAATCAAAACATATGGAGCAGAACTCTGAGGGTCAATCTTGGACAATGCCTTTGCAGCCATGTGAGCCAGTTGTTCATTCTTCTTCGCTGTACAGGCTCCGAGGAAAGATCCCCACACAGATCGTTCTGGAGCAATTGGCATGCTATTGATTACCTCCAATGCATCATCAAGCTCACCATGTCGACCTATGAGATTGACAAGTGCTGCATAGTGCTCAATCCTAGCAGCAATGCCATACTCATGAACCATGGTGCGGAAAACCCTCCATCCTTCAGAGACAAGGCCAGCATTTCCGCATGCACTCAAGAGAGTAATGAAAGTTATGTGTGTTGGCATAACCCTGGCACTTGTCATTTCTTCGAAAAGTTGCAAAGCTTCTGTAGCTCGACCATGGTGTTCATAACCTCCTATCAGTGCATTCCAAGACATGAAATCTTTTTGCGTTTGCATCTGCTTGAAGATGGCTTCCGCCTCGGTTAGTGCCCCGCCTCTGGAGTACATTGTTATAAGGGCGTTGCTAGTTGCAGTATCTGGCAGAAACGACTTCTCAATAAGTTGGTGGAGCTGAGTTCCAAGGCGCAACATAGGGAGCGACGCACATGCTGCTAGAACTGAGGAGAGGGTGTGCCGATCAGGCATCCCACCAACTTCTAGCATCCGTGTAAATAGTTTGACTGTACCATCGTAGTCCCCATTTTGCTCATAACCTGATATCATTGTATTCCAGGAAATGGTCCCACGCTCTGGCATTTTATCGAAAAAACTACGGGCATGCTCAACTTCTCCTATGTTTGTGAATCCTCGTATTATTAAATTCCATGACACTATATCAGGATCAGGCATTTCCCAAAACAGCTTCTCTGCTTCCTGCATATCTGACACCTTGGCATACCCAGCGATCATAGTATTCCATGATACGAGGTCCTTAACCGGCATCTCGTCAAACAGTGTCCTAGCTGAGCAAACATCGCCAGTTTTCGTATAGCACATCATCATTGAGTTCCATGACACAACATTCCTCTCAAAGACCCTCATGTTGGTCATTTTGTGCTGGTACTGACCTCTGGGAATCATATCAAATAATCTCCTGGCATCGCTCACCCTCCCAACTTGCCCATACGCAGAAATCAGCGTATTGTAAGCATCAACAGCCTTGTCCATGTCCGTCACCCGCAAGCGCTTTGTCAGCAGCTCCTCTGCCTCATCAAGCCGGCCGTTCTTTGTTAACCCACACACCATCGTGCTCAGCGAGGCGGAGTCCTTGACAGGCATCGCATCAAACATGTCAAGGGCCTTGTTCACCTGGCCAGCAGCAAAGAACCCGGTGACCATCGTGTTAAAAGAAGCGATGTTCCTCTGCGGCATCTCATTGAATAGCTTCTCAGCCTCGCCAATGAGCCCGCGGCGCACGTAGGCACCGAGGAGGGTGTTCCAGGTGACCGCGTCGCGCTGTGGCATTTCGTCGAACAGCCGGCGCGCGTCGGCGAGGTGGTCGGGGTGCGGCGAGCGGGAGTAGGCAGCGAGGAGCGTGTTCCACGACACGGCGTCACGGACGGGCATAGAGGCGAAAAAGGCCCGTGCGGCGCTCACGTCGCGGCCGCGTGCTAGCGCCGCGAGGAACGAGTTCCAAGTCACGACGTTGCGGGCGGGGATGGCGTCGAAGAGGCGCCTGGCTGCGTCGAAGCGGCCGCGTCGGAGGAGAGCCGCGAGGGAGCGGTTGTGTTGCCGGAGAAGTTCGTCGGCGGGGGATGCAGCCGTAGCTGCGGCTGCGGCGAACGCACGGCGGTGGGCGACGCCTGGGATGGGAGGCGGCCATCGCCGCATCAGGATTCAGTTTCAGTAGTATGGTTCAGTTGCATGATTTTCTCCTGATGACTGATGTTGAGGTGATTTGGTCAGACCAGAACATCACACTTGAGTTTTGTTTCGACCAAAGTAAACCTTTCATAATATCGCTTATTTTGTTCTCTACTACGGATTCTTCGGTTGAAACTTGAAAGCAAAATCCACAATTCGGATTTCTGATTTTGAATTGCGGGGCTCACTTCTGAGCTTAAAAAGAAAGTTTTCTGAATGTGAAATTCTTTGAGTTATCTTATTAGTTATTACATCAATTCCTTGTTAACGGTTGATGAATGTTTTGGCCTGATTTGAAATTGTTCTGCTGGCTGCGAAGACCCACTTCTTCACCCTCTTCCAAGGAGCGGTCATGTCGGGATACTGGAAGTTGAAATGGAAGACTTGGGCGCTATGTAGAGTGAGGTTCTTCGTTTGGCTTGCTTGTCAAGACAGATGCTTGACGCATGAGCGACTCTCATGGCGTGGTCTCCCACACCCGCGGAGATATCTTTTGTGTGACCAATCAGTGGAGATTATGGTGCATATCCTCATGGGATGCCCTTTCTCTAGGACAACTTTGCACGAGGTCATGTCATGGATTCGATATACGCCAAGACCCCTAGTTGTCGAGGGTGACTTCGCGGACTGGTGGTCGTGGGCGCTGTGGGCCAGTCCCTTCTCGATGTGCAAAGGAACTTCGTCCTTGACCATGCTTACGCTGTGGTGGATTTTCAAACATCGAAACAAGGCCATCTTCGACAACGCTCAACCCTTAGTATCCTCGCTAATCGACATGATTAAAGCTGAAGCAAGATTGTGGATAAGCATGGGAGCTAAGGGGGTTAGCTAGCTTCTCCCTAGTTTCTGGGTTGATTTGTATGGTGATGTGCTGGTCTTTTTTTAAAGCTGTACATGTAATCTTCTTTTCTGTCATCGCATTAAAACACAATATTTTTTACGTTTTCACGAAAAAATGGTAGTTCACCTCCCCGCCAGCCCGTGCAATAGGCATGATGCCTCAGTTATGCTGAGTTTGTTGGAACTTAGTACCAATGGAATGAATGCTAAGGGCATCTCCAACCGGGTGACCCAAACCGCGCCCGCGCGTCCGAATGGGTCGAACCGGACGAAAACGCGGCCCAGCGCGCGGACCCATTCCTAAAACGGATGGCCGCGGTGTCCGGGACGACCCAAACCCGGCCAAAATCTGGGGCGAGTTTGCGTGGCCGCGGACGCCGAATGCTGGTCGCTCGCGTCCGCCCCTTGTCCGCCCATGGCCCGCGTGTCATAGAAATAGAAACTTTTTTTCATTCAAAGGAACCATTACAATATTTTTTAGCCTACTATCCTAACTAGCACAGGAGCCCTCACAAATGCGAGGGCATCAACTGTATTACTTTTTACAAACTCTTTCCGTCCCATTACCTCCTTCTTCATTGATAAATTCATCATTTATTAATAAGAATATATTCCTAAATGAAATTGTATATGATTGTATTCCTAAGAAATGACAAATCATTATTATAATTTTTATGTCAACATTTTATTATTTTACTGTGAAACATCTGAACTTTATTGATCATTATTTATATAGTCATATCGAATATTGGAACATATATTTTAATTAGTAGATCCTAATAATACATGTAAGGCCGAGAAACAACTCTACAATTTTTTTTTGCATCAAATACGGATTACGCTTGCCGTATATACATCCATAGCGTGGACGTATGTGTAAAAGATTTAACCTCCACCATTCTAATTAGGACCCGTCACGGTCATGGGTAATTTGGGTGAATAACGTATTAGGTTGCATTCTTGTATGTATATTTATTCGTTAGAAGGGATACTTTATTTGCCAATTCAAGTATACAAATCAATAAAAAAAAATTAGTTGATGCACCATTCCTTAAGCCACCTTATGGAGGAAAAATGGGCTTCTTTTAGAAGTAATTCGGAGGGGCTTCAAGAAATAGCCGATTCAGTTATGAAGATTATTGATATATTGGATTTAAACTTCAAATTTAGTTTGATGTACACACAAACTTAAATTGGCACGTACATGGGTTGGCTTCTTTTCCTCGTGCAGGTGTGTTGCTTGTGTACATATCAAGGACTTTATTTGTCTGGTTAAAGTCCTTCATAGCATGCACTCTTCAATCACTGTGAGCCATTTCCAAATCTTGACTGTATCATTAAAA
This sequence comes from Lolium rigidum, assembly GCF_022539505.1. Classification (NCBI taxonomy): domain Eukaryota; kingdom Viridiplantae; phylum Streptophyta; class Magnoliopsida; order Poales; family Poaceae; genus Lolium; species Lolium rigidum. The sequence goes on from NC_061508.1 coordinate 59,876,754, forward strand.
TATTTAAAGTACATGTCATCAAAAAATATTTAAAGTACATGTACACATTTATTAAAATCTTAATGGTATCAGTAAAATTATAGATCTAATAGCTAAAATAAATCTAACATATGTACGATTTATTATAGGCTATAATACATGTCTTTTCGTGTGATGTCCATGAACTTACCTGGCCCGATGGAGGAAAAAAATGCATGGAAACTGAACATAAATATTGATGCAAGTTGTAGCTGGCTGGACCGGAAAAAAAATGGCGGTGGACTGACCACATAAATGTATACAATAGGATATTTTGTTGTTTTCTCTGCCGGTGTCATTTTACATCAAGACATATATGTGCCACAATTAAGAGCAATTTTCTTTTACATCATACGTGAACTGAATAGCATATTTTTCTATGCTTAGCAACTCAATGTCTCACACGTACTCTATCTATATAGACTCCTACTTTACTTGATTATTATACACCAAGTTTCTTTGTCTACGAATTTTTCTATCAGAAGCAATTAGAGTCCCATAGTGACACGATTTGATGCTAAAAAAAATTAACGTGAACGCTACGGATTACTTTTGTTTTTTCCGGTGAGTGCCCTTCCATATTTGATACTACGTAATATTAAATATGTTACCTATTATCAGAATCTTTACGATTATTTGCCTAAATGGACATGCCTTTTTTATCCTTTTAAGGGAACGGACTTGCCTATTAGTACGGAATCTCTTCCCCTAAAAAGTTTCTTTCCATAGTTGTAGCTAGGTTGACACGTTATTATGCAAAAGAATAACACCTTAGTATGAGGAGATCATCAATGTCACGATCAGATTTGCCTTATCTTAAATGCCTTCTGCGCCCGATCTATTCTATCATATGAAAAAAAAAATAGTGGTAGTTTCATAATTGATCGTGTCAACTGAACTGCTTTTCAGTTACGTAACAATTAATATTTATTTAAATCATAGCCACAAGTTTTAGATCCAATTGTTAAAATAATTTAAGTGATGTGGATGTGGATTAACCTGGTGTCTCTATTTTAGTTCCGCATTTTGCTTTTAGTATATAATAGATAGATACGTACGGGGCCGGCGGCCTCGCCGGCGACTCCCTCGCCGGCTCGCCGTCGGGGCCGTGGATTTCACTCGACGCGGGCGGCCTGTACGCGTGAGGATTCCACTCTAGCTTACGAGCTGGGTGGCGCGGCGGAGGACATCATCCTCCTCCTTTCCGCTCGCGCACCTCGGGCGCGCTCGCGCTCCGCCTCCTGAGGCGGCACCATCCGCTTCCCGCATAGCTCCAGTTCCTGCAGGGCGGCGCGTTCCACAGTGGTGCGCGCCTCCAGGCGGACGCGGCCGGCGGCCTGGGCCTCGTGGTTCCCGTTCCGCCGGCGCATACGCTCTTGTCGGCCGCGCTCCGCCGACGCAGCAGCCTTCCGGGCGCGCCGCTCGGGCGAAGGCATCTGGATGAGGTGGCGGGCTGCTCGCATAGCGAGCAGCTCGTTCTTCCGCCCGAGGAGGTCGCCTAATCGGCGGCGACCGGCCCGGCAGGTCGCCTCGTGCTCCTTCGTCACGCGCGTGAGGTCGGCGAGACGCTCCTCGATGGCGGCGTTGATGTTGGCCAGCGCGAGGTCCTCCTCGTTCACGGGCTCCTCCTCCGCGGTGGCCGCGGCCTCGTACCAGCCGTCCGCGGTCTCGTGCCAGCCGTCCGCGGCCGCCTCCACCATCTCCGCGTCCCCTTCCTTCTTCGCCGCCGCCTTGGCAGCGACACGGAGCGCGTCGTCGTCGGTGACCCACCGCGCGTCCGCGCGCTCCTCCTCCTCCGTCCGCGGGAACCTAGCCCGAGCGACGAGGGAGAGCTTGGCCCACGTGGCCTGCAGGGTGCGCGGCATGGCGCCGAAGAAGGTGGAGGGGGAGAGGACGGTGGAGAGGGTGTGATGCGGTCTCTGGCCGCCGCCGTGTTTTATAGCCGGTGGCCTGGCGGGAAACTTGGGCGCGAGCGCGCGCCAAAGGCTTTTCGCGCGCGAAAACATTGGTGCGCGCGGGAACTTTCCCGCGCGTTCCACCGTCCACCATTGCTGTCCCGTCGAGGCCTGCCATGGCGCAGCGTCGCGCAAGGAAGAAGAACCACGTGGCGTCTGTTTGGGTCACCGCGTTGGGCGCAGCGTACGACCCAAACGGACACGCGGACGCGGGCCGCTGTCCGCATGTCCGCTCGGCCACCCAAACGGCCCAAAACCAGCGCGTCCGTTTGGTCGCGCGGTTGGAGATGCCCTAATATATGCATTTACACTCTCGTTCACACTTTACATCAAAATTGTCGGTTACATTTCTCTCTCCTTTCACACTATGAGATCTAATTGTCAAACTTGAAATTTCTGTAACTTTTTAAAACTATGTGTCCAATTTTCGAACCATTTGAACATTCAAGTTCCTAGTGAAGAGAGCTTCAAAACAAGAAAGATATTGAATATATTTTTGAAAAAATTGAAATTAGAGTTTTGAGACTTGGTGAAACTTTGAAAAAGTCTATAAAACTTGGTGAAATATTAGAACACAACTTCCTGTGGTATATTTAATATTGCATCGCGTGTCAATTAGTTTCAACAATTTCACATGTATATAACTTTGTACATATCGGCTGAGTTTATCTAATTTTTTCATGATTCACAAAGTTTTTATATCTGCTTTAATGTAGTCTCATTGGATTTCACAATCTATCATGATGTTTTATTTTGTTTCGAAACTCGGATTTCAAATTTTGTCGCAACAAAACCAATTTTATACCCTAAAAACCTATTTTCTGCTTGTTTAAAATATATCATTGATATGTCAAAAAAAATATATCATTGAAAATAATACACAGGTTAACAGATTGTTAATACGATATTTATTCACCGTTGGGTGGGATAGCCGATCACGCTTTTTGGCTTCCCCGTGATCACCTATTACACGTCCAGGTTCATGGCGGATGAAGATTCCGTCACGGGCAACATAAATTACAGGAATACGCAAGTGGTAGAGTCTTACCAAGGTACAGGCGTACAGCGACACAGCGTGCCACTGACTCCTCTTGCATGTTTAGTTGACGCAGTTTCCTTTTCAAAATGAGGATATACACATTTAAATGTGTCTAGATACATTTGTATCTAGTCTAAATCTCACCAAAGGTATCTCAACAAATTTGGAACGTTCAATACTGAATTTATGTGAATCATGGCATTATTTATACCCCGCCGATCGATGAATGCAGGTGGGTAGCAACTAGCAAGTAAGGTTGTGCATGATTCTTCAGTACTGCTCTAGCACATCGCATTCAGGGAACCCGACGGCCTTTGGTCTGTCCCGGGGTGGAGAACTTGACAGGCAGCACGAACAACGGGTCGTCATGACTTGCATGTACCTGTCAGCATATCACGGATTCACGGTTCAGCAAGATCATATGGGTCCATCTATCCCGGAAATCCATGCAGCCTTGTACTTTCCCAAACAGTTTGAAACAGAGTGCTTTGTGTGCAAAATTATTTTTTGAAATGGAGGCAAAAGCTTTGGGTGCAAAATAGTCTGCAGGTGTACTTATTTGCCACTTTAATTTTCCCTTGTGACCACTGAAGATCCCTGCCGATCCCTACCCAAGGATTTTGAATATTTTACTCGCTGTCCAGGTATCCAAAACAGAACAACCATAAAATAGATTAGATACATATAATGCCTAAATTTAAATAAAACCGCTAGTTCTTCCATTCCAGTTTAATCGGCATCAATTCAGTCCAGCAAGAAGATGATTCAGCACTAGATAGAACTTGAACATACCCGAATGTAAATAGACAAGGGAGAAAGCAGCAGCCATCATGAGGCGCAAGTGCATCAAACATTTTGTTATTCATAAACGCACAGGATGATAACCACTGTATTGATGAAAGTCATCAATCGAGAGCAAAGATCATGTCTCAACCAGCAAAGAATGTTTAAGAGAAACATGAATGAACAGAAGAAATAAACACCCAATCAGTAGTGCCCTTGAAAGTCATCCTATAACCACTTACAGCAAGCTAGTTAAGTTTCAAAAATGAATCGAATTCAAGAGACCAGCAGCAAAGGAAGCTTCCTGCATCCTATTCCTCGTCAACCTTGCCTGCAGGCAATCCAACCGATGAAGCCCTCGCGATGGCCTCGGTCTGCCCCGGGTTGAAGAAGTTGGCGGGCAGCACAAACAGCGGGTCGCTGCTCCCATCGTGTTTGTGCAGGTATGCGAGGCCCAGAGAGTAACCCAGAGCTCGGGCGACAGGCACAGCCACCGCATTTCCGACTTGCATGTACCTGCAAGTATGACGATAAAACAAGGAATTGATAATCAGGGAAACAAAAAAAATTTTGAACGGGAAAATGCATTCCACTTAAACATGCTGCACAGCGAGATGCTGCAACTAAACAATATTGATTCAAGCATATGCCTAATTGGGGTTAACATACAACATCATAAACAGTTGAGTTGTTAACTCATTATGTCACAAGGATTTGTTTTTCTTTCTACATGACATTTTCATTAATCTCAAATATAGAATATAATGTCTCCAAGCTCCAGTCTTTAAAGGGCCAAGTATCAGATAATACAGGGCGAAAACATTATGTTCAGTTTCATTTTACATACAATTAAAGGAATGGTTCATAAACTTACCGTTGCTTGATGGGTCCGTCCATTTGGTAATAGTCCGGGAACCCCTGCAGCCTTGCATTCTCGCGAACAATCAACACACGCGCCTGACTTGGGTGCAGTATAGCCTGTAGGTAGCAAAACGAAACCTGTTCAGAAACTAATAAACAGAGTCTGCTCAAAACATAAGGCAGCTTATGACAAAGCTGACCTGATTATGTGGCTCAGCTCTGGTCACAACTGTTTGAACTGTCTCGTCTCCCCATAGTCGTCCAAATGGCCTACAAAAGAAAAGCATCACAGCATGCATTTTATAAAAAGCATCCATCAACAAATCGGTACATTTTTCAGAAAAAAGTGCATATAAGGCACTCACTTCAAAGACTTGCCCCCCACAAAATTCATCGCGTACTGAGGAACCTGGACATATAGACGTGTACTCTTCAGCATTTGTGACGAGATGAGAAACAATGTATGGCATTGAACAGTTGAATACATACCAATGGTTTGCCCGACTCAAGGTAAACTCGTGGAATATTAGGGTGAAACTGCACAACATTATTCGGCCCTACTCTTACACCTTCCAAGGCACGGAAGTTGGCCCCCTAAAACATATATAACTCAAAATTGTGATCGAAAGGAAAGGAGTAATCACACAAAAACTGGAAAAAATGAGCCACCAACCTTCTTGTATGGTATCCGCCTCACACGCTCGAAATCATCTTTGTTCAGCTTTAGAGGCCGGTGATCCAATAGCTTTCCTTCTACAGGACCAGCTATATCTCCAAATGAGCAGTCCAACATTTCTAGAACAATGAAACAACATTAAAATATCACATTAAAGGCATAAATCTGAATTGAAATGCAGAGGGGAAAGAATTTTCACAAACAAAATATGGGCATGCATTTGTATTATCAAAAGAGCTATACAACTACCTTTGCGACTAAGGCGGTGGTAGCACTGAAATTCCGTCTTTGGTTCAACAAGGTATTCCATTACATCACTAGGTTGATCGTTACCAACCTACACTACCGATGTAAGACAAGATGTACAGAATATGACATATAAAAGGCAAGTAAATACATACCTCCGGCAAATCTGAAATAGCATCGTCAAGAACCAATGCCCTTTCCAAGTTTGGCTTCTGAGTTTCGTTATACGCTACAATGTTTTCCTGCAACAAAAAGCAAGATGGTCAGCATATTTACACTTCTTATGCATTTCATTATTATCTTGCTTGCATTACAATTACTTACAAAGAATGCATTTGGCGCTCCACCTCGTACAACGGCGTGATGAGTCGGAAGAGCATATTTTGGGAGCGCCTGCATAGCAAAATGCACCACATCAATTATCTAACAAATAAATTTGTAGAAACAACTGACACTGACATGGAATAAAAAAACAAACCATTGTAGGGAGGGCACCCCAAAGGAAGACGCGCATTCTGAACTGTGGAAGACCGTAACAGCCCGCTACCATAATTCCCATCCGGGACTGGTATTTCATAGCCACCAAATGGCTCAATGCATACCTACCCAAATATCCATCGGCGAATTTAAGGATATCCACCACGTTTTCCATCAAAACGTATTTTGGCCGCAGATAAGAAACGATGTTCATGAAGATGACTATCTGTCTGTTCTTGTCATCTTTTAGTGGTTCGTCACGGTTTCTATACCGATTAAACCCGCTTATCCCTTGACAAGGCGGGCCCCCACATAAGACATCTACATCACCCTTTTAATATGTAACAAATCAAGTAAACATCATCAGCCAATCTAATGTCAGATTAAAAATTAAGAAGAAAGACTAGCTAGAGCACTCACAGGCAAAGGCAAGATTTTTCGTATGTAACCTTCTTGAACAAACTCCATTATTTTCAGTGGGCAATCACTATGCAAAACACAAAAATCAGTGCACAACATACATACATTTTCCTATACTTGCAATAGAAATACACATTATCATGGGATAGAAATATGCCAAATATGCCAAAGCATATACAAACCAAAGATTTTCAATGGGCTCCCAAGTATCCTCTTCGGGGCCAAATCCTTTCCACTGGACCTGTTCAAAGAAAATATTACAACAACCTGAACAACAAAAGTACAGCACGAGAAATGAACCAGATAGGTAGTGGAATACTTTGAAATAGATGCAACTTTTCCTATCAGCACCACCATAGCAGATTTCAGTGAGCTTGTCTACAACAAACTCATCCTTTTCAAGTTCACCCTCTTCCTCATCCTCCGTGGGAGGAGCTGCGCCAGCATTATTACTGTGAACATATTTGTCACAAAGAAGTGCCCATTCCTTGAGCAAACAGAGGAAATCCTCCGCTTTCATGTTCCGAACCTATATTCAGAAATCAGAACAAAAAGTTTGATCAACTAAAAGAGGAGAACTAGTACCACTGAAAGAGAATTAAATATTCATGAGTCAACCTCGGTCTGTGGATGGTTAGATTTGAAGCTTTTGCATGCGTGGCTGTTAAAGTCAACTGCCCATCGCTGATATATAAAAGGAAAGCAAATTATTGTAGATACAGAAAAGGATGATCGACAAGTTATTCTATATAAAACTATAGGGTGGAATGATACCGTCTCAAGTTTCAGGCCAGCTAGTCCTGCACCCAAGCATAATCCAGTGGACATGCCACCACAACCAGAATAAAGATCAAGTAACGCTGCTGTTGTCAGCAGGGTGTTAGCCTCCGAATCCACATTAGATGAAATCCCTAAACTTTCGTTAATATCTACAAGCAAAATTTGAGTTATAATTCTGAACTGAAAGATCATGCATTACATGCACTCATGCCCTTGGCAATAAGAAAATAATATAGTTGATATCAAGGAACTATAAGTTCAATTATAAAAGATAAAAGTTTCTGGGCCTCTGCTGCACCTAAGCTAACTCTATCTCTCACTCCCAAAAATATTTACGACTGTTTGCATAAACACAACTTAGTGTAGAAAATAATGGCATCCTAATTTCTACTGAAACAATCAACAGAATTATGATTTGAAAACAAAAAGAGAGTGGACATAGGACAATCTTCTATTATTTTTACTTAAACCAGGTTACGATAACCATGGACAGATAAGAAAGTAACTTCAACATATATTCTCTAAGATCTACTATCTGGAGTGAATTCAAACAACTATATAGAGTTAAAAGAAAATATAGCATCTGTGCTGGTACTATTCAGACATTAAATAGGTCAACAATTGATTTGCATAACTGAACAGATTCTAGGGTCACAACAACAATTACCATTTACGGCGTTTGCAAATGTCGAGTATGCCATGGTGTAGGTCATGTCATAGTAAAGATCGTAGTCCTCCACTAGTTGGGCTGTAGCTGCCTGATGAAGCTGAAACAAGGAGTTGAAAAGGTTCAGTAGCACTATATTAAGGAAGCAACACACGTTTTTGAACAACAACACTAACCTTGGGATCAGTTTGCAATATCTTGACTTTTGACACAATGCAGTCCAGCGGGTTATCATTTCCCTCGTCAGAGAGAAACACACGCTTTGGATCATGAGTGTGGTCATCCACCAACTTGGCAGTCAAAATCACCGTGTCCTCGGGCCGAAAGAACCATTGGCAGTTGAAGTAACGTCCGTTGTCGGTGCCCTCGAAAATTTCATTAATCCTTCCAATATAATCTGCCTTTTCCCCCCCAGCCTATACATTATAATGGTAAAAATGGAATCAGGACAATTCTGCCAACGTGTGCAAACATCAGATAGCAACGAATTTACGGTTGCAACCATATTCGCAATAAGTGGTGCCACATATATGCAATTTGGTGCCAGAAATGTCATTACCAGAACAAACAGATGTGGGAAGTTAATTTCATTTTTAAAAGGGAACAAGGGTATTCATGTTCAATGCAGAAATAAGTGACAACCAGATAATCATCAATTTCGCATAACAGCAAGCATATGAGATTCATCTTTTTCATAGCAGCACGTATATCACAATAATCAATTCCATAACAACAAGCGCGTAAGTATAATCACATTAGGCGTGCAGGATTTCATATATGCTCGTGGCACAATTAAAATTAAGATGAACAAGGATCGATCATAGCAAGAAACATAATGGCAATGCTATCAGGTGTAGAAACAGAGCATACCCTCACATAGACGTCGTCCCCCAGATTATAGATGATTTCTTCCACCTTGGCTGCTTCGTAATGGCACCTTGCCATCACCTCCTCCTCCTCCTCACCAATCGTGCTGAACCATACACGGATCCACCAACAAATACGTAACATTCAGCACAACGTCCAGAGACACGCATACTCGAGGTCGATCTAGGGGAGACAAGGCAGGACGCGCGTGTTACCTCTTGCCGTCCCGCTGGTAGCGCTTGGGCCATTTCGCGCGCGCCACGTCGGCGGGAACCTGCGCGCCGACGAACTCCGGGTCGCCCTCCTCCCACTTTTTGGCCTTGGCGGCAGGCCGCTTAGCCACTCGCCTGGTCGCCTCACGACCCGCACCCGCGTCCTCTTCAAGGGCGGCGAGCTCGTCGGCCTCGTCGTCCGCCAGCGCGTCCAGGTCCGGCTCGTCCGCGCACTCGTCCGCCAGCGCATCCTTCTTCCTCCTGGTCGTGGTCGCCCTGGTCTTCTTCGCCGTGTTCGCCGCCTTCCGCTTGGTCGCCTTCTTCTTCTTCCCTGAGGCGGACGCCCCATAGCCACCGCGAGGGCGCTTGGTGATGACAGCGAGCGGTTCGTCGGCGAACCTCTTCGGGGACTTCCGGTCGCGGGTCGACGAGGCCCGCGCCGGCGCGTGTGCTGCGGCGGTGGGGGAAGGCGATCTCGGCGCCATTGCTGATTCGCGCTAAGGTTGTGCAGACTGGTTGATTGATCGTGGGGAGGTGGGGTGGGGTTTAAGAAGGGGTTTGGGGGAGAAAAAAAGGAAGTGGCCGAGATGGGCGGAGGCGATCCCGGATTTTTCTTGCGCGGGCGGTTGAATCATATTTAAACTTTTCGCTGCTCGGATGACTGGCTGACCGGTGGGCCCTCGGGTGTCGCTGACGGGTCTGTTGCTGGATGGGGAAGGTGGACGAGTGATTAGAGGAGGCGAACGTTGTGGGCTGGAGGTTTTCTTTTTCCTCCACCGTGATCTTCAACGGATGCGTTCGCCTCTCCCCTGCTGTTGCCTTTTCTGTATTTTTTGAATTCCAATATTGCCTAACAGGTAAGATGATTAGTAATCCCGTGAACATGTTATACAAGAAAGGCAAGCGGGCTAATCCATTTAGAGCCATAAAAAAGAGGGTGTCTCTATGTTTAAGTTGACTGAGATTTTCTTAAGGCTCGGTCACCTCAGAAAAGTGAACTGCAGTTTAAAAAAAGTACAACTCAGTCCAGTTTTTAACAAAAAAGTGCAACTCAAGCAACTTTTTGTAAGTGACTTAGACTTAATAAAATCTCAGATGACTGAGACATAGCAAAACTAGTAAAAAAGGGAAATTTCAGTCATATCTTGCAAAAAAATGACTCAAGCCTAATTCGAGGTACAACTCATTCAACTACTAAACGTAAACAAATATTCAACTAATTCAAAAGATTTATCAGATTAGATTGAGCAAAACTTTAAATAACATGAAATAAAAAGGAAATAAAAGATAAATTCAAAAAATATGGACTTTAGTGGTTAAATTAAAGGTTAATTAGGGGTCAAATAGAGCTATAACCGGCTATTCGCGGTTTTTCTCATTTAGCCTATAAATAGCATAGTCGTAGCAGGAAGTCTTCCAAAAGGCTATAACTAGGTTATAATCGGCTATTTAAAACTTTGGTCTTACTTCTAGAGATCTCTCACTTGCTTCAGTATGCCAATGTTTTGTTTTTAGATATCTTTTTTCAGCCAGTTCTTTGTTAGTTCATTTCCAAAATAATATGTAGGGCAGTCTTATTGCTTATAGAATACCTTGGTTCTACTCTTTGATCAAATTGTGTTGCGCTTGCTTAGTTGGCTGGAGTCCCCAAAATTAGGCCATAAATTTTTAGGTTAACAAAGATGGAACGTTTTTGCTTATAATTGTTGTCTTTTACAAATTAATTACTAGTTGAATGCCCGTACGTTGCTACGGGCCAAACTTATTCTTAAAAGAATAGTAAAATAATAATATAATATAATTCTATTTTAATAAAAAATAATTCAGTTAAAATCTACAATTCTAAACTATCTTGGTACAAAGTAATAACCCTACAATTATGAAATATATATATATATATATATATAATATTAACTAAGTTTCCACTTAGCTCGTAACCACTACTTCAAGTGCCCACCAATGTAAAGAATATCGCCTTAGAGCAGCTCTAGCAGCTACCGTAAAACGCGAACCGGAAACAACATATTTGAATATCATATTTGAATATGTTGTTTCCCAGTTTGCTTTTATGAGGTAGCATCACTGCGCTTTGGACTGTAAAATGAAACCATATAGCATAACTGAATTTCTTTGACAGTTCATGACAGCATACGCGACAATTTTAAGCAATGTTTGCAAACATGTTCGCATCGAATCACACCCAAAAAAGATCAACGCATCAATGCAAGGCACGCTCAAGCTGCACCGCCTTCCTCCGAAGCGCCTCCACCGAATGCAGCACCACCACTCGCTGTAGCAACTTCACCGAATGCAGCACCACCACTCGCCGTAGCACCTCCACCGAATGCAGCACCACTCGTGTAGCACCTCCACCGAATGCACCATCACCCGCCGAAGCACCACTCTTCAATTTTGGATGCCAACTTGGAATTTTATTTCTCAATATTCATCCACTCTTTTGCCTTCTTGTTTCCTTCCGGCCCCCCCTTGTCCCTTCCTCCTTCCTCATCACTATTATCCAACTTAAGCAAATCTCCCTTTTGTGGTTTTGCTTCTTCCTCCCTCAACTTCCACTTCTCCATATGCTCAAGCAACTTCCAACAATGTTGAAGATTGAATGCTTCCCCTTTGGAGCCGGCCATTTCCTTGTACCTTTCCATTGCAATGGATTCAATTTCATCTATGGTTCTACCACTTGGAAGAGGTAGAGCTCGGACTTGCTCCAATGCTCCACTCCAACGGCTACAAAAAGACTTGATCACATCCCACCGGCCTTGTAGTGACCGATAGGTGCGATCCACCGGATTCTCCACGGGAGGCAAGAGCTTCAAAAATATGTCCTCAATTGTAATCCAATAGCGCTTCCCGGTTTGATCCCTACCATTGATTGCATCGAGGGACACTTGACCTTCTTCTGCCTTGCGACTATCGGGGCGACGACGGCCCTAGCGGCAGCTGGGGAAGCAACATTCAGGGAAGCAGCGGCCTAGGGAAGCAGGGGAAGCAGCGGCGGCAGCGCACTTCCTCTTCTTGATGGCGGCATGGGCGGCGGCTGGCAAGCACGCGTGGTGGGACGAGGGAGTTGAACAGCGGCCGGTGGGAGGTCGGAGGAATCCATGGCGCCAATTCGCGGTGGCGACAGCCTCGAAGGAGCGCTGGGCCGGTAGATCGATGGCAGCGGCGTCGTGGGAGCGGGAAGGGATGGGGTGAAAGTTTCGTCCCGCCAAAACTAGAAGTGAGTGTAACGCTCGATTCCCTCTCGAAGCTTGAAGAAGTACCGCTCGGCGGGCAGAATTTGATGTTGCATGTAAAAAAAATTAGGTTTCTGGTCAAAGTACGGGTGCTGCACTGCACGTTTTTTCTAGGGGGGGCGGAAAACTGGCGGTTATTATTCAGTTTTGTCCCTTTTACGGTAGCTGCTAGAGCTGCTCGTTAAGCCCTTTTTTGGTTGTGTTGTCATTCGCCAGGTAAGCGAACCATAACCATAGCTGCCATTGTGATTGTCTCCACATATGTCTCGGAGCATCTCTTTTCCTTGCACAACGGACACAAACTAACATGCATGAATGAATTGTGGAAGTGAAAAGAATAAAGTTGCAAGACTCTCACTCGTTAAATGTACTACATAAATCGGGTACAACAATAGCAGGCAATTATCATGTGTATATGTTTCAGTCTCACTCTTCAAATATAGAAAAAATATAAAAGCTAAAACACTTGCCACAATAAGTATTTCAGAAACCTAGCTCACATGTAAAAGAACCTAAACCAACTTTCTTTTACCCAATTCAAAGTCACCCTATTTCTACCCGATCTTCTTTCTTTCATTTTCTTTTCTTATTTTGTACATCCTCTTCTTTAATCCCCGCTCCTTGTCCTTGGCGTACGATTGAGCATCAGAAAGTCACTCTCCTCCTCGTCTAGTTGTCTTTGTATGTCCTCGCAAGTAGCAGTTCTCAAAGGATTCGTAAACTGAAACATATAAAACCCACCTAGCCTTTAAAGAATCCACCAGTAGCTTGCCATTGCTGAACCTGCGAAGACAGATAATACGCTAAACATCAGTTGCATACATTATTGCTGTATAATACAATTAGGAACAATATTGTGTGAGACATGCTTAGAACAATATGCACCTACAACAGCAAATAGATGCAGCTCGTTGGCGGAGTTGAGGAGGAGCACCTACATCAGCAAGGTGCACCTACAGTAGTGGACCTTGACGTACGTGGAGGAGGTGTTGCCAAAGAGAAGCCTAGCAGCGGAGGAGGCGCCCTTGCCGCTGGCGCCATACGGTGATTGTTTTCTTAGTCTCCTTGATCTGTTTTCTTAGTCTCCTTGATCTACAGTTTGGCCGGCACACCTAGTAATTTTCAGAAAAAGGACGTGCAGGATTAGATCATAATACATTGCAGAACCAAGACATCTAGCAAGAGAAATGTAGAAAATGGTGTTCCCAATTTTAGTTAGGTTGTTGCTTTCTAGCCATATGATACATATGATTTCTTGGAAGAAAAAAATCTGAAAGCAATCTAAAAACACCAAAGAGTGATTCAGACTTAACACGAAACATATAAACAATGCAAAATAGTTTAAATGTGGATGTGACAAAAGCAAGAAATGAAGCGAGATGGTATCTTTACATGATTAACTTTTGATTTCCACAACTCAACTTCCATGCTTGACTACCTCGTGATCTCCAAGCATCTGATTACATGATCTGTTAAATGCTTTGTTAGCTAAGTACGCAGCAGATTCTCCAAATAGAGAAGATTAAAACCATTAACATGCAAGATTTAAGTGTCTAAAATGCATAACTGCAAATGGAACCTTATGTTGATGCTGCTGTTGGGGGCACAAGCTTGTGACACCGGATGCGAAGCCATTAACTTTGATCTCTCCTAGGGCAAATAATTGTGTTGATTTTGTTGTGTGCCTTCATCACCAGCTAGCCCATCTGCTTAAATATGCAGGTAGACCATCTCTATGTGCGAGACAAGTGTTTACCTTTTTATTTGCTCTTTTCCACTTTTTAGAGAAAAGCGAGAAATCCAAAACCTTACCGCATACAGAAGGATTGCCGCGGCCATGCTTGTTGGTATTGCCGACGGGCTTGGTGGTGCAAGTTGTAGCGGTCTTGCAGCTCCATCTCTCCATCATGGACTACACGACATACAACTTCATACTCAGAACTACATTGGCTAAAAATAGACATATGAAGCAGGCAAATACTAATAGTGACGTGAATGTAGAACATGTCTAAATGGCATTGTCAATTCAAGGAAAACAACACATTTTACAATGAGCGGGCATTTCTTATAGCCCATTTATAGTTTAAGCAAAACAACTGTTTAATAACGTACATATAATCTTTACTATTATATTGGAGATGGTCGTAGGTCGTACAACGCGTTTGGTGAAGGAGATTTGGAGCATCCGGACCGTCGATTTGTATCCGATGTCTCACGGCCGGTTCCACAACAAAAAAAAGGTAAATTACAAACAAATTGCCTAACAAACAAAAATTAGGGATGTGATCCGCAATTAATTAGATACGAAGTATATCTCTATCTCTACTTACCTGAAAAACACGAATCTATTCCGTCGTCAGCCGGTACGTTTCGCCCGTCCATAGTTTTCGTTGCGCTCCCCCACCTCCCTTGCAACCCACGCTCCACCCGCACGGCAGTTTCCCCTAGCGAGTCAACCCGCACGATGAATCCACGCATACGACGCCATCGCCCCCCACATCAGCCCCACTTCGACGAGAACGAGGGCTCCCCATCGTGCCTGCCGCACCTCATCGTTGCCGCCATCATCATCGAGCTCGATGGAGAGCCCTACTGGAGGGGCACCGTCACTGCGTCCTCTCTTCCACCACCGCACCCCTCCTTCCCACTTCGTGTATCCCGCAAGGAGTCCTTGCGGGAATCACCATCGCCGGGCATCTTCCTCGACATCCTCACTCGCCCGTCGCTGCGGCCGCCCCGCGAGATCGACATCGCCGAGCCCCCAGCCCTGACCCTGTGCTGGTCGCAGTCGCCTCGGATGCTTGGGACTGGACGGAGCCATACATGAACTACCTCGAGCGGCAAACACTTCCCATGGACGAAAAAGAAGCATGCATGATTGTGGGCCGCTGCAAGTCCTTCACCATCATCAACAAGGAGTTGTACAAGCGCAGCGTCTCCAGAATTTTAGGTCGCCAAATTATGTGCGACATCCACGCGGGCGACTATGGCCACCACGCTGGCGCTCACTCAGTCCTTGCTAAAGCTTTCAGGCACTGTTTCTACTAGCCCACCACTCATTGAGACATTCTTGTGCGTCACGCGAGCTTCGCCTGTGCTCAGGGGACTCTGAGCGGGAGTGTGACCTCCGGCCTCCGCCTCCACCTCCCCTACTAGGTGATGGTGATGGAGAACCGTGCGGGGGCCCGCGAGGCCTTTTGCTTCCGCTGTCAGATTATCCGCGTCCCTCTTGGCGGCGTTGGCTCCAGCTGCGGCGGCTGCCTTCGCCATCATGGCTGCTACCTCCGTCATTCCGAGATTGCCTTGGCTCAGGTGCACGTTCTTCATTCCGGCTCCTCCAGGGCTCAGGTGCGTGTTCTTCATTCCGGCTCCTCCGGGGCTCAACGTTGTCACGTATGTTAATTCCACCAGGCCCATGGGGTCTGGCGTTTCCTGCAGGACTTCGCTGACGAGGGCGCGGAGGCGCGTACTAGTTCCAGGGCGGTGATGGGTTCTGGTACTTGTCCTTGCAAGAGTACATCGCGTCCTTTCCCTTGTTTTATCCCCAGGGGGAGTATCCGAAGATATGGGGATCGGATTTGGGTGCTCCCTGGTCTTTCTCCTGCGCTCCGTTGATCCGGTGCGCGATTGTTCATCACTGCGCTCTCGTGACTATAGGTAGCGTTCTTCTGCGCGTTAGATACGCATGCCTCCGGGTTGGATTCCAACCTGCGCGAAGTTTCCGCCTTACTTTGTTGCTTCATGGCCGAGGCAATGCCTGCACGGAGGTGCTCGATATCGATCTCGTCATTGCTTTTGGCTAGGAGCTCCGCCGCATGTTATCATTTGGAGTTGCCAGAGGCTTGGGGCGAGTTGCTCTGTCAAGTTGATGTTGCGAGGGCGGTTAGCTTATCTTCGCATATGCTTCGCTTCCTCATGGGTTTCTTTCACTATGGTCTTCCACTCGTCTGCAAGCTCTCTGGCCCTCACGAGTGCTTCCTCCGCCAAGCGCTTGTTTCTTTTGGCTTGCTCGATTAGCCTTTCGGTTTCCATCTTGTCCTGAAGGACTGATGTTGTAACCTTGACTATGTTCTCGGATTTTGCAAGGAGTTCTTTACGCTTAGCTTCAAGAGCTTCCCGATCCGCAAGCACATATGGGGTGATTGGGGTCGTTAGAAGCTCCGGCAGTTGAACGTGCTCTCCATGTTTTCCGGCTACCTCCACGAGCGTGTCGGCTGCCATCCCTTCATGAAACTTCAGGCTCAGACCATGCGATGGCTCCGGCGTCTTACGGGAACGAACCCGCGGCGGTGCCTCCGGCTGGGTTGAATCCAGGATTTTTGCGCGAGGTGGAGTATTCTCTCGTATCGTCATCCTCATCGTCAATTCCGGCCAGGGTCGCAAAGACCTACTTTGGCGGAGATGATTCCCCATCCTCTTTCTCTGTGTCCTGCAGCTCCTTGTTGTACCTCTCATACTCCTCCAAGCCATGGGTGAAATGTCATCTGAGAACGGGCTGAGGCTGTCGAGAATCGAGTCATCATTGTCTCTTGCTCCTTGGTGCAGGAAGTTGTTGTTATCTCCGACATCCTCTGTCTGCACGGGTCCAACACCTTCCTCTGGAGGGTGGTTCCGGGTTTGTGCGTGAGGAAGTGCACGAATTGGCACCTTTGCTTCTCTAACATCTGGGAAACCCAGGCGGATCTGCATTGGTCTTCCATCGTTGTTTCCTGCTCAGGGGCGGATTGAGTGGGTTTTGAAATTTCCAGATCTAAGGCGGAATCTTCCTTCGTAAGTTCCTGCATCTCAGATCGGATCTTCGCATCTGCGTCTAGCTCAGCGGCGGTCGTAGCTGCGTTACTTACCAGTGCGTTTCCATCGGAATCGATTGTCTCGTCGGTGAAGATGTGTATCCCGCCGATCGGGATGATGGAGAGCTTGACGGGGTCGGCCCTAGCCGGAATCCAGCACTCGTCCTGAGGGACGATCGGAAAGTTTCCGGTGTACAAGACATGCCCCACGGCGATGGTGTCGCTGATACGTCTCAAACGTATCTATAATTTTTGATGCTCCATGCTTATTTTACACCAATTCATATATGTTTTGTTTATACTTCATTGCACTTTTACATGATTTCTGGCACTAACCTATTAACAAGATGCCACAGTGCCAGTTCCCTGTTTTCTGCTGTTTTTGTATTTCAGAAAAGTTGTACAGGAAATATTCTCGGAATTGGACGAAACAAAAGCCGAAGTCAATATTTTACCAAAACAAAGACGAAGTCTAGAGAGGGTCGAAGAGGCGCAGCAGGGCGGCCAGACCTGCCCTAGGCGCAACCTTGACCTAGCCCGCTCCTAGGGGTGGTCTGGGCCCACTAGGCGCCCCACCGACCTAAATCCTCCGCCTATTTATATATTTTCTAAGGAAAACCCTGGATACCCGAGCCTCCATCCACGAAAAGATCTGTCGCGGCTGCCATCGCAGAACCCATCTCGGGGGGGGGGTCTGAAGCTCTTCTCGGCACCCTGCCGGAGGGGGAAATCATCGCCATTCCCGCCTCCGAAGTGATGCATGAGTAGTTCATCCCTGGACTATGGGTCCATAGTAGTAGCTAGATGGTTGTATTCTCTACTTTGTGCTTCATGTATCGATCTTATGAGTTGCCCTACATGATCAAGATCATCTTTATGTAATCCTATATGTTTGGTTTGTTGGGATCCGATGAATATTATATACTATGTTGAGATTGATTATATATTCATGTCATATGTTATTTGTGATCTTGCATGCTCTCCGTTGCTAGTAGAAACTCTGGCCAAGTGGACACTTGTGACTCCAAGAGGGGGTATTTATGCTCGATAGTAGGTTCATGCCTCTAGTTTTCTCGGAGAGTGACTTTATAACTTCTAAGATTGTAGATGTGCTGTTGCTACTAGGGAGAAAACAACAATGTTTTATCCGGTGGTAATTCTATTGTTTACTTTACACACATTGCTTAATGTGATAGTCTGTTGCTTGCAATTATACTGAAAGGTGTGCGGACGCTAACCTGAAGGTGGATTATTAGTCATAGATGCAGTTGCATTACGGTCTATGTATTATGTTGTAATGCCCATATCAAATCTCATAGTAATCATCTTGTCACGAATTGATCGATATTATATCAATTGCCCAGTTGTAATTTGTTCACCCAACATTATATTTCTTTATGGAGAGACACCTATAGTGAACTGTGGACCCCCGTCCTATTTCCTTTACTGATAAATTCAACTGCAATCCTATTCTGTTTACTTTCTGCAAACATCTCCTTCCATTCGATACATCTAATCCTTTGTGTTCAGCAAACCGGTGAGATTGACAATCTCACTGTAAGTTGGGCAAAGTACTTTGGTTGTGTTGTGTGCAGGTTCCACGTTGTTGCTGACACCGGTACTGCGCCTGCCACTAGTCAGCCAGCAACACCTTCAGAAGTCATGCCTTTCTCCTACTGGCCGATTAAACCTTGGTTTCGTACTGAGGGAAAACTTGTTGATGTGTTCATCACACCTTAATCTTGGGGTTCCCCAACATTGTGAAGTTGGCGTAACGATAAGCACCATCAAGACTTTTTCTGGCGCCGTTGCTGGGGAGAAAGGGGATTTCTGCAAGGGGAGTCTCTCATCTCCAATCTTTTTACTTTGTTATAGTTTGCTTAGTTTGCTTTATTTTTGTTTGTTTGATTTATTATATCAAAAACACACAAAAAAATAGTTTACTTTTATAGTTGTCCTTATATCAAAAACATAAAAAAATAGTTACTATTATAGCTGTTATTTCTATTGCTTAGTTTAAGTTTTGCTAAAATGAGTATTCCTGAAGTTGAGGTTCGTTCTTTTAAGCAACAGGGGGGAGAAAGTTTAAAAGATGCTTGGTATAGAATAAGTAATGCTAATCATAGATGTACTAAAAAATATTCTACCATGATCCTCCTTAGAAAATTTTATATATGTTGGTTTATCTAGCTACAATAGATATGTTTTGGATACTCTCACGGGGGTAATTTTCTAGGTGCTCCAGCTTTGGAAGCCTGCAATTTAATTGAAAGCTTGGTAGGAATTCCACCTACTGATGTTGTTAAAGCTGAGAACACTTTGGAGGATGTTATAGAAATATTAAGCTCCCTAGAGAAATATTTGCCAAATTGCCTTGATAATGCTAGCCAAATTAATGAATCTATGGAAAATATCAATAAAAGAATCACTGTTTTAGAGGCTAGCAATATTCATGATAGTATAAACCTTAGGATTGGTAAAATAGATGAGGCTATGGAAACTTTAAGTGCAACCTTTTCCTCTCTTGGGTTTAAAAAGGAGAAAGGTTTTGTGGGAAAAGAGCAAAAAATTATGTATGTTTCCAAGGCACCTAAACCAAAACCCCATAATATGCTTAAAATTGATAAAACTTTTAGTGCAACTAAGAGTGGCTTACATGTTGAATCATCTCCAGGGGTATCTAAAGTACCTATTTTGACAAGTTGTGTTTTAGAGGAAGTGATTGATCTTGATGCTTCTTCACTTGATAATACTTGATGCTCGCATTTTTACCGCGCCTAGCTGAAAGGCGTTAAAGAAAAGCGCTTATGGGAGACAACCCATGCGTTATTTATAGTAATTTATTTTGTTGAGTCTTGGAAGTTATTACTACTGTAATGACCTCTCCTTATCATTTTTATTTCATTTTTTTGCAAAGAATAACCTCTAATATAATAGGAATAAAGTAATGTTTGGGGAAGTTGCTGTCCAGAAAACAGATTCTGTGCTGTTACCATAAAAATTTGTAAAAATAGCCAGAGCGGTATTTTGAGCTGTCATATTTTATGCATATGCCCCAGGTTATTATATAACTTTCGTTAGTTGACCACTTTTCAAGATAAGCAACAGAGGATTTTCAAAGAAATAGATATTTACCTGCTATTCTGTTTTGACAGATTTCTGCACTATTTGCATTTGCCTCTTAAATCTCTTTTTTTAGTTCTTTTGATCAAAGAGCTTTTTGAAAGGTTGCTACAGTATATTATGCTTTAATAGATATTTTCTATATGTTAGTACTGAACCCAAGTGGATTTGTTTATTTTGATTGTACTAATGCTGCTAATAAAGAATTGCGTGAAGTTTTGTATGAAGAAAGTTTTCAAGTGTAGGGAAAGAAGAATGATGTGATGAGATGAAGAATGGATAAAAGCTCATACTTGGGGATGCCCCTGCACCCCAAGTCATATTCAAGAGGTACGAGCGTCAAAGCTTGGGGATGCCCAAGGCATCCCCTCTTCATCAACAAAGCAACATGTCATCTCTCTATGCGCTATATTTTTATTGCTTCATACGCTATGTGTTGTTCTGGGAGCGTCTTTATTTATTATTTTTTTTTTATTTTTTTTTATTTTCTATAGCATATGTTGGATTCCGGCACATTTGTTTTGGAGAAAGACCCGCTCCTTTTTAATTGCATAGAACGCTGTAGTTTTCGCTGTTATTGTTCTGCGAGTGTTCTAGTTTTCTGGTACTGGGTTTAGCTCTTGTTCTTTCACTTGAATTTTGTTCAGAGCATGTTAGTATTATTTATTTGTGTATGATTAGCTCTCTGGTCCATAATGAATTTCATCTCTGAGATTTATTTCAAATAAGTTGATTGGTGTTGGATACGAGTAAAATATTTCATGACTATAGTGATGCAAAAAGAAGCTTGTCTAGACTGCGGCATAGACTTTGGCATGTCATGTTGGATGTTATTCTTGTCATATGCTTAGTACTTATTGTTTTAGCATGACTTGTTTCAAATGGCTGAGAGTGCATAATGTGTCATTGAAAGAATCATGTGTTGTTTCTATCATAAAAGCATAGTATTGTGGTATTCTCCTTTGACGCTTTATTGGGTTGACTTGGCACATGCTTACACCATGTTATGACTATGACCAGTCAACTAAAGCCTCTATGATCATTTAGGTTTTGACTTGTAATCACTTTATTCTTTGATTGATAATGTTTTTCGACATGCATGATTTGTTGCTCTCTTAGTTGGTCGCTCCGAGTCTTGTGCTGAGTATGATCTCTACTCGTGCATCCAACCACCATGAAACAAAGTTTGCCAATAGTGTCCACCATATCTACCTAGTATCATTATGGCTATTCCAAATAATTCATCATGTTTTTATCTTCCAAATTATATTTTGGTATGAGAAAATTAGTCAATAACGCTCTCACGAACTTGATGGCATATTTACTTTCTTGTACTTAATAAATTTGATCATTGTGCCTATCTAATGAAGTTTATGTGTTTGCAAATTGCGAGTTGGGAGTTAGTAGAACCATTGTTTCATGGGGAACACTTTCGACATTGCACTTATATTTAGTTGATGTCATGTTCTTTTGTCTATGGATGCCTAGCGGTGCGAAATAAAATGGAATCTTATAAGTCCATGGAGTTTGTATATGAATTAGGGAAACGCCTGGGCCGCTAATCTAAGCCATGCATCATGCATGTTGGAAATTCACAGCTAAGCCATAGTGAGCATTCTATGAAGCATTTGCAATAAAAATCTATACCAATAGTAAATAAAAAATTTGCTGAGATGCTCACTGTCTGTTTGTCTTGTCATTTTGGCATGGGATTGCCCCACAAGAGTACCTCCATATCATCGGGCAAGAGGTGCTCCGTTGGTGGTTCTCAATGATACATTCCTTACAATGACAAGAACTTATTTGGGACCTAAGTTGAGTAGCATGAGGTTTAGGTACTCGCATTCAAGAGGCATGAGATTTTCAACTTGTGATTTGCAAGCATATAGCTCATTTTTGACTCACATTAACTTTAACCATTCAAGATGCTTATGATAGGGGCAATGAGAGTTCAAAGCTAATACGTACCATACTTTTTTGAAGGTTTATAAAACTTGTTTATCTTGCTTACTCTGCAAAGAGTCTCTCTTTTACTATTATGTTGAGTCTTCACCTTCTACTTTATGCACCGATTAAGAGAGCATTTGTCATTCTTAGTGCAATGTGCATAGTCTCAAAATTATTATTGATTGATTCATGATTATGACTATTGCTCGTTCTCAAATTACTTGTATCTATTCACCCTCCGAACTTTGAAGGTGTCCTAGCATTTATGTTTTGCTATTGCATAAGGACATGTTGAGTACCACTTTATTATGTTTACTCTATGATCATAAACACATAGTTGCTTTCAATGCACTATTATTCAAGATCCTTTGTTTGAGTTACTCTTCATGTTACAAGCATAGTTGCTAAGTTCTATTGAATTATATCTATCATGCCTATGTTTAGAGTACTTAGATCCCATCTCACAATGTTTTACATGCTTGATCAAGATTGTGTTGGCTTCATGTCACCTCAAAAATTATTTTGTTGTCACATACCTACTCGAGGACGAGAAGGAGTTAAGCTTGGGGATGCTTGATACGTCTCAAACGTATCTATAATTTTTGATGCTCCATGCTGATTTTACACCAATTCATATATGTTTTGTTTACACTTCATTGCACTTTTACATGATTTCCGGCACTAACCTATTAACAAGATGCCACAGTGCCAGTTCCCTGTTTTCTGTTGTTTTTGTATTTCAGAAAATTTGTAAAGGAAATATTCTCAGAATTGGACGAAACAAAAGCCGATGTCAATATTTTACTAAAACGAAGACGAAGTCCAGAGGGGGTCGAAGAGGCGCAGCAGGGCGGCCAGACCTGCCCTAGGCGCGGCCTTGACCTAGCCCGCGCCTAGGGGTGGTCTGGGGCCACCAGGCGCCCCACCGACCTAAATCCTCTGCCTATTTATACATCTTCTCGGGAAAACCCTGGATATCCGAGCCTCCATACACGAAAACTTCCTTCGCGGCCACCATTGCAGAACCCATCTCGGGGGGTTTTGAAGCTCTTCCCGGCACGCTGTCGGAGGGGGAAATCATCGTCGGAGGCATCTACATCGCCATGCCCGCCTCCGAAGTGATGCGTGAGTAGTTCATCCCTGGATTATGGGTCCATAGCAGTAGCTAGATGGTTGTCTTCTCCACTTTGTGCTTCATGTATCAATCTTGTGAGCTGCCCTACATGATCAAGATCATCTTTATGTAATCCTATATGTTTTGTTTGCTGGGATCCGATGAATATTGTACACTATGTTGAGATTGATTATATATTCATGTCATATGTTATTTGTGATCTTGCATGCTCTCCGTTGCTAGTAGAAACTCTGGCCAAGTGGACACTTGTGACTCCAAGAGGGGGTATTTATACTCAATAGTAGGTTCATGCCTCTAGTTTTCTCGGAGAGTGACTTTATAACTTCTAAGATTGTAGATGTGTTGTTACTACTAGGGAGAAAACAACAATGATGTTGAGCATGAACTGACCCACAAGCTTGCTGGCAATCAGATCAATGCAACTGATAAGGGGGATCCCAGCAGATCCTCCTCGGGTGTTGCCCGATCTTACACAGCGAGAACCTGTGGTAGTAAATCCTCCCAACAACGCGATGAACACAGCCTGGAGAAGAGGGAACGAATCCAGCAAGCAACGGATCGATGAACGATATGCCTCAAACCTTGAGCTAGACAATCCTTGATGAACACAAGAACCTTCGCAGTGGATATAATAGATAAACGGCAGCGCCGTACCCCCGGAGGGATGATACACGTGATCACACGCAATGGGGTAAACCCTAATCTTTAGTCTAAACTTAGCTATTCCTAACCCTAGCCGCCCCACCTCCTTATATGAGGGGGAGGTGGCTGGCCAGCCCTTGCTGGGCTGGGGCGCCCCTCTATGGGCCTACCTAACTTGGTTGGACATGCCCAAACCAAGACTAACTCGATTTATTAAAAATCCCTAATTGGCCCATATATGACCATTACATAAACTAAGATAATTAAGCTGGTGGAGTCCTGAATCAGGGCTCCACATAGGCCTCCATGCCCGTATCAGGAACTACCATCAACCTGGAAGAAACAGAAGTTAATGGAGTAGAAGTACTGAAGTGCTCCATTGAAATCAGTACTGTCCCAACCAACTATGCAGTAGCACACACACAAACTGTCACGATGCAAGAGATTCAAGCACCCAATACTGGCAGTGATGTTGCAGTTATATCTGAACTAGCAAATTTCAATAAACAGAAGAGGAAGCAACCTGCCCCTCGTGATGTCAGTCTGGTGCGCCGCAGTAGAAGGATGCCAGTAAAGCTGCTGGATACAAAGACAAAGCAAGTGCTGATTCAGCATAAAGCTCCAAGAAAATTATCCTATCAACCTTGGTAGTCAGTTTGATGCAGTGGTTGATCACCAAGGAACAATACCACCTGAGCTACCACTTGACACTGTGCAAGCCATTGGCACCAGCTTCTGTCAGATTCCTCCTGGGGAGTTATCTGCTGCCAACTGATACGTCTCCAACGTATCTATACTTTCTTATGTTCCATGCAAGTTTTATGACAATACTTACATGTTTTATTCATACTTTATATCATTTTTATGCATTTTCCGGGACTAACCTATTAACAAGATGCCGAAGCGCCAGTTCCTGTTTTTGCTGTTTTTGGTTTCAGAAATTCTACACAGGAAATATTCTCGGAATTGGACGAAACAAAAGCCCACGGCCCTATTTTCCATGGAGTGTTCCAGAAGTCCGAAGAAGAGTCGAGGACGGCCAGCAGGGGGGCCACCCCATAGGGCGGCGCGGCCCCACCTCCTGGCGCGCCC